>NW_016804423.1:4359012-4470015 GCF_001698545.2 Rhinopithecus bieti | reverse complement strand
CCAATTGAAAAGAAGTCAACCAGAAAACATCCCCATGCCCCTTTCTTCCAGATTTTCTAATTCTTCAGAACAAATGATTTTTGCATTTCACATGGAGGAGATGCTCCTCTCTGGTCACAGAACCACGGCAAAGTTGGTAATAGCATCCGAGGCACTTCTCTTTCAGGAGAAAGGAGAAAAGAAGGAGATTGGCTTCTAGGGCCCTGACAGTGTGGATCCCACAATACACTAGTGAGGGGGTGGAATGCGAAATTCATGACTATTTGAGCCAGACTCCATCATGCAGGTGCTGAGGGCAGGACTGTGTCCTTGACAGAGAGGTGGCACTGCTCTTCTTGCCACACAGCTCCCCACAGCTGAAGCTGCTCCCTGTAAGCACTGCTGTTGACATTCACGTTTAGGGGATGTTTTCAAAGGGAGACTGCCAAAAATATCCCATTGCAGCTTCCCTCTGCAGGAAGGAGGGACAGGAGTCCCGTGGGAGAGTGTGGGAAGCAGTGGACAAGCCTCCAGGACCTCCTCCAGGGGCTTGGCGTTGTCTCAGATCAGCTGTGTCTGCCTCAGCAAAGTCAAGTTGCCAGCCCTCAAATTTTCTCCCGGAGGAAACGGAGTGCTAAATTTGTCCCACACCCCTGTACAAGTCGGGTTAGAGGAGGAGGTGATGCCGCGTGTGTAAGAGCCATCTGAACACTGCTTAGCACTCTAGGAGTGAAAGTCAACCGCCCACATTAACCCACCGTGGTGATGGGGACCTTGAATGTGCACACCTCTGGGGACGTGGTGCCACATGCCCATGGTGGAGGAATACCCAGCTGACCGCCCGGGGACTCCCACTGTGCAGAAACGCAGGGCCTGATCGCCCGGGGACCACCCACGGTGCAGGAACACGGGGGCCCAACAGCCCGGGGACCACCCACGGTGCAGGAACGCGGGGGCCCAACAGCCCAGGGACTCCCCACGGTGCAGGAACACAGGGGCCCAACAGCCCGGGGACGCCCACGGTGCAGGAACACGGGGCCCGACCACCCAGGGACACCCACTCCAGGGTGCAGGAACGCGGGCCCGACAGCCCGGGGACCCCCCCCATGGGGCAGGAATGTGGGGGCCAACAGCCCGGGGACACCCACGGTGCAGGAACACGGGGCTGACTGCCCGGGGACCCCCCATGGTACAGGAACACAAGGCCCGACCACCCAGGAAGCCCCACAGTGGAGGAACACGGGGCCTGACTGCCCAGGGACCCCCAAGGTGGAGGAAGAAGGCTGGGAACCAGACTGCCTGGGTTCAAACTCTGGCTCTCCCATCCTTTGTCTCATGGGGCCTCTGTTTTCTCATCTGTAAAATGGGATTGTTATGATGATGAAACGATTGGATACGTATAAAGTGCCTAGAAAACTCCAGGGACACCGAACGCCTGAAAGATAGGAAGTCGGATGTACCTTTTACACGGTTGCACCTCACATGCACTTGGCAGTTTTGTTTTGAGATTAAATGATTTATTTAAATCTTTAAACTTATATTTAAATTTTAAGAAAATCTAAATTATTTGGGTTAAATCTTTAATTTGACGTA
Source organism: Rhinopithecus bieti (assembly GCF_001698545.2). NCBI lineage: Eukaryota > Metazoa > Chordata > Mammalia > Primates > Cercopithecidae > Rhinopithecus > Rhinopithecus bieti. The sequence continues at coordinate 4,468,443 of NW_016804423.1, read as the reverse complement.
ACTTCAAACTTACAGAAAAAAAAAAAAATCAAGAATTACCTGAAAAAGTCCCCTATCCCCTTAGACCCAGATTTGCAAATTCTCCTCATTGTGGCCACGTGTGTTCATGCCCTCCCTCCTTTCTCCTCTCTATATTTCCATCCTCTTCGGAACCCCTGGAGTCTGGGCCACATACACCCATGCCTTGTGCCCTTCTGACTTCTTAGTAGTACCTACTTCCTAAGGACAAGAATATTCCCTTACACATCCGTCACATTCACAGACAAGTTTCCATATTAAAGCACTCCACATACACTTTTAAACCTAATAGCCCGGAATAAAGTGTGTGAGGGAACAAAAAGCAGCGTGGGACTGAGAAGAACCTAAAACTTAGGGTGGGACAACATGTGTCCGCTCTTGTTCCGGGTCCCTAACTGGCTGGGCGACCTTCACCGAGTCCCTCCGGCCTCTATCTGCTCATCCACACAGTGAGCCAATCAGATCGCTCCGCAGTTGCTGCCCTCGCTAAACACAGCTGCTGGCCTCTGCAGCGGTCGGTCGTGGCGGTACCTTTTTGACTATCTAGTATTTTTTAAAGCCCACAGGATTGCTTTGCCCTGCGGAGAGTTCATTTGCTGACACTGTCTGCTCCTGACGTCCCATGCTCCCAGTGTTCCAGATCCAGTATTCGCAGACCCCACAGAGAGCCTACTCCTGTGATCTGAGCAAGGGAGTCGCGGCTGATGGATAATCCATTTGCTACTGAGTCAGGCATGTGGGGCTTTAGAAACCACACACTCAGCCAGGACCCAGATGTGGTTAAAAGGCTCCATACATCTGCTGAGGTCTGGGAGCAAATTCACCCCACCGCTCCCACCACGCTGTGGTCTCACACCTCACCTCAACCAGCGGGGCCAGAAATCTAGAAACTATGCACACATTCTCCCTGCCCTGACTCGCTTTCCTTCTCCCCCAAACCTCTGGTTTTTACCCTGTGGATTCCTTGCACAATGTATTGACAAATCCCTCTCCCTCTCCCGGCTTTCCCACCATTCTGGAAAACTCCAGCATCCTCACAATGTTCCCACAGCAGCCCCTCCTCACCCTCCCAGGAGAAAAGGACAGGTCTGAACAGCCTCCTGCTGGAAGGGGCCTCCATGGCCACCAGCTGCCCCAAGACGTCTACACTCACGCTGATGCGCCAGCCTTCCTCCAGCAGGGTCAGCCCACCTCCGGATTTGTTCCCACCACTCCCACCACACTGAAGCCTCACACCTCCCTCAGAGGGTACCTGCCTCTGGGGACCCCAGGCCTGGGCTCTCTCCAGCCTCACTTTCCCCACACCCTCAGCTCTGCCTGAAGAGCCTGGCTGAGCCCTCAAAATCCAGAACCCAGGAGCCTGCATGCACAGGCAGTTCCTGACTTCCCCACAGACTGATCCTTTCTCCTGGGCTTCTGAACACTTTTTTAGTGGCTCTCCTGAAGCTCTCACGTGCTGGCCACACTGTGCGACCTAGGCTGGCATCCTGTGGGGAAGAATGACTGGATTCCCTTCTGTGTGCTAGGTGCTGTGGGTGGTCGCAGGGACCCAGACACCCTCAGTATCATTTGCTGCTCCTGAGGAGTGGCCCAGAGAGAAACCAGCCAGCACCTCAGGCATGGACAGGTGCCACCCTTAAACCAGTGTGCCCAGATCTTCTGTTCCGCATCTGTAATCACCTCTGTCCTAGGAAAAGGAGGGGAATGAGCCAGAGTTTCTTCTCTGTTGGAATGACAGAAGGAAGTGATAGGAATTGAATTATCCAGCGGCAGAGTGGCGGGCCACACATCCTCCCCTTGCTCTTGGCTTCACACTCCTACGCACGCGTCTCCGTTCCATTTTCCTGTTTTATTTACAGTGTCATTTTCTCTCCGTCACCACTCAAACATGAAAATGCAGACTTTGGAGGCTGAAGAGAGCACTATTTACTGACAACTGGAATTCACAGAACCAAAACAGCCCACTGTCTCGGTAATTACAGGAGATATATTAGAAAGACCTTATAGGCTTTGAAAAAAAAAAGTGAATCAAAAGAAGCATTTTGAAGTTAAAAATATCCACCGCTACATATAAGAGTAAAATCAAAAGCAATTTTATAATGAATCAGACAGGATACATTTTTGCTACTTTATTGTGAAGCGGCATTTAAAATACTGATTTAGTTCATAAACTAAATACTTGCTTGTGTATTTCTTAAAACAGACCAAATTTGAATGATAGGGTCAACGAGAACAGATACTTCAAACTATAAATAAAACCAAGAGGAAAATGATAGACCCATATTATGTAATAGCGTATGCAACTACAGTCATGTGTTGTTTAACAACAAGGAAATGATCTGAGAAACACGTCTCTAGGTGATACCGTCGTCATCACGCGAGCATCATAGAGTGGCTTACAGAAGCTTCAAAGGCACAGCCTATGACTCCTGGGCTGTGAACCTCTGCATCGTATGACCGTACTGAATGCTGTAGGCCACCGTGACACAAAGGCGTTTGTGTATCCGAACAGAGAAAAGGTAACGCATTGCATGATGGTCCTATGGTGACTCTGACATCACTAGGCAATAGGAATTTTTCAGCTCAATTTTCATCTTATGGGACCACCATGGCATATATGTTCCATCATTGACTGTGACGGCTCTCCGTAGCCCATGACTACCACACAGACATAAGGGGAAGGTGGTACAACTGTTGTGTGATGGAACAATATACAACATAATATTAAATTTAGTTTGGGCCGGGCACTATGGCTCATACCTGTAATCCCAGCACTATGGAAGGCCAAGGTGAGTGGATCACTTGAGATCAAGAGTTCAAGACCAGCCTGACCAACACGGTGAAATCCCGTCTCCATTAAAAATACAAAAATTAGCTGGGTGTGGTGGCACATGCCCATAGTCTCAGCTATTTGGGAGGCTGAGGCAGGAGAACTGCTTGAACCCAGGAGGCAGGAGTTGCAGTGAGCCGAGATCGTGCCACTGCACTCCAGCCTGGGTGACAGAGTGAGGCTCTGTCTCAAAAAAAAAAAAAAAAAAAAAAAAAAAAAAAATTAGTTCATGCAGATATTGGAATGAGAGAGTGAAGGTAAAAGGTCATGGAAGCACTGAGCACAGCGATGAGGAAGCCCTAAAAATGAGTCCAGGCCCAAGGGTGACGTCCTGCCAGCCCAGAGCCCTGGAGACTATAGGCTCTGGACAGAGGTGGGCTAAGGGTGTACTGTCAGGACAGGGATGGGAACCGCCCAGTACGTACTCCAGTACACACCACGTCAGTGGATCTCAACCCAGTCAGATCGAACGCTCCTTTTTATAGCATAATTTTTATCATCTCCTCTGCTATCTTGAAAACAATCATGAAATCTACCCATAGACATAACCTTAAAAATTCAACATAATGCCCTAACAGAATTTAAAGGAAGATAATTGTAATAGAAATAATATGGATTTCAATGCATATCCACATGTAAATTCCTGGAAGTAGCCGCACCCAAAGGCAAAACACGGTCCCCCAGTGCTACACTGATGTTTCAGTTGCCGTGAGGACGACAGTCCTGAGCGTGGGGGCCGGACGTGCCCTGCGGCACCTCAGTGAGGCGGCTTTCTGAAACAAATGGTGATCAGCTCTAGGTAAAGTGCCAGCAAAGAACAGCTTTCCCTCATTTCAAGCATGTGTGCATTTCTGGGAATTTTAGTGTATGTTAAAGCTATGCAAAAATGCTCCAGAAAACGCTATGGAAAAGGCAATTAGTCCTAGGCTGAGGTTCCTAGCAACAGGATTTTCACCTCTGTGAAGGAGCAGAGAAACGGCAGGTGCCCGACACACCGCCCCGTTGTAGGGACAGCCCAGGTAGGATGTCTAGGACCTCCAGGAACTCTGCCAACAGTGCCCCCTGAGGCCTAAAGTGCTCCCCAGGGGCACCGCCCTCTGCTGAGACAGGGTGCTGTGGGGTGACTGCCTTTGGTCCTAGTGGGAAAGCTAGAGTTGAAAAAGGCAAACCAGAGGAATGATTCTCAAATGCAGAGAGCGGAGATGCAGGAGGCAACCATCAGAGGGGGCCTGAGCCCAGGCAGGAGAGGCGCTCCTTCGCGGCTCACAGCCTGGCAGCCGCTGCACCTCCTGAAGATGGTGAGGTCCCTCTGCCCTGACAGGCACTCAGGCCACCTCCACTAGAGCCCTGGCTGCATCTGCAATGCGTCATCAAGAGCCTGCCACCTGCACACGTCCCCCACAAAGCCCCCGACAAAGTATGGCTGCCAGGGAGGACTCCACGGCCACCACCCGCCACCTCCTCCTCCCACCCAGCATCCAGTCTCCCTGGGCACTAGGCCTGGCCCACTCCTGGCGTCACAAGCACTGGTGCCGTCTACGCTGCTGAGTCCCAGTTTGAGTGATATTTCAATGTGATTCAGATGAGCATGTTGCCTATTTGTTCCTCAAACTCTTGAGTATCCGCCCAAGGGGGCTGAGTTAGCCGGCGCATCCCAGCTCTGCTATAACCTGGGCCTATTTTCTGAAAATAAAGTGTCAGGCTCCTTCCTGCAATGATTTGCATAGCGTAGGGACCAAGGGAAAACCTCCCCTCTGCCCTCTGAAGTTTGCAGAAAAATCAACTCACCAAGGCAGATTAATGGGAGAAAAAGGCACAGGAGGGTGTGAACGTACGTGGGGAGGACCACAGCACCACTGCCCCAACCCCCAGTGACATGCAGAAGCTTAGGGGCCATCTTGGGTTACAACAGAATGGGGGCCTAGAACACAGCCGAACACAGGAATGGCAGGAAATCAGGTTACGGAGGCCAGACAGGAGGAAGGAGAGGAGGCCTGGCTGGCCATGATGCCTCTCTAAGTAGAAGAAGCCTCAGAGGCACAGTGCTGGGACACAGTGGACGGCGAATGTCTCAGATCCTCAAAGGTGTCAGATTCGGTTCACCTTCCCTCTAACAGACATGGGAGGCCTGGATGCACCCACATGGATTATCTGCAGATGCACATCTCCCCACAAAACACAGTTTTGCAGGGCTGGCTCTCTAAATAGCTGCCTCGGATATGTCAAAGAAGGCTGGACGCAGTGGCTTATGCCTGTAATCCTGGCACTTTGGAAGGTCGAGGCGGGCAGATCACTGAAGGTTGGGAGTTTGAGACCAGCCTGGCCAACGTGATAAAACCCTGTTTCTACTAAAAATACAAAAAAAAATTAGCCAGACTTGGTGGTGCATGTCTGTAATCCCAGTTATATGGGAGGCTAAGCAGGAGAACCGTTTAAACCTGAGAGGTGGAAGTTACAGTGAGCTGACATCATGCCACTGCCCTCTAGCCTGGGCAACAGAGCAATGCTCTGTGTCCAAAAAAAAAGAATATGTCAAAGAAATACATTTTATAGTAAAACATTTCTATTTCCTTCCATTGCAAATGTGTGCAGTGCATTCACCCAGCCTGGTGAGCACACATTTCATCGTGGAGGGTCAGAGAAGAATGAGCAGGCATCTCTTCCTCAGGGTATTTAAGCATAAAAGTGACAGCTCACACCGTGGGCCCTAGAACATGCAAACAATTTCTCAGGGATCACTAATAAAGACAGTCAAAATGTGTAGAAAAATACATATTTCTGCAAACCATCAAAGTGTGTTGTCCTTCAAGGTGAAATATTGACCGCCGTCTTACCTTGGTTAGCACTTACTTTTCAGATCAATACATCTGATGGGTGTTCTCAACAGAAGTCAATAACGCTTTATTACTCAAGGCCTCATTCCGCTGGCTGAGAGCTTGGCTGCAGCAAATCACTGACAAGCACCTTGGCTGACAGCAGAAGAACACAGCCTGGCTGCGTGGGGGCCCTTGGCGAGTGCTTCAGGAGGTTAGAGGCCCAGCCAGTCTGCCAGGCAGCTCATCAGGACACAGCTTAGGAATCATTACTGCTGCTCCAGAAAGGGGAGTGAGGGCTGGAGAGCAGGTGAGCAGGTGAAAGGGGAATGGAGTTGGAAACAACAGAAAATGTATCAGAGCTGGTAATGGAGAGAACTGTGGCTGCGATGCCTCAAAGGCCATCCACTCCCTCCCTCCCACATTCATCCAGTAAATGTGCTGAGGTCCAGTCATGCGGAGATGCAGAGTCCAGTGCTGAGGATATAGAGATGGGTTTGCCATGCGGTACAGTGTGATGAGGGACTCCGTGTTGCAGGGCAAGGCAGAGGCACTCCCACAGCCCAGGCAAGCCTCGGGGATTGGGGCCTCCTCCTGGCAGGCAGAGGTGTGGGCAGCTCAGGGCTGCGCTCCAGGGCCATACCAGAATGGCAGTCTAGACAGAAGAGGTGCAATGGACCAGCTATGAGAAAGCACCAGTGCATCTGGGGAATCCCAAGTAATTTGGCCCACCTGGAGCAGAGGGGACATGGCTGAAGAGTTTTAAGACATGAAATGGAAAAGAGAGAAAGAGACTAGATCAAAAATGTTTTTATATCACAGTAAGAGATGTGGTCATTGTCCTGAAGAGGAAGAAAGAGGTATGACTTTAAGGGGGAGTGGTGAGTGATAATTACATTTTTGAAAGCCCACTGGGACAGTACTGCCAAGGCTGGACTTGGAGGGGGCAGGAATACAGGGAGGTAGGCCAGAAGGCTGGACACAGCCACGATCCTGTCAGGAAAGAAGGAGTTGGGAGGCAGAGAGAGACAGCTGAATGACATTTCTCTTACAGAAATAGATGAATGGAAAAGAGTTCCTCATAGTGAAAAAAAAAGACTGGAAGGAAACAGGATGCAGACGATAAGCAGTGGTCACAAGATGTTCACCTCCTTCGTTATGTTATGTAACTGCTCAACAATAAACATGCTACACTTATAATGGGGGAAACTAGTGCATGGTAATATAATTTTTAAAATGTTCATATGTATGTAGATAGTATAATTGACAAGAGTTGGCAATGAACGTTTTGGTAGGTGGTGCAAGGAAGAGACAGTGTTTAAGATCCCTTCTAGAGCCTGGCTGCAATAGAAATGCCACCCAGTGCTACTGGGAATACAGGAGGCAGAGTTTTGCAGTGGAAAGTTATGAACGTGCCTTGAATTGATCTGGGGGTCATGGTAAGTCGCTAACTTACTATGTACAACATCACAGAAACAGAAATGTGAGTCTGAAATCCAAGAAGAAGGTCTGGAATGAAGATTCAAATAAAGTGCATTCGGTGAAAAGAGAAGTTGAATTTGCTGGGTTTTTACTTGGCGATTTTGGTTTGTTTTTTACTTTATAAATTTACTTATTGGTAAAAATAAAATGTCACTACATTCACATCTTCACATCAAAAACTGCCTCTCCTCATTTCCTGTACCTCTTCTGGAAACACAGGTGAGCCAAAGGCCAGGCAAAGCTCGGTAGATGAAGACAGGAATGGGGACAGGGTGATTGGAAAGCAACGGGTACCGGCTGGCACAGGTGTGCCCTGGGTTCTGAGAAGGTGATGGGGGTACCATCACTGGTGTGCACGTTTGGCAGCATGGCCAAATGAACCCAGGATGGGAACATTCGGTAGATGAGTTTCAACGTCACACTACAGAAAGGATGCCAAGTAACGTGCCCTGTCACACACCACTGCTCAGCCAAGTAACGTGCCCTGTCACACACCACTGCTCAGCAAAACCCCACTGCCCTCTAATTAAATTGGCTTCTGTATGAAGCCTGCAGAGGCCCAAGCAGAGGTAGCTGAGAGCACTGCAGCCCAAAGCAAGGGCTGGTTTGCAGGGATGATGTCACAGATCAGCACAGCCTGCAGAGCATGCCGCAAGGGCCCCTTAAAAACCAGCATCGCAGCCTGGAGGCACGGGGGCTGAGAAGGCTTCACCCTGAGATGCGTGGAGACATGATCACCAAAGAGCAGCGTGTCTCTGTCTTCCGTGATATCTTCCTTGTTGAGGTTAAGGCAGGACATGCCATTTGCTTATGTGTTATTCACACAATTTTTCATCAGAACTGAGCTCCAGGTCTGCTTATAAAATGTTGCTGCTTTTTAACGTTTAAGTCCAGATTGCTAAATAGAATATACTACAGAAGCTCCTTAGTTTCCTGGTATTACATAATGTGTTAAGAAAGACACTGGGAAAGTATTGCGAATGCTCACTCAATAACTTTGAAGACAAAACAGGGTTCTCATATCAGAATTCTACAAGCACTTGTGTTTAATAGGTACAGCTGGAAGTAAGAGAAAGCTTGCATCATAGAGTATAAAGCAGGCTTCAGCTGTAACGTACAAGCGAACCCCAAGGAGCTTGTGAAAACGCAGATTCTGATGCAGGAGGCGCTGGGTGCAGCCTGAGTATCCGCATTTCTAACAACCTCCCAGGTGAGGTTGATGCTGCTGGATCAAGGAACAGCTTTGTAAGGATAAAAATACACTCTCCTTGTCCAAATTAACACCCATTTTATCCTTTAAGATGCAGAAGACCTTTCCTAACCTACCTCCTACCCCACACAGGCTGGAGAAGTAGCGCCCCCAACCCCACCTTTCACTGGGATTCTGTGTACCTGTATCAGTGTAATTCCCACATGGCATTACATTGCCAATTTATATGCTCCCATCCCACTAAGCCAAGAGAATCCTGAACACAGGAACTGAGTTTTTCATCTATGAATCATCAGTGACAATGGCTGATACCTAGTGGATGTTTAATGAATGTTTGTTGGAAGGATAGATAGATGGATAAATGGATGAGTAGGTGGGTGGGTGAGTTGATGAATAAACAGATGAATGGACGGATGAAAATATGGGTGGATGGATGGATAGAAATAGGGATGAATGAATGGAAAAATGGATGGATGGATGGACGGAAATGATGGATGGATGGATGGACAGATGGATGAAGAGAAGGACAGAAGGATGGATGGATGGATGGACAGATGGATAAATGGACAAGTGGATGGAAATGATGGATGGATGGATGGATGGATGGAAAGATGGATGGATGGATGATGGACGGATGGAAATATGAATGGATGGATGGATGGAAATATGGATGCATGGGTGGATGGATGGATGGATGGATGAGTGGATGGACAGATAATTAGACAGATAAATGGGTGAAGTTCAAAGCACAGTCTTAGCTGCACCACTAATTACTTATAAACTGTGAGCCCGTTTCTTTATCTTATTTTCTTCTATAAAATTAAGGGACATGACAGTTTCAAAAGGCTTTTCCAATTTGAAAATTGTAGCACTAACAGCTAAAATTGATTGAGGGCATACTTGGTGGCACTCTGCTGGGTACTTGGGGGGATTATCTCAGTTGATCTTTATAAAAATGTATGAGAAAGGTGCTATTATTGACCACATTTCACAGAGGAGGGAACTGAGCCTGAAAGAGATTAGGTGACTTGCTTGTGTTCACCTAGTGAATGATCAAGCCAGGACTCACCCCAGCTCACAGTGTCCTGGCACTGAGCCCCATCACCAGAGCAGTGGGCAGCCCCTTAAAACAAACAGACCAAAGCAACCAAGAGAAGGCCTAGCCACACTCATGAAGCCTGGCTTTTCCAGGATGAATTGCAGCAGACTGTGAGCTGCTACGGTAAATGGGGTCCCTGCTGAAATGGTGAGCCGTCTCTTTAGCTACATTGAACGCTCTGCAGGGCCATGTGTGCAACTCCATGCATAATTTTCAGCGACTCCCTCCCCAGGGTGATCCTGGCTCCCCAGCCTTGCTGCCCCACTAGGAGTTGGCTGTGACACCAGCACAAGGAGGGGAAGGAGGGCTCAGAGGGGGGGTTTCTACAGAGCAATCAAGAGCTTTCCAGGTACTGGGCAAAGGAGAAGAAGGGAAGAAGTGGGAAGTTACTCAGAGTATAGAAGCTCTCAGAAAAGTCTGGAAAGTGATACAGGCGGTTGCTCCTTGATATTTAGGGAGCAAACGAGGAAAATGCCAGCTTCTAAGAGAAACCTGCATATCCAGCAACCTGCGTAGCTGGGACAGTCCTGGAAGGGCCCAAGCAGAGCACCCAGGCGCCTGCATCCCAGAGAATGTCCAGGGCTCACAGGGGGGGTCCCTCTGAAGGCGCCAAGAGGGCCCGTGAGCCCTGCCATGGGCCACAGAGGTGTGAGAGGAGCTCTGGGCTGGGAAAGGATGGAGTTGGTGTGAGGGGCATGAAGAACCCAGGGACCAGAGACCCAGGCCAGGGCCACAGTCACTTTCATGGGCTTTAGGCACTCTCTGCCTTTATGGGGCTGTTCCTCAGTTAGTAACTGTTAAAAGGCCTATTTCATGACTATGTTGGTATGAAGATAAATATATCAACATTAAATATTAAAATCGTTTCTTTGATCTAAAAGGTTTTTTTTTTTTTTTTTTTCTGGTTTTAAAAGAAAGGCATCTTCCAGGGCTCCTAAAAGTACTGTGGTCGTTAGGAGTTGAACCTGCCTGCCTGACTGCCGGGGAAGTCAGTCCCCTCTGCAGCTTCAGAAGCCAACCCAGAAGCCTGCGAGGGACCGGGGCCCAGCGCCCGCAGCAAACGCCGAGGCTGGGTGCTCCATGGCCGAGAGCCCACTCTGGAGACATCAGCACCTACAGGAGCAAGCGCAGCCAGCGATGGCGGGGGAAATGCGCGCCTCCCGTGGGCTCAGCCACAACCGGGGAGGGCGGCAGGGAGCAGCAGCCCACCCGCCATGCACGCCGAATTCACGCAGTGTTGCCTGAAAGAGACTGTGAAGCAGAAGAGACTGCCTTGCTGTGAACAGATGAAGAAACTGCCCTCCCACCTCTCTCACTCCTGGCCTTCAGCAGGAGTGGGGGTCCCAGGGCAAGCCCACTCGCCAGCAGCAAGTTTGATTTCCACACCCACTGTGTGCCCCATTACATTTTGGCTTTTACAAATGGTTTCATCCATTTTCTTCTCGAAATACATCTCTCCGGGGACAACATATGAGGACATTTTCAGTTGTATCCATCCCTGACCTCATCTCACCCTTGGGCCCAGCAACCCGGGCTGCACAAGCAGGGCAGGGGTCTCTCCGGCACACTCACGTTTGAGAATCGACCCCGGACCACACTCCCCCTGGCTCCTGTCTATAGGAGTCGCCCTGGGTCCCGCACAGTCGCGTGCTGTCCGGTTCAATGGACCAGGGGGACCTGACAGTCCCACAAGCGCCCAGGCGATTTCTGTGCTGTGGTCCCCAGACCCCGGTCTGACGAGCGAGGCTCCGTGGAGTCTTCCCCGCAGTGTGCAAGGAAGCCCGAGTCTCCAACGCATTGCAGAGCTCAGGAGCCTCAGATGCTTGCTCAGAACATAAGGCGCAGGGTTCCTTCTTCATCCCCAGCACCTCCGCCCACTCCCCAAGGACAGGGCCCCTTCCTCTTCTCCTGCTGCAAAGGAAACCACAGGTCCCAGAAGGCGGTCATTCCTCTATCACGGGGGAATCCTGGAGAAAAAGTTCGCTTCTGTTCACACTTGGAGCTTTGCGTCACTGCCGCTCAAGGACTGAAGTCCCCAGTATGGCTCTCTACAAACCTCTGCCGCTCATTGCCAACAATATTGTAAGATTTTACTGTGTCAGAGATGGGCTGGGGTTTAGAAAAACGGAAGCTCGGGAGCCCTAGATTCTGGGTACTAAGAGGGGTGTCTGTGTGGAGCCATGTGGGCTCACACCCCACCACCTGGGGAGGGGTCTGGCCAGTCATGGGATGGCCAACTCGCCACCTTCGGCCAGTCCCCGTGGGTGAACTCCCATCCGTCTGGCCACCCACAGGACAAGCTCCTAGAGTGAGACACCCTCTCCGCCCCTAGATAGGGAAGTAGAAGTGTATGAAATGATTAATAGGGGATTTGTAAACATGCTGTAAAGGGTTGCTGTGTAATAAACCACCCTACAATTTGGTGGCTTAAAACAGTAACAATGTCCTTTGCTGATTACCTTGTTTGGGCAGGAGTGGCGGAAATGACGTATCTGGACTCTGTGTGGCATTAGCTGGGACAACTCAGGTGGAGGCTGGAGGGGTCCCCCGAAAGTCTTTTAATCGCATGGCTGGCAAGGTGGTGCAGGCTGCAGGTCATGGGCCTCTGGGTTTCCCCACATGGCCCCCACATCCACACTTCCTGTGGGCTTCCTCCAAGCATCCCAAAAAAGCAACATGGAAACATAGACCATTCTATGGCGTATTCTAGTAAGTCCAGAGCATTGCAGTAGCCCCCTTGTCCACAATTGCACTTTCCCTGGTTTCAGTTACCTGTGGTCAATCTTGGTCCAAAAATATTAAGTGGAAAGTCCTAGAAACAAACCCATTTTAAGTTTTAAGTTGTGGTCGGTTCTGAGCAGTGTTATGAAATCTGGGCTGTGTTTCTGTATCCTGAGACACAAATCATCCCTTCGTCCAGTGTAACCAGACTCTGTGCACCGTCTCACCTGTCACTCTATAGGGAAAACACAGCATACGTAGGGGTCAGGTACTATGTGATTTCGGGCATCTGCTGGGGGTCTTGGGACGTATCCCCATGGATAAGGGGGGATACTCTAGGTCCACCACGCTCAGTGGTCCTAGGAAGTTGCAAAGGTCCACCCCAGGTGGAGGGAGGGGCCATGGACCTCACCACCTGCTCTGCGTGCAGCAAAAACACTTAATGGCTTCACCCAAAAGGTCGATGACAGACTGGAAGCCAAAGATAACACCTCTCCTTCCCCTGTAAGCAATCATTCTCATTTACAATCTTCCAAAACAGGCCCTCTGCTCCAGGCTAGTCAGTTCCCCAGCCCTGCCTCAGCCTCCCCACCCATCCCCCACAGCACTGGGTTCTTTCCTCCTCCCAGGAAGCCTGCGGCACTAGGTGGGCACAGCTCAGACACCAAAACCCTGGCAGCTCGGCTCCCTCCAGCCCCTGCCTTTCTGTTCCCTGGGGACAAATGGCCTCTGGACAACATTAGCAAATACTCCTTTAAATCCCCTAAGGGCTTGCTCCTCTCCCAACTGGAGCTGAGGGTCCTTCGCAGTGTTCACCACAGCTTCACCCAAAGGAAGCCAGGCATACAAAAAGTGCTCAGTTAACACTCTCGGGTATCACTTGGATTCTGCATGGAAATCTTTATAAATACGCAGTTTGTTAATTTGAAGGATGAGACTTGAGGATGGGAAAGCCATTGAAAAAAGCAACCTGAAAATCTAACCCCAACGTAAGCCCTATTTTATGGCTCTTTTCAAATCCTCTCCCTGTTTATGAGTCTTTTAGTCAATGCTGCTTGTAAAACTGTGTTTTCAAGATTATCTCCTGATGCTACATCATCAGAGAGGCGTTTTTATGTGGCTAGAATATTGATCTTACTATACAGCATTTGGCCACACGATACTTTTTGTATTTATAGAAAAATGTTATCAACAAGGGGATGGTGCTGGTATGGAACCCCTTTTAGCAGGATTAATGCCGACATCCCCAGAGAGAATGTGACTGTGTTTAGAAATATTTATAATGAATATAGCTATTTTTCACTAGGATGTTTCTATAGATGATTATAAGTTTGAAGTGATTATTGTCCTAATTTTCATATTGTGCTCCATGTCTTCCCATTTGAACCACTTTGGAAGAGAGAAAAAAGTGGCTATGGCCCAGGATCTTGTATTGTATTGAAAATTGTGTGTCTGTCAGTGCTGACTGGAGTGTGGTGTGTGGTGTCTACAGATGAGCCATGTGTCTGTCGGTGCTGATTGGGAATGTGGCGTTTGGTGTCTACTCCTGCCTACGGCCGGCACTTCTACTATTTCATTGGATGGTAAAAAGTATAGAAAGGTATGGCAAGGATGTAAAATAAGTTCTACAGTAAGAGCTGAAGCTCATTTGACAATTTAGAGAGCAACTGACAACAGTGGAAGAATTAAAGAAGCATATTCTAAGACCTTGCAATTTTTCTTGTACTTTTTTATATCCAGAGAAACGCATTTGTGCATGTGCTCACAGAAACACATACAAAGCTATTCACTGTAGCACTGTCAAATGGAGCAATTCAGTGTAAGATACCTACATATTCATCTGGAAGACCGGGGGTATGTAAGTTGTTGCACATTCACAAGCTAGAATACTATGCAACAGTGAAAAATGAATGAGCGATGAAACATCATGAATAAGTCTCTAAAACATAACATTGAGACACCCCCCTACCAAGAAACACAAAAATAACAGGTTTCCCTGTTACGCTCTGTGATGTGGACAGGGGTATTTGTAACACAATGTCTTCTTTTTGTGTATCTCCCCAAAATATTTCATCATGAAATTCTACATGTGTTATTTACCAGAAGACTTAATTCTGATCCACATTCCAGAGAAAAAAGATCAGTTATTTTTCATGAATCTAGCACTTTCTGTTGCTCAAACTCACATCTCTTCCCTGACTGAAGCTCTCCCCAGCCCCATGCTATTCTGAAGAGCCTTACCTGATGTTCCAAGCATGTGATTTCCGACACCCCTCTCTAGAAGGCCTGCATCTGCCCCTTGTCCATCCCACTGCTCAGAGGCAGGAGCAGCTCACATGGCACCTACGTGGGCACCATATCCCAACAAGCTCCATCTGGCCACTGGTGTGCAGGCAGCAGTTAACTACCTCCAGACTAGCAAGTCTGCAGACACTGTCCTTCCAAAAGGGCAATGTCACAGAGCAGAGGTCACACCGCTGCTCAGGCAGAAGGCCTCTGCAGACAGGCCTGGAGCAGATGGGGCTGGCCATCCCCATGCTGAGCTGGCCTTGCACCTTGCCCCCATGCAGGCCACTCAGCCTTCCAGGACATTCCACCTGCCAAGATGATGACAGCACTTGGCAACAAACTGTCTTGGCATATGAGAGGACATCACCCAGGCAGAGGGTTTCCCGCATGGTGGAATCCAAACGATGATTCACATGCCAGTGTAACCCAGACATGGATTCCTCTCTGTTATTCCTTCATCCATACACACACACACACACACACACGTACCTATACATGCACGTGCATATAAACATGTACACACATATGTGCACACAGACACGAATGCACACATACACACATACACACATGCATACATGTAGATTCCACTCTCAAACCAAACCTACCCTCTCAAGGTATCACTAAAAATCTCATAAACACAACAGGATGAGTTTATTTTGAACAATGAGTACTAACACTCCAGATTATGTCACACTTCATTTAATCTTGCTCATTTCTTATCATTAATACTTATTTGCTCCTTTAAAAAAAACTTAGTCAACAGGGAACTAGAAAAGAGGACTGACCTTCCTCAATGTCTCATAGAAGCAGAGCAGAGAAAAAGACCATTTTCTGAGGTTAAGGTCTTTCTAATGCAAGAGAACGATGCAGTGTCATGAGCCAGAAACAGCGGCCAGCAGGTGCCACGTCCTGTTTTCCACCAGGACAGATGACACGGGCCTCGTCAGATGAAGCAACAGCCAGACAGAGAATCCTGAAGCTTCTGCCAGGAACCTTGAAGGAAACTGAGTAAATGTATTTACCAACACTCTGCAGCATGGAGAAACCACGGATGAGAAAATATTTGATTTCAGAGCAACTCCATTTCCACAGGGTTTATAATCAAACTCTGAGACTAAGGGCTGACAAGTTAGGGAAGAAGCAACCAGCATCCTGACGAAGCTCTCTATCTTCATTTAGAACTGCCTGGGAGTTTGAGAAGTGCAGACTGCCTGGCCCCCTGTGATTTGACTTTGGCCCTAAGTTCCCCTCATGGTTGTAGCGAACTCCTGCTATAAACAGCTGGGGCTCCAGGGCACTGTGGCAAGAACTAGAACAAGCCCTGCTCATCCTTAGTGAGGACAGCCAGCATCAGTGTCACGTGGGAGCTCCTTAGAAATGCAGGGTCCCAGGCCGGGCGCGGTGGCTCAAGCCTGTAATCCCAGCACTTTGGGAGGCCGAGACGGGCGGATCACGAGGTCAGGAGATCGAGACCATCCTGGCTAACACGGTGAAACCCCGTCTCTACTAAAAAAAATACAAAAAACGAGCCGGGCGAGGTGGCGGGCGCCTGTAGTCCCAGCTACTCGGGAGGCGGAGGCAGGAGAATGGCGTGAACCCGGGAGGCGGAGCTTGCAGTGAGCCGAGATTGCGCCACTCACTCCAGCCTGGGCGACAGAGCGAGACTCCGTCTCAAAAAAAAAAAAAAAGAAAGAAAGAAAGAAATGCAGGGTCCCGGGCCCCACCCCAATCCCTAGATCAGTATCTGCATGTCAAGAAGATACGCGGGGAATTGCAATGTGCATTAAAGCTTGGAAGCAGACTGGCTTCTCCAGAGACTCATCCTACGGATGCAGGTGTCAGTAACCTGAGTCTCGACTTTGAGCCAGGAGTCCGAGATCACGGCCAGAGAAAGACTTAGTGCACAGCCAGCAGAGGATGGCTTTTGCCCGAAGAGATTCGAGGAAGCTGCTTCGCAGCCAGGAGAAGCCTGGGCTGGGGCGAGTCTGTGCCGCCGCTCAGCTGCCTCGGGTTCAGGCAGGAAGCTGAATCCCGCAGGGTGTTCTGGATATCGTTGCAGTCTGACCGGAAGGGGCTTTGATGGGGTCGCCCTGTTTGTTTCCTCTGAATATCTTTCTCTTTTCCTTTCCAGTTTAGCCACCTCTTCACTGAGTGCTGACCACACCCATGCAGTGTCCCTGCAGTCCTTCAGTTTAATAATCTTTAAGTAATTATTTTACGTCTGTTCTTGCTCTATAAGAGAAATAGACTTTTCATTCCACTGCCCACTTCATGCCTGCTAAAAATTCAGGGACACAATTCCATGTCAGTGAAACGCACTAGGACACCCAATTTTTTATTAATGAAAATTGTGTTCATTTTTGGCTAGTGAGGCAATTAAATTTTCTACGACAATTAAGAAGTCACCAGCACTGAACCTCCTTCCACGTCCAGGTGTGGGCTGGTCGGCGGGTGAAGACACTGAGAAATGAGAGGATTCCACACAAACCCCGTGGCCTCAGAGCTGCCTGGCCCCTGACTCCATCGATGAAGCCCTGCGCCCTCCACACCCCCGCCACTCCCCACCCAGCTCACTGGTCCTGTAGTGGGTGCATTTGATTCCCGGCCCCATGCTCCCCCCCACTCCTTTTGTGTTGGTTAGCATTTTTACTTTAAAGATTATATGTAATTAATAAATAACTGTGAGTCTCTCCACTGTCACAAAGAATGGTGTGCCTTGGATACAGATGCTCCTTCAGGGACTCAGGTCAGTGCATACCCAGGGAAGGAACGTGGCTGGGCCCCGTTGCCACAACCGCCTGCTGCCACCCTGTACAGAGGACTTTAGCAAAGGGAGCCGGGCAGGTGGACAGAGCCAGAGAGGGAGGGAACCTCTCCTGGGCACCAGCATTGGAGGAGAGGAAGGAGAGCCTCCGGGCACTGCGCTCAGGCCCAGGACCAGTGGCCATAGAGGAGCTCTGTCCAGAGTCCTGGGAAAAAGGAGCCCAGACCTTGGGGAGGGGGCATGGGGCAAAAGAAGCAGAGCGAGGAGCAAATGGGAGGCTCGCAGCAGCTCCGGCCCTGGACAGAGCCATAGAGCATGGGCCCTGGGAGACGAGACAAAGCGAGGGAGAGCGTTTCCCCCGCAGCTGTGAGGGCAGCGGTACCCTGGGGGTGCTGGGGACGGGAGCGATGCCCATAAATGGTCGCTGGGATGGTGAGGGTGGAAGGGACAGAGAGGAGCATCTGGGGAGCCGGGGTCCCGAATCTAGCAGTTTGGGTGGGGGACACTATTGGTGAGAGACACGGGTACCTAGGACGGGGGCCCCTGCCAGGCCTGACTTCACTCAATCCTCATCCTCTCTCCACCTCCAGCCTTGTTTGTGGAACGGGAGTGATAGCAGCAACCCCAAGGACACATCCACGCTCAGCAAACCCCAGCAGGGCCCCCGAGTCCCAGAGGCAGGAATCATGGCCGCCCACCTGGGAGAGAAACTACAGGTGCATGCCCAGGCATTGCACGTGCCAACAGGAATCATCTTTCCTCAACACCTTGCTAGTCCGACCAAGTGAAAGAAGGAAAAGAACTGAAGAATCACATAAGGAAGTTAAACATTCCCCACAAAGGGAAAGAGCAGTGGGCCTGGTAGACTCTAGGACTGAACTGGGGCTTGTCTTACTCAGGTACCACCAGCCTCCTGGGTAGATCACAAGGGGGCGGTGCATCCTGCACAAGGGAGTGTGAGCAGCGTCCTGGCCTCCGCCCTCTGATACCAGGCACCCCCTCTGGGGACAACTAAAAATGTCATCGTGGGATATTGCCCAAGGCCCCGGGGGTGGCCCGAGTTGTGTACCCCTGAAGAAGGCACACTTGTGTGGTTTCTGGTGCCTCAAGCACAGCTGCAGGGCCCCATGCCTGCTTTACTGGTGGAAATGGTGCAGCCACTTGGGAAAATGGTTAGGTATTTTCTTATAAAGTTAAATATGCAATCCTACTCCTAGAGAAATGAAAACTTATGTTCATCAAAAAGCTACATACCAATGTTTAGAGCAGCTTGATTTGTGAAACCAAAAGTTGGAAATAATCCAGATGTCCTGCAACGGGTAAATGAGTAAACAACTTACTTGCTGTGATACGTCCATACCGAGAAACCCTCCTCAGCATCAGAAGGACGGGCCTGTCCGTAGACACAGCCACCTGGTGGCCCTCGCACACACTGTGCTGAGCCAGACAAGCCTCTCAAAGGTGGCCGGAGGTTTCAAGTCATCTGACATCTTAAAGTCTCTAATGACGGAAAACAGACCAGGTTCCCGGTGAGGGCTGATGTGGTAGGGTAATCACCTGTCTTGGTTTCTCTCAGACATCCCACATTTCAGCACTGAAAGTCCTCCACCCACACGAAACCCCTCAGTCCCAGGAAACCCAGGCCGGTGGGTGGCCACAGGTATAACAACAGGGAGCTTGAAGATGATGGCATTCTATATTCTGATTACAGCAGTGGTTACGCAAATCTACACGTGTTGAAATTCATAGAGCCGCAGACCAAAAGGAAAAAATAGCTAACTTTACTGCATGATAATTTTCAAGACAAAAGAAAGCAAATGCGCCTACAGAATCACTTTCAAGGGTGGGAATGCAGTGTGGGGCTCCAGGCCTTCCCAGTATCCCAAGGGCCTGGGGTAGCACGGGAAGAGACGGTAGAAAAGGCTCACTTAGTAAGCAGGAGCCTGCATTTGAGTCCTAGTTGCTCTTCTCAGATGTAATCTACACAAACGGACTCTCACTCCTCCTTCATTCCTACCAACCCATGGAAGAGCGAGTAAGTCCATAGATTAACACAAGCCCTAAATCAAAATCATTCCCGCTAACCCCCATTCTGACGCCCGACTCTCTGCCTCCAACCTTGCCTGTCCTGTTGGCACTGTTTTTGCTGTAGTCCTCACGAACACCCCCGGAGGTGGGTACTGTCAATCTCCACGTCTTTTTAAATTACAGAACAGAGGCAGAGAGGCCACACCTGAAGCTCAGTCCTTTCTTGGCAGCTCGCTTGAGTGCAGGTTTGTGGGCCCTGGGAGCCTCTGAGGCTTGGGACCCCCAGCCTCAGGGCATCAATCTTGTTGCTCTTCAGCTACTGACTTTGGAGTGGGACCGGGCTTCCTGGCCCCCAGACACCTTCCTCTCCTGCCTGGGAGAGGAGCCTCTGTCTACATGACCTGGTGTCAGAGATGCTGTGCCAGGCAGTGAACACTCGCCAAGGAAGACCCAGGCACGAGACTCAGCACCAAGGAGAGTGGGAAGGGCTGCGGGAATCTCCCACGCCCTTCAGAATCCAGCCTGGAACCAGGTCTTGGTGTGGAGGGCCTGGTAGCATGTAGCCAAGAGGAATAAGGGAGAGAGGCAGGCAGGCCATAGCCCCGGCCTGGCTGAGCAGAGACTGAACAATTCAGCAGGAGGCGCGAGGACATCTAGCATCAGCCTGGATCCCTTGGTGGACCTTTGTCTATTAATGGGTCACTTGGTTCCCTTCCAGTGAGAGAGTCATCCCCCATGTGTTTTCAGAGGCTCTGGGGCTCAGGGGCAGATCTTCAGTCACCTGCATGGTCCCCACGTGCCCTCGTCTCTCCCATCCCCCCGTGCTGGGCACAGAGGCAGCCAGAGGAAGACACCTCCAGCACCTGGAGATGCTATACACAAAGATGCAATGCTCAGGGCAGTGATGTGGTCCCTGTGAGGGGCCTGGACTGAAACCCACCCCCCGACAAGAGGCCAGACGCTGCAATTCCCTACCCTGTCCCGCGACCAAAATCTACCCTAAGCCTTCCATACCCTGCCTCTGCAAAGCAGAGTTACTGCTGCCACAGGTCATGGCTGGCAGGGGATGGAAAGTGCAGGCCAAAGAGGGAGGAACTTGGAGTCAGGACCCTGAGACGCAGGCCACTCCAGCTCTGACCGTGCCCACAGCAGCCTCAGCGCAGAAACAAGAAGTAAACACCTTCCATCACCACGGAGCCAGCCCTTCACCATGTTTTCAAAAACCTGCCATCCTCGGGATGGAGGAGGAGGAGGATGACTGAGGCAGGGAGGAGGTCAAGGGCAGGAGGTGCCGCGGGGCGCAGAGGGAAGGGAGGGAGAACCTGGCAGCGTCCCGAGCTCAGGTCTGGGCCCTGCTGGAGCCTCCGTGGAGCATTTGACAGACAAGTCACGGAAGCCCCCAAGGCCCCCAAGGCTCTGCTTCCTGCGTTTTGAAAGGGAAATAATATGAGTGGGAATAAGATCAAATGAGATAAAACATATGATTATTTTAATAACCTATTGCTATGCCCCACTTGAGCACATTTTAAGTTTCAATTTTGGGGTTAGAACAGCTTCCAAACGGGTTGTACTGCAGATGGCGGGTGACCTCAGTGGATCTGAGGAACCAGTCCCCAAACTGTTTCTTGTCAAAGCAACGACCTTCCATAAAGAGCCCACAGTGGAATCAAAACACCCACTTGGCTTGCCCTGGGAATTCAAGCCTGTCCCCACAAATGCGTACCCAAAACAGAGTTCTCCGCATCCTCCTGGAAGGGGAGGGCCGATATGCTTTTTCCTCTGGTAGATGTTCTATCCTGTGTATAACCGACATTTCTTCTGATAAGAAAAGATCCATCTACCCCTAGTTTCAGTTTGGAAACACAAACTGTGATTAAACTGAGAAAATTCATTTCACAATTTTATTCATCGTCGCCAGTCCCTCCTTCCTAATGATTGTTGGGCTGAGCAAAAGAGACGCCGCTTCCCTCTAAAGGTAGAAAATCTAACAGCATATATAAAGCCAACTATGCAAATATGACCACACTATAATTGCTGTGAGAACCGGAACACTGAATTTTATGACTTTTGTGCATTTAAATTTCCTACCATCATGTTGCATTAATGAAGGGCATCTTTTTTTTTTTTTTTGCATTGAATTTATACCTAATGTGATTCCATTCTGCAGTCTTTACAGATGCAGATGAGGCAGCTATAGCGTTCCTGATGCAAAAACTGTTTTCGCTAAATCATATCAAAATGTTTCATGGATCACACCAAAAGTGTTGAAATATGGAAATTGCTCTTTTCAAAACTGTCCTTAAAATCCAAATGGTATGTTTTGAATTTCTTTTCTCTACACCACACCCTTCCCAGTATTTGTGGAAAATTGGAGAAAATAAGTAATATATTAATTCCATGCTGCCAGGCACAGGAGAGAATGGTCAGACTGAAGCTTATTTTAACTCCCCTAAATAAAGGAGGTTTGTTCAGAGTGAGGCCGTTACCATGGCACATGAAGTAGCAAAAGTTAACATTTAGAAGGTCAGAAATGTTTTCTTACCTCACTTCTAAATAAGGGAAGAACTAAACAATAATATTTCTCAATTAGTGGCATAAGATTTATATTTTTATATGCAAAAGAAGGCTGTGTACCTCTGTCTTAATGTGCTATGTATGCACATATATTCAGTGGGATCAAACAAAACTGAAAACTGAAAATCAAACCACTATGAAGCCCTCCAGGGCACAGTAGCTTTGTGCTCCAGTGAGACGCACTCTTTGACTACCCTGGCAGGCAAAAAAGCGTGAGAAATACTGTCTGTTTTTGTATAATCGTTTCCCTGGTTCTTTAAGTAGACTGAAAACCACAACAAAATCTGCTGTGTGGAGAGAATTAACTGTTTGGGGTCTCATGCAAAGAACAATTAAAATGAATGTGAGTACAATTACATAGATTAATGTAATTAGAAGGAGGTACAGTAGCCAGATATCAAAGACGCATTCTAAGAACCTCCAGGAGAATCAAGGTGGAGAGGAGAACAATACTCTTGAAAAGGCTGGGTGGTCTTCTCAGCAATTAATGGAGCTGAGTCAAAGAGGAGACCTTGAAAGCCTGCAGGAAGGGTGGATAAAGAAGGTGGCCGCGTGGGCGGGGGGGTGTTAAAAAAAAAAAAAAAAAGACATGACAACAAAAGCAAGGCTTCCTGCAGTTGACAACATTCTTTCAGATGGGAACGCACATCAGCCTGCAGCTATTTATTTTTCTTCCCGAGATGAAGAAAATGTGCAAATTGAATTAAATGATGCTAACGTACTGGCTACAACTATTATGGGTAGCGCTGCACATTCAGTCAAAATGGCGTTAATATGTCCCAGGACGGGTGAAAACGTGCCCAGGTTCGTCCTCTCTGGAGTGCACCTGCTGCACTGCCTGCTCCCGAGTGCTCATGAAGGCGGCTGGCTGGTGCTCTGCGAAAAGTACACGTAGAAGGGGAAGAGAGGGAGGAACAAGGAACAGGCAGGGCTCAGCATCCTCCATCCTGGTGATGGGTAATTATTTTCTTAAGTAGAGAATATTAAGCAGCCGTTGGCTTTTCTATGCAATCGCACTCCCTACCAGGACCTGGACACATCAGGCTGTCTCAGGGTGCTGGGTGAGCGCTCTCCTTACACAGTGGCCGCTGCAAGTGGTTTCCTTTGCTTTGGCTTTAACTGGGGGCAGGAAGGAGTCAGTGAGCAGAGCAGACCTGGAAACTACTTAATAATGCTGCTCCAGCGGTATACTTTCCAGTTCAATCATTTCACCCTGATAGAACACCATACCTGGATTTCTCATCAACGTTAAGTGTGTTTTTTAATATATATAATGGTATTTGAATGACATTTATTTAATAGATTCAAATCGTACACTGGGTATCTCTGTTACTGAATTGATTCTCCTTAACGTCACTGAACACATCATGGTCTATCCCAGCATAATGCCAGGTGGGAAGTTTACACAAAACCATGCTTGCTGGATCTGTGCCTGGCTCTCGGGAATGAAGGAAAAATCCCTACAGAATCGCTGGAAATGTTCCTCTGTCTTGAATGTGTACCCAGCACCACGACCGTAACGTTTATTATTATCCCCATTTATTGCTTTCACTCTTTCATTAATAATTTAATGTTTAGAAAAAACAAGCTCTTCAAAGCAAAAAAAATCCATTCCAAGCTAAATAAACTATTTTTTTTTCGTCAGAGTTAAATGTCTTTGTATTTTGAAATGCCAGTTCTGTCATGAAGGCTTCATTAAAACCACTGACTTAGAGAGAAGGAAGTTTCGCTGGTGAGTGAACCTCTCTGGGCTGCATCTGTTCGAACAGAGTTGAGAGTTCCCTCCTAATGACCCAGCGTATGCGTACACAGTATCATATTTTGAACCTAATCTTGTTTTGGTCTCACACAAGCAGTAGATGTGTTTATTTATATGGATTTAATCAATAACAAGGGCTGCTCTCTACACAGCTCAAATACATCGCTTGAAAGCAAACTGTTATTATGGCATTTCTGAAGTTAGAGCTTCGAGCCCAGACTCTAGCAGAGTCCTTGTCATTCAGAAAGTGCCCTTTTGACTTAATTATCAACCCTTTGCTTGTTGAGTGGAATTATTATCTGAGGCACAGATACAAAACTACTTTTCCTCTGCCAACAGAACATGCAGCAATCCAAGTTAGAAATTGCATTTCATCACATTTGAGGCCTGAAGGCGGCTGTGGCAATTGCAGGTGAGCTCACAGGTGAAGGTGGAGGGTCTCCTGTGCTCCTGGGCCTGACTTCAGGAGTGGATTCACATTTCTGCAGGGCAGAGCCCCAGAGGCAAGCGAGTTTTCTTGGCATAGCGAAAGGAACCAAGGTTCAGAGGAACTTCACGGGACCTGGGCTGTTGATGCCATGGGATCGACTCTCCTTCCTGTAGCTTTCTCTAGATGCCCATATTCCAATGCTCACACCTTTTTGCACACGGTCTCCCACTTGGGAAGGTGAAACCTCTGTCCCATTGAACGTGCACCATCTGACCTTTGATCTAGACTGCTTACTCCAAATTCAGTTCCGGATGACGTGTTCTCTCAGGCACCATCTACATAACCCACTGTCAAAAACTGTCAAACAGATGCTCGATTTCATACACCCTGTTTCAGCAGCTTGATCAAAATACCGAAAGAGAAGCAAGGAAGGGAGAAAGAAATCTCATCTAGGCTGGAGAGAATGTGGCCCCATGATGAAAAGCCACTGCAAGGAAACACCCTGTGGGAAGGTAAAAATCCTGTTTTTGTGAACGTGCAGATGCCGAGTGCTGAATATGATCTCCACGAAATTCACGACATAAATTACAGCAAATGGGAGCATCTTGCATTCTCTTTTGCCTCCTGGACATGTAGACCCAGGTTCTGCCAGCTGCCTCAGAGAACAGTGGGAAAAGTTGGCTAAGTGTTTTTGAGAAAGTGTGCAGTTGCTTCTTATTGCAGACTTAGAGAGAACAGAGCAGAGTGAGGAGGAAGGGGATGTGTGACAAGTTCCTTTCATATTCGACTATTTTGTTTATACTGTTTTGAAAATAATTTAGACTTTGACTCATAGTAGAAGCATTATAGCCTCCAGGATGAATAAATGAATATGACAATTTCTTCTTAAGTATAACCTGATTTTAAACTACTCTCATCTTTATAAATTTGACTATTTGATGATAAAACACACAACAGCATATTCAATCTGCTTTTTCTATAATTCACTGTTTCTTATCATAGCAAAACACTTTAAAAACTAAACAACAAATATATTTTCCTTGAGCCCAGATTAATTTAAATAAGTTCTGTTTTCATATCCCATTTTCAAAATTACACAGGAAAAGTTTTTTCCTGCATTTTTTTTATTTCTAACGACTGAATGGTTAAAAATTTAGTTATGTTATGAGATTCAAAGATCACTACCTTCTCTTAAAGGTAACGTGCTATTCCGCCTGATTATAATAAACGCCAATGTTTCTATGACGGCAACAGTTCACTGCTGCATTAGCATATTTGGGCTGAGGTATTGTTTTACTGTGACCTGTATAATAAGTGTCACATTAGCAACACAACAAATCAAACGTTTGTTAATTTCCCTCGCTTTCCCACACAGCTGGTGGTGTTATCATGTCACCAGATTTTAATTAATATGATAAGTAACACTTGCAAGACAACAGCCTGATTTTTTTCCCCTCTGTGTGCATGAGGGTCCAAGTGCCTCCTCTGTGCACGTGTGTGCGTGTGCATGGCTGTAAGCGTGTGTGCTGAAGAGAGAAAAAGGGGGAGGAAAATATATTCACGAGGGCTTTTCACAGCAAAGTACAGATACTAAAAACACCCACAGACCCATGCGATCCTATTTCCAAATAAAACTTTCTTTACACCCTTTTCTTTTGCTCTTCCAGAGCAAAGCCTGCAATGCTGTACAGTAAACATTTTTTAAAACATTTCATAAAATGCACACATTTTATACTTGGGCTGGTTGTGTGTGTGTTTAAGGTTTTAGCATTTAAGAGAGAGATGCGATACTCTTGTCTCCTGAGAGGCTTAATTTTAATTTTTCTGGCCTTCGTGTGAATAGTAACCAATACATTTCTGACTTAGACACACAGACCATTTTAAGTATTTTCCTTGTGCTACGGGCTGATCAGCAATATTCTAGGGTAAGTCAAAAGTGCCATCTATTTGCAAAAGCTAGAAATGCAACTAAGCCCAAAGTGGAAAAGCTCTCAATCCGTCCCAGCTGCCAGGGCCTCTAGTTGCTGGTGACAGACCCATAACGTGGCTCAGCCAGGCAGGCTGGAAGAAAAACGATAGCACTAAAATACACAACATGAAATCGCAGTCCGGGAATGGTTACAATTGTCAATAAAATATTTTGCAATGCCTGCACCCAGATTTTATTTAAAACTGTTTCAATGCTTTTTTTTTTTTTTAGCAAAACCTAAGATGGTGTCTACATTCAAATAAACTGCATCATGTAAAATATTGCCTGAGAATGAATGCATTTTAACTTTAGATTTTAAAAAATTCATTCAATAAATGACACCATAGAAATGAAGTCTGTAACAATAGTAGAAACCCTTAAACCATTTCTGGAAAGAAAATTCCAGCAGGAAAATGGTGTTCAAAATTAGAACTCTCTCTAATGCTTTCTGATTTTAAATATTCTAAAGAGAAAGGAAACCTCTTTCTTCTGGAAATGGAAAGCAGAGATCTTTTTAAAAAGATGAAATTCTTCCCAATCTCCTTATTGTTATTTAACATATTTCCTTCTGTTGCAAAATACAAGACTTCCTCCCATGAGTCCCAGCTCCAATATTCCACCTACAGAAGAGGCCGCAGCAGCAGGATGCCTCTGGCAGACCGAAGCACGGCCCAGTCCCTGAGCAGAGGGAAGAAGGGTGGCAACCTGCACACACCCACAGATCTGCGGAGAGGCCAGGCCACCAAATCCAACACTAACTGTGAAGCAATGTGAGCTCCATGCTCTGTCCTAAAGCTGCTTCGCAAACACCTTGGGTTGTATAGAAGCAGACTTAACCGCCCTCAGCTCACAGTGTGAAAACAAGCTCCACCTGTATGTCAGCCTGTAGACGGCCGGTGGTGGTGCTGAAGGGAAATCTGGGCACATGGCACCTCTCCAGAGCCTTCTCCTCCCCGGGTGTGTGTGGGCAGACTGTATCCATCCACCACATGGAGGGCGTGGAGGAAAAACTGCAGTGACCGGCTCATCTGTCAGACACAGTTCCAGGACAATTCCCTCAACGAATGAAGCACCTGAGCGCCTCTTGCCCAGTCGGGGGCAGGATCTGGAGACCACCCCTCCACACACAGATGGAGGAATCTTCCTCTCGTGTCATTTGCCTGCTTTGATGGCAGCCTTTGAGGGATGTCTGTGGTCCCCTTCATGGACGAAGCTGGTAGAGCCAAATAGCAGGACAGCAGCCTGAAGCCCCACCCCCAGGAATTGTGGTCTTGAGATCTGACTGCAAAGGCCCGCGGGGAGCACCTCAGCCAAGAAAGAGTCACCTAGACTGCCAACACCAGGCACAGCGTAAAGACTCCAGAGGACTTGGCAGGAAACCATTTCACTGCCCAGCCAGGGCCATTCTGTTATACAGCAAAGCCCTGCCTCCTGGCTGAGCAGAAACAGAGACTTTCTATCTCTACTCCCACCCCCAGTGACGGAGCAGCTTTAGCACTGGGCACAAGCCGGGAGGACCATCCAGCAGACTGGGAGGTGTTCATCTTTCCCTAAGAGAATCGCCAGCCCAAGAATGTTGCCGAAGGATCCTCAAAAGAACTGGGATTTAAATTACCTTTGTAAGGGACGCATGCCCAAAAAGCCAAGGGACCTTGAGCGGCCATGAGCATGACAAGAAAGAGGCTAGAGGTCAGGACACCCCCAGCCCATCTCAGAAGGCTGTGCGCAGGCAGCTCTGGCTTGTAAAGGAAAGCAGCTGTGAGCTGAGAAACCAGGCTTCCAAATTAAAAACCAAGAAAGTACGCATTTCGTGCTACCAAATAGGGGCGGAAGAGACCTGTTACGGATGAGGAACTGATGAGCTGAGTGGCTGAGAGAGGCAAAGAGGGGAGGCTATGTGGATACAGCACAGGCGGCCACAGGGCCAGGCCAGCAGAAGCCCAGTTCTAGAAAGGAAACAGGGAGGGAGGAGGAGGGGGAGGGAGGAGGAGCGGGGACGGAAGGAGAGAGTACACATCTAATCCACAGAGCCCAGAATTGCCAGAATCCAGTCAAACTGGCAAACAGATGATAAAATGAAAAGATAAGTAAACCTGTTCATCTTCCAAAAACCAATTTGGAATCGGTAAAGCATCCTACTCACTCACTGTCAATGCCTAAAACCACAGGTACACACACGCACACACATCCCCTGTGGAGTAATACTGAACGCCAGTAAGTCAGGCCCGGCGGGGGTTAGGGTCAATGCAGTGACCGCCAAGCATTGGTGTTCTGTGCTATCGCTCTGCCTCATGGAGGGCAGCCCCAAGAGCTCATGGGAGACCCCCTGTGCTTCCCCAGAATGGAGCAGCAGAAACCAAGCCTGTCTTCAGGAACATGGGACAGCAGACCCATAATATTTTTAATTACATGTAAGACTTTGCCAGTATAAGACACACCATTACCTTGTATACCAGTAGGAAGGAAACATGCGGTTGGTTATCACTGTAAGTTGCGATGGATGGTGAAATGCACCTGATTCTAAAATTATTAAATGTGAAAACTATCTTAGCATAAATGAAGAGTATTAGTTAACAAACATTTAGAAATCAAGTAGAAGTGAGATGCCACTGCCCCAGTCAGGTATGTTACTAAGACTGGAGAGAATTCAAAGAAAAGTTAAAACACCCCTCTAACATCCTACCAATTAACTTTCTATGGATTTAGAAGGTAATTCCAAAAACTAAAATTTAATTTTAAAAAATCTCCCATTCCATAAAGCAAATTTCAAGTTTCATCCCAAGTTTTGCACTTACGCTCACACTGGCCCTCCTGAGAGGCCAGGCAGACAGCAGGTGTCAGTAGATCATGAGCTATCCAGAGGCCAGGTGGACAGCAGGCATCAGTAGATAATGGGCTGTCCAGAGGCCAGGTGGACAGCAGCATCATTAGGTCATGGGCTGTCCAGGGCCAGGTGGACAGCAGACGTCAGTAGGTCCTGGACTGTCCAGAGGCCAGGTGGACAGCAGGCATCAGTAGTAGATCATGGGCTGTAAGAGGCCAGAGGGGACAGCAGTCATCAGTACATCATGGGCTGTCCAGGGGCCAATTGGACAGCAGCCATCAGTAGGTCCTGGGCCGCCCAGAGGCCAGGTGGACAGCAGGCATCAGTAGGTCAAGAGTTGCTCAGAGGCCAGAAGGACAGGCATCAATAGGTCACAGGCTGTCCAGAAGCCCATTGGACAGCGGGCCTCAGTAGGTGATAAGCCATCCAGAGGCCAGGTGGACAGCAGGCCTCAGTAGGTTGTGAACTGTTCAGAGACCAGATGGACGTAGACTCAGTAGGTTACAGGCTGTCAACACTGGTTGCTGCCATCACCACTCTGCCCCCACATCATGTATGGGAACAGGAGCAAACCGGGGGAGGGGGAAGGCAGTTAGTAACACATACAACAAAGGCCACGCCCCAGGTTTGAGACTCCATTACAATTTTTCAGCAACAAAGAACACGCGAAGGCAGGAAAAGAGAGGTAGACCCTGAAACCCTTTCCACGGAATACAAGGGAACACACCTCCATGCGGTGGCAGGGGCACAGATGCAGCTCTGAGGGGCGATCACCTGTTTGGAAGACAGCCTGTGGACTGCACCATGCAGTACTAAGAGGGCTGATGAATCGCACGAGACAGTAAATTATGCAGGAAAATTGTGTTCTTAGTTAGGGTTTTCTTGTTGTTGTTAAATTCCTGCAAAATCGTAAATTGTCTGCCATGAATGAGTCTTTGTCATTTGTTAGCTGAGCCATTTGGGTGTTGCAAAATCAAAAGGAATTATTGATTCTGATGATCTCACATGCAAGTGAAGGGAACGCATCATGCAGATGAACCAAACACAGGCTCCAGCGCTGGTGTGCAGATCAATCCCATACCTACACCAGGTGTCTGCGGCAACACTGAGGAGAAAACAAAGCCACACATCCCTTGAATGCATGGCCTTTGCCGTGTGATGCCTTCTCCAAGGGGCATTACTATTCTTACCTTCCATTGAGAGTTATGTTTTCCTAATCCCCTGACCCTGAGCACTATGTATAAAATGCACAATCAAGAAGCAAAGAGAGAGGAAGGAGGAGGAAGAGAAAGGGAGAGGCAGAGAGCACAGATTCTCACATTTAACCCCAAACACCATTCAAGCGGGAGTAGTGGATAATAATCAGCAAGGAAGCCAGCAGCCTCCCGTTAAGCATTCTTGTTCTCATTAGCAGGGCTGGCATTCTTCATTACCCAAACCATTCAGTTCAGCTCAGGAGCACCAGAAAGAAGGACTTTCACCACTTCCATTATGCAACTTGCCTCTGCTAATTTTAGTGATTACACTGGGTCTGGACATATCATTAATCTCACTTCTTGTGCCTAGTTTATTTCAAACAAACAGGAGATGTATTATTATCCCTGGGAGGCTCAGGAAGTGCCCGCCTTCCTCACGCTTCCTCACAGCCACACTGCCAGGACAGTCTTTGGAAGAGAGAAGTCAGCCCTGCCCATGAGCTAATAAGCCCGTCGGTTGGCTTCACGTGAGGGCAGAGCAGGTTTCTGTCCAGGCCCACTGCCGACACCCTGCATCTACACTGCTGGCTTAATTTTGCTCCCATCATCTGGGGAGTTATATTTTATATAGACACTCTCATAAATTCCCACTCATTTTAGAAAATGCCCCCCAAATAGTATAGAAATATATATAGAAGTCTGGGTAAAATCAGTTCTCAAAGTGATTTGCAAAGTATAAATGGCTCATTAAAGATGCTGGAAATAACACTACTTTTGTAATTAGACCACAGAGGAACAGGCATCATGCACACAGCTTCTCAGCTCACACTGAATTCCTGGAGGGGCTTCTGGAACAGTGTGAAGAGGGGCTCTCTAAATCCACTCTCCAGTGATTGGCCTCAGAGAAGAAACAAGGGACAGCCACATTCAAAGTGTTCTAGGAACAGGGGAAAAGTTCTAGTGAGACACACAGAGCCTCTGGCTACCCTTCAGCATCACGCAAGAGCACAGACATGTATGTTCCTGCCTAGGAAGAAATGCAGGTATGCATCCACCTGCAGGCACTGCCCAGCCACTGCCACGTCTGCTGTGTCAGCATCTGGCACCTCCACTCACATCAGGCTCTGTGAGATCAGACATGGTTGTGAATGGAAGGTGCATGGTCAGAAGCCCATGAGTGACCATGGGTAAATCACACTCAGCCTCAGTTTCTTCATCTGTGAAACGGAGAGAGTACAACCTTTATACACTTCTTGTGAGAATTGTGTGAGACAGTGCTCATAAAATGCAAAAGTCAGACAGAGTCTCATTCAGGGTCTCAAAGAAGGCCTCTGAGAACCTGTTACATTTGAATTGCACACAGGAAGAGAATTATATTAGTGAGATACTGAGAATGTCCTGTGGGATGCTATCTCCTTTCTATTCATTTTCAGTCATCCACTCCAACACCCACCCATTCATCCATCCATCCAATCATCCACTCATTTGTCCATCCATCCATCTACCCATGCAGCTGATCATCCATCCGATATCCATCCACTCATCCATCCGATCACCCATGCATCCCTCTATCTGATCATTCATCTGTTCATCTGACCATCCATCCATCCACCCATCCATCCATCCATCTATCCATCCATTAATCAATCTTATCATTCATCCATCCTTCTATCTGATCATCCATCCATCCATCTGACCTTCCATACATCCCTCTATCTGATCATTCATCTGTTCATCTGAGCATCCATCTGATTTTTCATCTGATTATTCATCCATTTGGTCCAGCAATTCATCTGATCATCCATACATTTAATCCATCTGATAATTCATCCATCTGATCATCCATACATTTGGTCATCCATTCATCCATCCATCTGATTATCCATCCANGGACTGCACCATGCAGTACTAAGAGGGCTGATGAATCGCACGAGACAGTAAATTATGCAGGAAAATTGTGTTCTTAGTTAGGGTTTTCTTGTTGTTGTTAAATTCCTGCAAAATCGTAAATTGTCTGCCATGAATGAGTCTTTGTCATTTGTTAGCTGAGCCATTTGGGTGTTGCAAAAATCAAAAAGGAATTATTGATTCTGATGATCTCACATGCAAGTGAAGGGAACGCATCATGCAGATGAACCAAACACAGGCTCCAGCGCTGGTGTGCAGATCAATCCCATACCTACACCAGGTGTCTGCGGCAACACTGAGGAGAAAAACAAAGCCACACATCCCTTGAATGCATGGCCTTTGCCGTGTGATGCCTTCTCCAAGGGGCATTACTATTCTTACCTTCCATTGAGAGTTATGTTTTTCCTAATCCCCCTGACCCTGAGCACTATGTATAAAATGCACAATCAAGAAGCAAAGAGAGAGGAAGGAGGAGGAAGAGAAAGGGAGAGGCAGAGAGCACAGATTCTCACATTTAACCCCAAACACCATTCAAGCGGGAGTAGTGGATAATAATCAGCAAGGAAGCCAGCAGCCTCCCGTTAAGCATTCTTGTTCTCATTAGCAGGGCTGGCATTCTTCATTACCCAAACCATTCAGTTCAGCTCAGGAGCACCAGAAAGAAGGACTTTCACCACTTCCATTATGCAACTTGCCTCTGCTAATTTTAGTGATTACACTGGGTCTGGACATATCATTAATCTCACTTCTTGTGCCTAGTTTATTTCAAACAAACAGGAGATGTATTATTATCCCTGGGAGGCTCAGGAAGTGCCCGCCTTCCTCACGCTTCCTCACAGCCACACTGCCAGGACAGTCTTTGGAAGAGAGAAGTCAGCCCTGCCCATGAGCTAATAAGCCCGTCGGTTGGCTTCACGTGAGGGCAGAGCAGGTTTCTGTCCAGGCCCACTGCCGACACCCTGCATCTACACTGCTGGCTTAATTTTGCTCCCATCATCTGGGGAGTTATATTTTATATAGACACTCTCATAAATTCCCACTCATTTTTAGAAAAATGCCCCCCAAATAGTATAGAAATATATATAGAAGTCTGGGTAAAAATCAGTTCTCAAAGTGATTTGCAAAGTATAAATGGCTCATTAAAGATGCTGGAAATAACACTACTTTTTGTAATTAGACCACAGAGGAACAGGCATCATGCACACAGCTTCTCAGCTCACACTGAATTCCTGGAGGGGCTTCTGGAACAGTGTGAAGAGGGGGCTCTCTAAATCCACTCTCCAGTGATTGGCCTCAGAGAAGAAACAAGGGACAGCCACATTCAAAGTGTTCTAGGAACAGGGGAAAAAGTTCTAGTGAGACACACAGAGCCTCTGGCTACCCTTCAGCATCACGCAAGAGCACAGACATGTATGTTCCTGCCTAGGAAGAAATGCAGGTATGCATCCACCTGCAGGCACTGCCCAGCCACTGCCACGTCTGCTGTGTCAGCATCTGGCACCTCCACTCACATCAGGCTCTGTGAGATCAGACATGGTTGTGAATGGAAGGTGCATGGTCAGAAGCCCATGAGTGACCATGGGTAAATCACACTCAGCCTCAGTTTCTTCATCTGTGAAACGGAGAGAGTACAACCTTTATACACTTCTTGTGAGAATTGTGTGAGACAGTGCTCATAAAAATGCAAAAGTCAGACAGAGTCTCATTCAGGGTCTCAAAGAAGGCCTCTGAGAACCTGTTACATTTGAATTGCACACAGGAAGAGAATTATATTAGTGAGATACTGAGAATGTCCTGTGGGATGCTATCTCCTTTCTATTCATTTTCAGTCATCCACTCCAACACCCACCCATTCATCCATCCATCCAATCATCCACTCATTTGTCCATCCATCCATCTACCCATGCAGCTGATCATCCATCCGATATCCATCCACTCATCCATCCGATCACCCATGCATCCCTCTATCTGATCATTCATCTGTTCATCTGACCATCCATCCATCCACCCATCCATCCATCCATCTATCCATCCATTAATCAATCTTATCATTCATCCATCCTTCTATCTGATCATCCATCCATCCATCTGACCTTCCATACATCCCTCTATCTGATCATTCATCTGTTCATCTGAGCATCCATCTGATTTTTCATCTGATTATTCATCCATTTGGTCCAGCAATTCATCTGATCATCCATACATTTAATCCATCTGATAATTCATCCATCTGATCATC
The DNA here is from genome assembly GCF_001698545.2 of Rhinopithecus bieti. Classification (NCBI taxonomy): domain Eukaryota; kingdom Metazoa; phylum Chordata; class Mammalia; order Primates; family Cercopithecidae; genus Rhinopithecus; species Rhinopithecus bieti. Next base: position 4,434,290 of record NW_016804423.1, on the reverse strand, counting down.
CATACATTTGGTCATCCATTCATCCATCCATCTGATTATCCATCCATCTCATCACTTGTTCATTCATTCATCTGATCATCCATCCATTCTTCTATCTGATCATCCACCCCTCTGACCATCCATCCATTCATCCACCTAATCATCCATCCATCCATCCATTCATCTAAGCATCCATCCATGCATGATCATTCTTCCATCTGATCATCCATCTGGTCACTCATCCATCCAACCATCTGCTCATCCACACTCATCATCCATCCATGATTCATCCATTCATTCATCCATCTGATCATCCATCCATCCCATGATCTGATAATCTATCCATTAATCTATCTGATCATCAATCCATCTATTTATCATCCGTCTGATCATCCATCCATCTATCTGATCATCCATCCATTCATCTAATCATCCACCCATGCATCTGATCATCCATCCTTCTGGTCACCCATCCATCCACCCATTTGATTATCCATCCATCTGATCATCAATTCATTCATTAATCTAATCATCCATCCATCTTCCTATCTGATCATCCATCCATCCATCTATTCATCTAAACATTCATCCATGCATCTGGTCATTCATCCATCTGATCATCCAGCCATCCTGTCACCCATCCATCCAGCCATCCATCTGATTATCCACGCATCTGATCATCTATCCATCTGATTATCCATTCATTCATCCAATCATCCATTCATTCATCCGATCATCCATTCATTCATCCAGCAAACATTTACTGAGCTACTCCCTAGTTCCCTAGTTCCAGGCCCTATGGGAAATACTGGGACACAACAGTAAGCAAAGGAGACAGCATCCTTATATTCCTGGAATTCTCTCCAGGTAGAGGGCCATAAAATAATCAAAATTGAATCAATAAGTGCAGAATCACACCTGTGATGTGTGCACTGAAGGAAAGGAATGGGGCAAAATGAAAACACAAAGTGATGGCTTGGCCAGGCCTTTTCCAGGGAAGTCTGAGAAGAGTTCTCAGAGATAGAGGCCAGAGCTGAGAGGGGCTGGGAGGATGGCATGGCTGGATAAAGGAGTGAGAGGGGACCCTCAATAATTGGAAAGGAACCCCATGCAGGCTACAGTGTTAATTTTCTGTGGCTGGCTGCTGTGACAAAGTATCACCAGCTGGGCAGCTCAAAACCACAGAGATGGATTCTCTCATAGTTCTGGAGGCTGAGAATCTGAGATCAAGGTCTTGGTAGCCTTGGGTCCTTCTGAGGGCTCTAGAGGAAGATTCTCCCTGGTTTCCCTCCCAGTGTCTGGTGATGGCCAGCAGTGCTTGGTGCTCCTCAGCCTGTATCACTTGGATGCGTCACTCCAACCTCTACTTCATCATCACATGGCATCTTCTCTGTGTGTCTCTGTGCCCAAATTTCCCTGCTGATGTGTGGACCCCAGACGCTGTATATAAGCCCACCCTAATCCAGTATGATCTCATTTTAACTTGATTACATCTATGAAGACCTTATTTCCAAATAAAGTCACATTCATAGGTTCTAGGGCTTAGGACTTCAACATATCTTTTTAGAGACACAGTCCCCTAAATGGTCCTACAATAGCTGGAAAGTGAAGGTGAAGTAGCTACAGATGAAGCTAGGGGAGGAGGCAGGACATGCCAGGCCCGGCAGGCCTGGGAAGGGACCTGGGAAGAGAAGACAGAAGGGCGATAACATCTGGAAGGTAGGAAATGGGTCAGCAGTTCCTGTGCTGCCGACAGTGGCTTCTCAAATTCACTGCTCCAAGGATTTCTTGAGGACCTGTATCTGCGGGCCTGTGCCCCACACTGAGATTTGTGGTTAGCAAAGCTGACAACAGCCCTAAAGTAACTTAGGAGTTGTGGGGAGAGATGCTGCTTCCGTGGACCAGGCAATGATCCTGGGAGGGGAGAAGGATGTTCAAGAGGTGAAGACAGCAGGATGTGTTGGGTCCAGGATGAGGAGAAGCCACATCCAGTCCAGGCTTCAAGGCTCTGGCCTGGCCACCAGAGAAATGAGGTGTTCATGCTATATCCTGTCCTCCCTTCAGCCAGCTCCACCAAAGACCCTCTAGGATGTGCTGGCATTCTAATAGTTTCTTATAAGACCGACTTTTTACATCATTGCACAATGTGTCTGTAAAATAATATCTATTCTTACTCATGTGTAGGGTATCTCCCCAACTGGATTCCCACACACAGATACATCTCTTCTCCTGTGCATCTCTCCTTCCATCAAGGGCACTGCATGAAACCTGCTGTCATCCTTTGTTTGAGCAAATACAGCCTAGTCTTAACCACCCATGGCAATACTTTACGTAGATAACATATCTACCCTATGTAGATAACATTAAACTACATTTTCACCTAGACATTTGCCAGCTGTTGATTTTTCCAAGGGGCATTTATGTTTCTAAGGGGATAACATTTTACACTAAATAGACAAATCCTTTAGAATGGCCGAGCCAGGCATAACACACAGTGGTCATTTGTGCATGGTGCAGCAGCCGGACAGCACCTAAACCATGCCACGGACGGGGCTGACTCTACCTTCTGTAATATTTCTTATCATCATTCTCTAAGTGCTTTTAAGGCACTTCTTAGGACACACTTTTTACAAGAAAATCTTCATTTAAGCTCAGGCTCTGCCTCCTGCTGGCTAGATGTGCACTCAGGCAAGTCACTGAGCTTTTCTCAGTTTCCATCCCCAGGCTCCTAAAGCCAAGGAGATCAAAGGGAAAACGGCTTTGAACAGTACCTGATTTTCTTTATTTTGCTATCCCAGCTTTTCTGTTTTCTCATTTGCCCTGAGCCTGTCTGTGTTCACAGCTTGCTGCTAGCAACATGCCCGCCTCTCAAAGTGCTCTCCCGCCTTCTCTAATGAGAGATGTCCAACCTCAAGAGGGCTAAGAAATCAGATAAGTGGCCTCCTCTGTTATGCATGAGGGAGAGGAAAGTAACATAAGTGAAACTTGGAGGACTCCCCAGATACAAAGTAAGTAAATTTTAGTATTTTGTCACTTAATTTATCTGAACGTTTTTGCTTATTTTGCTCTGGGATGGTGTTCTAGAGAGTACAGGTTGTTGGCTAAGTGATCTCTAGATAAAGGAGCAGTCATGAACTAAGTATTGACCCCAATTCTACACCTGTATCTACATCTTTCCATGGCCTGTGAGCAAAAGCCACTGGGTCCTTCCTGTGATGTTATGCTGGGAATGCTCCCTGCTTCAGCTACAGAAGGAGGTAAAGGAGAATGTGTTGGCTCCAGGTCTCAGGAAGCCTCTCTTGCCAACAGGAGGATCTTTTGCCTCTACCCAGCCTCAAGAAGAGCATGTCCCCCAGGGCCAGTGGGTCAGGGAGGATGGGAGATGTGGCCCAGGCAACCACAGATCCACTCTGAGAGGCAGAGCTGCTCAGCCCGGCCCAGCACCCAGCAGCCCAGCCCCAGCCAACCTGCAGATCCACGAGAGAAAGGGGATGCTGTGCACAACCGCTGGATTTGCTGTGGTTTGTTCCGCAGCATGATCTTGGGAATAGTTCACCGGGATGAGAGATGACACTGTATTGTTAAAGCACAGATCTGTTCACTTAATTACTCTGAGATGCACACCTTCCAGACTATAATCCAATGGGCTCTGTCCATCCTACCCCACTGGCCACACACACTGCAGGGCCACAAATACCACATCCTGGACATGTTGCATCCAACACACTAACAACTCGGTGCCAATGCCCCAGAGCCAGAGAGTGGCCGTTTCTGGCCTAAACCATTCTCCTCAGCTCAACTATGCTCTTCCCGCCTGGGTCGAGCATCAAACACGGGGTAGGTGCTCACTGATATTTGCTCAGTGAAAACCTCTAAAGCCTCCTCCCAGTTCCCAGTACCAGCTGCAGCTCTGTCCCCTCCCTTGTCCCACACAGAAGGCCATTAAAGCCACAGGCATTTCAGAAGGCCTCTGTTTGTTCTCCCCAGTTCCTACTAATAATTCTTTCTACCAGGTATCACATCAGACAGAACTAAGCACATTTGCCACTTCAGGAAATTCCAGTGTCAGTTTTTCACAGTAGCCCCCACTCACTCCCTCCAACTCTGGGAGATGTTACCTTCCCTCCCAGGACATTCCTGCCTGGCTTTCTGCTGACCTGGGTCTTTCACTTCCTCCAGTTTCCTCCCTGACCGTCCAATCAAAGGACACCTTTCTGGGACTCTTCCTCGGCGCCCAGACCTCTAGAGCCCTGAGCAAGTTCATGAGGAGGATTTGGTTTTTAGCATCTGCCTCGTACCTGCCCCTCCCTACAAACACCCAGGAGATTACCTACCTGGGAACAGGCATGGTGTCTCTTTGGCCCTGTTCCCCTCAATTCAGAAGCGCTGGGCATGACTGTACAGGTTGTTCAAGGTGCCGGAGTATCCACCAAGGGGGGAAGGAGGGGCTGAGATCCAGCCAAAGATGTGTCTGCCAAGCCACCCCACAGGGCACGCAGGGGCCTAGCCTGCTCCAATCCCCACTGCTCTGTGGCCGGAGTTGCCTGTCCCATCTCTGCCCAGCCCCAGCACAGGGTCTAATTCACCATGGTCCTCAACAACGATGCATTAGGAAGGTTTCAGTCTGCACACCAGGATAGGATCAGTGCACACTCTCCACCAGTTTCCTCCAAGTATGACTGGAAGGGCCCACCCCTGCCAAGACCCCCACACACCTCCCTTCTTTGACACGCCCTGATCTGTTGCCAGAACCGCTCACTTGCCTGGTGAAGGAAAGAAAGCAGGGAGGAGCCAGCTCCTGCTAGTGAGCGTCTGGCCCCCTGAGATCTAAGCCCCTCCAAAAGCAGAGCTGTTTCCAGTACCTTGTAATCGCCACTTCACTGCGTTCAGGAGAAGGACAGTGCAAGCTGCTCCCGGGGCTCCTGGACCCCATTCAGTAAGCTCGGAAGTGGACCTGCAGGCACAGAGGTGGCCAGGGAAGGCCGAGCCGGGCAGGGTCTGAAGCTGAGGAAGACCTGCATGTGGGTAGGACACACCTCCACCCTCTGGGTGAATCGGAGCCTCAGTTTCCTCATTTGCACATTACCATCTGAATGCCACTCCTGCACGAATTTAAGAAAAAAGCAACAGGAACATGCATTTCAGTGGGGAACCTCACGCACTGCATGGTCACATCTCACCACGGCTGTGGCTGGGGGTGGCTGTCAGCCCTCTTGGCTCTGGGCGGCGCTCACCCACATAGGTGGCTTGGGAGCAAACCCCACATACGCCGTGTCTCTTGTTCTCCTGGTCCCCCACTGACCCTGACTTCTTTTTGGTGATGGGAGATGGGAGGCTGGGAATTTAGGAACAAACCTTGACTAGTCTAGAAGTTGCAAGGATGCCTGGCTAAGGCCAGAGCCTCTTGCTGTTAGAATTCAGAGGGGAGCTCTGGAAGTGGGGTACACACATGAGCCACCTGGGCATTAGAAAGGTCGATGCTGGGCCTCCTCAGACCTACTCTCTCTGCATCTGCCAGGGCTACAAATGGATTCCATGTAATGAACTGTCAAAACCCTGCAGTCACTGCAGGAGAGCAAAGGAGACCCTGGCCCTGGAGTAAAACGCCCCTCGCTCTGGAGAGAAGCCAGGAGACATGGGTGGGAAACTGGCCAGCAGATGTTTCTCCATCCTGAAACGTTCAGCACTCATCGAAGCGAAACACAAGAGATCATCATTCGCTCACAGTGGACACGCCGCCAGCTCCGGGCTGGGCAGGGTGAGGGAGAACACGCGGCTGATGCACGTGGGTGACACGCAGAGGCTGCAATGCGCCAAGTCCATCTTCATTAAACTGCTTTGTAAAAGTTTGTATACAGACTCCTCCACATCTTCATTTATAGTGTCATATCTCCTCTGATCTCCCTGATTACATATGGTATTTCATGCAAGGCCTCTGGAGCTGGCTTCACCCCCCTATCTTTAAGCCATTATTCTACCTATCTGGCTGTTCCCGCCCCAGGAACAGCTCCAGAGGAGGCCTTCATCTGGGCCAGGGTTGCTCCTGCATTTTGCAGAGAGGCCAGTGCAGCCACATGCACCCCATCATAGCTGCCCACAGAACAGCTGTGGGAGGAGCTTTTCAAAGAGCCCCAGTAGATTCAATGCAAGAAACTGTTCTAAGCAGACTGACAGGAGCACGTCGACCACCAACTCCTGGAAGCGAGGGGGAGCTCACAGAGCAGCCTGTGGCAGGCTGCCACAGGAAGGAACAGGGCCACAATCCCAGGGCCCTGCAAGACACCTCAGGGAACGCAGGATGCTGCCCCTACACCAAGCTCCCGGAAAGCACCACCCTTGCCACCTCACTGCCTCCTCGGCCTCCCGTCCCTCCTCCCCATTCCCACCTGGAGTCATCAGCCACTGCTCCACCAGACACAGGAGGAGAAGCCAGGAGGTGAGTCCAGAGGCTGCTGGGGGTCTAAGGACCATGGTGCCCAGACGCAGAATCTCCCTGCTACGGAGGGACAGAAAGGCCTGGCAGGGACCGAAGATCACGACCCCGTCAGGGACCCTGGGGACTTCCAGCAGGTAAAGGCCCCGGGGGCCTGTTCTCCAAACAGCTTCGCAAGCAGCAGCTGTGGATCCTCTCAGTGAGACCACGTGCCCCAGATACTTAAAAAACCTCAGTTGTTCAACTTCCCTACACTGGACTAAACTTTTAATAAATGAACTTAAAATCCATGGGATTTGTTTTTAAATGTTATTAACTATGAGACATACTTGACATTATGGTTCAAGGTGTAACTGGATAAAACGTATAAAATCTTTTAAAAGTAATTCAAATTAATAGTCTTATATAGTGTCACAAAAGAAGGAGTCTGCCAGCTGTAAACAGCACCTGAATGTGAGTGCCACCTGGGGACCCTGTGCACACACAGTCACTTGGCACAATGATAGGGAAAATGTACCGAGAAAAAGTATGGCATTACCGTGGATGAGACAATGGGGTCTCACTGACGGTACCGCTGTATCTTTTCACTGCGCCTTTTCTACGTTGACATACACCAACACTGCCCACGCAGTACAGCTGCCTGCAATGCTCAGTGCAGCCACGTGCTGCACAGGTGTGTAGCCCAGGAGCAACAGGCTCCACCACACGCCTAGCCTTGTAAGTGCACTCTGCGAAGGTCACACAAAAACCACCTAACGGCGCATTTCTCAGAACGCATCCCTGTCATGAGGTGACGCGTGACTGTTGACCTATTTTTGTGTATCGTTACCTCAGTCTCCAAATCCATCGCCACACTCCCAGGTCACTGGGGTCCTCCACTTGAGGCCACCCTGGTTGAGATGGCTCTAGTGAGTCTGTGTCTCACTCTGCTTCCAGCACCACAGGGAGCAGGAAGCCAGGGGGGGCAGGTGAGGAAGCCGGGGGTGTTGGGCCAGGTGAGGGAGCCAGAGGGACCAGGTGAGGAAGCCGGGGGGGCCAGGTGAGGAAGCCGGGGGTCCAGGTGAGAAAGCTGGGGGGCCAGGTGAGGGAGCCGGGAGGCCAGGTAAGGAAGCCGGGGGAACCAGATGAGGGAGCCAGCCAGGTGGGAGAGCCCCACGTGGGTGGGAAGCAGGGCCATGGGGCGGGCCCGGCAGGCCTCGTCATGCAGTCTTGGACGCAGAACCATGAGGGTTTTATGTGTGAATGACAACTGTGTGGCCCTGCATGTTATTCGTGTGACAACCTCATGATTCTGGTAGTGTTAGAACCCTCAGCGCACACAGGAGTAGTCAGGGATGGGAGAGGGTGAGTCACTAAGCCATGACCCCAGCAGGGAGGGAACGCTGAGGGTCACCCCCAGGTGCTGGAGACCGCAGCCCTCCCTTTCCACTGCTGTTCCACGTGGTTTGCATCAGCACAATATGCTGCTGAGTGGGAGTTGGCAGAGCTGTGAGTCGGCCTGGCGTGCCGGGGCGTCCCCTCCACAGGGAGGGTGACAGTGCCCACCACCCACTCCACGTCCTCCATGGCCAAATGAGGAAACCCTAAGAGGCCTTCCTCACCGGGAAAAAGAGGCCATAGCCAGGCACAGAGGGTGGGGCGGAGGCACCCGCCTCCCTCTTCCTGTCACAGCAAGGTCGCAGGAGTGGCTGGCGAGTCCAGCAAACAGGTGGAGGACACGAGGCCTGAGCTGCCTGGTGCTTTCCCTCGAGGAGAGGGACATGCCCCCAGGTAAGAGGGACTAAGGTCCACATGATGCCTCGCCCCATGCCCCACAGCCGGCCACGGTTAACCGGGAAGCTCGGCTCATCTCCAACAGCAGACTGAGGCCAGATGCCAGCAAGGCGAAAGCACAAAAGCCTTTGCCTTTTTTGCCTCATTCCTGTTGCTCCCCAGGAAAGAAGCTGGAGCTGCTTTTTCTCCCAGCTCACAGAGCTCAGCTGCACCAGGCCGGGAGAGGGGCCAGCAAGTGGGAGAGAAGACTGAAGTATCCACGTGGATCCTACATAGCCGTGAGATGGAACAAAACCGGGTCCTTTGCAGCAACACGGGTGCAGCTGGAGGCTGTGAGCCTACACCAACTCACACAGGAACAGAAAACCACAGACCTCATGGCGTCTCTGCAGTGTGAGCTGAACACTGGACACTCACGGACACAAAGACGGCACCAGCAGAAACTGGGGACTACTAGACAGTGGAGGAAGGGAGGCAGCAAGGGCTGAAATATGAACTGCTGGGCACTATGTTCACCACCTGGGTGACGGGATCAGTTGTACCCCAAACCTCAGCCTCACACAATATACCCAAACCTGCACATGTACCCGTAGTACTTAAGAAAAAATCCCAGGTGTTCAACTGGACTATGCTGGACTAAACTTTTAATCATGGAAAGTGACTTAAAATCCATGAGATTTGTTTTTAAATTTTATTATGAGACATACCTGGTAGAAGGTGGTAATTGGAAAAAACATATACAATCTTTTAAAAGTAATTCATCGTCTTAAATAGTGCCACAAAAGAATGACTGTGCCAGTTGTAAACAGCTACTGACTGTGAGCGTCACTGAAAGTGCAGGATTTTGTTTTGTTCTTCCAAAATATAATCTACACATTTCCTCCAAGAAAAGCAGAAAAACAGAGAAAACAAAATATTGACTTCCTGTTAAAAGTTATCCCTAGAAACAACAGCATTATATTATCCCTGTTTACATGTGTGTGGGAAAACAGAGATGCTTCTCTTAAGCAAGGGAAAATGGCAGAGATGGGAAAATATCGTTTCTTTCAGTAATAAATGTCTGAAAACTGCCATTTCCTGCCTTTGCGAGTTCCGCCTGGGCTGTTAACACTAGAAATTGAACCGCATACTTGAGTCCTGGAGGCTCTTCATAGCATCCCTTAGTGGAGGCAAGCCGTTCTCTAGTCCCAGGTTTAGGAGGCATTTTTACATTCTTCCACTCACCGTGAACAACTTCCTCTCCAAACTCACGCAGAAGTGGGCATTGCGTGAAAAGAGCAGGTGCGGAGGCTGGGACGGGCTGGGGCCCACACTGTTGCTAAGTTGTTGATCATGGAATGGTTTACGGGCCAAGCTGTGCAGGGGTGCAGAACCAAACGTCACTCCCCACATCAGAGCAGGGACTGAATCTGGGGCTCCCACTGCATGTAGGACAACAGCCACATGGGAGACCCTTTTGAGGGACAGCCGCACCAGCAGCAGGTCTGTCTTCCCAGCGCAGAGGGTGAGTCTAGCATGGCAGCACCCAGAGGGTCCCTCGGGAGCCCAGCCCAGTGCCCAGGGAGAGGAGGGCTGTCAGCTGTGGCAGGGAGGTCCACCGTCCAGTTTCCCAAATGCACAAGGGTCCCTCAGGCAGGGACGGTTCACATGACTGCTCCTTCTCCTGTTACCTCATGCTAGCCCTCCCCACCCTGAGATCCTCACACCAGGACCCTCCTCCCTCAGACCCTCACACCAGGACCCTTCCACCCTCAGATCCTCACCTCAGGACCCTTCCACCCTCAGACCCTCACACCAGGACCCTTCCATCCTCAGATCCTCACCTCAGGACCCTTCCACCCTCAGACCCTCACACCAGGACCCTTCCACCCTCAGATCCTCACCTCAGGACCCTGCATCTACACAGGATGGCACCTGGCCCCGTGTGACACACACAGATGTGCTCCCCAAACTCAGGGAATGATCCAGAGGTCACCAAGACGGGCATAAGGAAGGGCAACAAGTCCTGCCTCAGGAGGAGGGTCACGCGTGGAATTAGAGTAGGGGAGGGCTCCAGAGAGGAGTGGCTGTATTTTTGGGAGTGTGAAGATCCCCCACTGCGTCTCCCTGCCCCTCCGCTCTGGAGCCCTCTCCTCCTGAGGTGGGACTCATCACCCCTCCTCGTGCCCATCTTGGTTGCTTCTGAACCACGGTTCACATGAAACACCCATGGGCTCCCCCTGTGCTGGTGCCTGACTCTGGGGAGCAGGTCTGTGTGTGTCACACGGGGCCCAGCGCCATCTGTGCAGATGCGGGGTCCTGAGGGGCAGGAGTCAGTGAAGCTTCCTCACGGGGGTATCTTAGGCCAAATCCCAAACCACTGGCTGCTTTTGGCTTCCCATGCCTCCCACGGTTGGTGGGAGAGTGGGGGGTTCCCAGCGGGAGGGAAGGAGTCGCCTGCTTCTTGACCTCTGGTCTCCTCCTCCATCTTCAAAGCCAGTGATGCTGCACCTTGCAAACTCTTTTCTTCCATTTCAATCTTTCTAACCAAAGCTGGGGAAGGGTCTGCACTGTTAAGACCCCCCACATACACCAACCCGGATAATCTCCCGCCTCACAGCCCAGGCTCTTAATCACACCCGCAATGTTTCTGTGCCATGGCACGTGATGCAGCCGTAGGTTCTGGGAATCAGGGCATGGACAGGTCAGGGCCAGGGCTCTGCTGACCATGCAGAGCAAGTAAAACAAACACTGCTCATCGCTGCGGCTAAAACTACCCCCAGTAAGCAGCCAGCTGCAGCCGAGACCCGGGTAGCGCATGGGCTTTGGCCCTGGATACCCTGTGAAGTGAGAGAGATGAGGACTCCAGGATGAGCCAGAGTCCCCTTCCCCAGAGCAGAGGGAAGACTGTCCCAAGGAAAAGGGTGCTCTGAATGGAGAGGAGATGGCTCCAGGGCCTCGATTTTCAGGACGTGCCAGCAGCAGGGCTCATGCCAGCACAAGAGATAAGGGGTAGGCTGGCACTTGGACTTGAATTGGGGCTGCTGTTGCAGGAGACACAGAAGAGCAAACCCAAGGCAAGAACAGGACTGGGCACCTGGCAGGGTTGGCAAGGACAGGCCAGGGGCACTGCCTTGCACACCTGTGGGCCTCCAGCAGCAGGACTCAGCCACCCTGCCTGGGGAGGATGTGGAGTGTGGCCCAGTACACTCCTGGCCCCCACTGCAGCCCTCTTGACCCGAACCTGCCTTGTGAAGACGCCAGGTGACTCGTGTGCACAGCCCAGTTTAAAACACTCCCGTGCAGGTCACCATGAGCCTAAAGGTCAGGTGCTCAGGAAGGAACAAAGGTGTCAAAGGACCCAGAAGGTGAAGCCAAGGCCAGCAAGTGGGATAGAGCAGTTCCCCATATGACAAGGTCCAGGGCGCCTCTTGGGGTGCAAGAGACAATCCTGTCTCATTATTGGTATTTTCTGATTATCTACATAATAGATAATATGTATTATAAATATGTATAATAGATATTATCTACATTATCATATAGAGAATAATCAGAAAATAATAACTGCTGTCTATAGCTATTAGGGGACATGTAACAAGGCACAGGGGTTCCCACCTGTAATCCCAGCACTTTGGGAGGCTGAGTCAGAAAGATTCGCAGAGCCCAGGAGTTCGAGACCAGACTGGGCAATGTGGCAAGACTCCATCTCTTAAAAAAAAAAAAAAGAAAAAAAAAGAAAAGAAAACAAGATGTTGAAAATCAAAATTTTATCGGAGTTACCCAAAGATTACATAGAAATCCCAGAGCTAGAAAGTGCAGTGCTTGCAGCTACACCCCTGCCTGGCCAGGAGAGTACAGTGTGGTTTCTGTAGTGAGAGCTGTTCCAAGTCTCTTCTGCCCTCAGAGGCAAGGGGTGGGGATGGCAGCTCCTTCCCCTCTACCCTGCTTGAGGGACTCCCATAAGACCAGGAGCCAGAAAGGCCTTCCCCACACTTGGGAGGCGCAGGACACAGTGCTTCCCTGGAGCCTGAGACTGCAGGAGTGGGCCGTGCAGCGGAGGCGGGTGCGGGCAGCCTCTCTGCAGAGTCTGTGGGCTGCTGACACGGGTGTGCCACTGTCTGGTCGAAGACCGGGTGGAGGGAGTGCCAGTGTGGGGTCACCTCAGCCGTGTCCAGTGGGCTACTGGAGGACAGGGACCCTACGAGCAATGCACAGGCAAGTACGACAGGCTTGGACTGCAGACACAACACCCCCGGGAGAGAAACGCATATTCCCAGGTCCAGGGGACTTGGAGAATGGGATGTGCACTGGTGGCCCCCTGAAGGGTCATGAACATGCCCCATGGGAGCAAGCATCAGTCCTACCCACTGCCGGACCCAGGAGGGAGGAGCCCCTGGCTGGGGGGAGCCACTTTGGCCCCGAATCCCACCCCTCCTCCTCCTGGGACTCAGGATTCCTGGACAGCAGCCAGGAGGGCCAGGAGGAGAGCTGGCAGCCTCTGGTGGGCATCCCAGCTATCAGCTGGGCAGGGGGAGGGCAACATTTACTGAACATGCTCAACCGACATGCGCTAATTACAAAACTGAGGGCGATATTCTGACTGCGTGAGAGTCAGAGTCCCGGGAATGCAGGAGTTTCCATCCCGGGCCAGTGAGAGAGCTTGGCCCTGTATAGGTTTTGCAGGGGCAGCAGAAGAGTAAGAAAACTGATGAACCAGGTGCTGTCGGCACACCCAGGCAGGCCCTGTCTCACCTCTGCAAACGGCACAGCCACCCAAGGATAGGTGGAGACGTGCTCGCTTTATAATGAGGGCCAGAGAGGGTGAGAAAAGGCCCTGGGTCACGCAGCTGGAGGGGAGGATGTGCGGATCCCATCCACTGGGGCGGACTCTCAGGCTGGTGCTCAGGGAGGCTCAGTGATTAAGGCGCTGGGTCCCGGGCCCTTTCTGTCCAGAGCCTCACGTCTGCTCAGATCACAGAAGGAACTGGGAGAGGAGCAGCGTAGAGACCAGAACCCTCAGGCCACAGCAGCAGGAACAGGATGCATGGCCGCGAGGCGGGGGCTTGAGAAAAGCAGCTCTCCACCCAACCAAGGCGGACAGCACGGCCTGGGCTGGGGAGACCAGAAGCAGAGTAGCGTGGTCCCAGGGCAGCCGGATTCAAGTAGGGGCTGAGAGGGCAGCTCCTGCTGGAACGCCCTGGGCTGGGGGGTGGCCAAGGATGGAGTGCACAGGCTGGGTGGGCCGGTGACCAGGGCAGGCAACGGAGGCGGGCATGTGCGGGTGAGTGTGAGGGCCAGCGTGCACACACATACGTGAGAGTGTGCACATACGTGTGGGGAAGAACCAGGGGTCGGGGTGAGTATGTGACTGAGGGGCAGGGCTCAGAAGAGAAGCCCATGTCCCTGTGGACCTAGCAAACCATGTGGGAGTGAGGACATGATTTCTGCAGAAGTACACACCCTCACACTCACACCCTCATTCCACGGACATAGACACACACTCACATACACACTCACACACACTCATACACACTCACATACACACTCCACACACTCATACCACACACATACACATACACACACACACTCCACACACTCATACTCACATACACACTCACACACACTCACACTCACATACACACTCCACACACTCATACCACACACATACACATACACACTCACATACACACTCCACACACTCATACACACTCACATACACACTCCACATACTCATACCACACACACTCACAGACACACTCACACACATCACACTCATACATATACACTCATATCACATGCATTCATATGCACTCTCACACACCACATGCACATACACATTCACATGGTCACACCACACATACATTCCACACACACACAACACACACATACATACACTGCATATGTCACACACACACACACCCACACACATTTTGTTAGAGTCTGGACACCTGTTATCATTGACAGAGGTGATCTGCGTTAGTTTACATTCCAGGGATAAATTTAAGGATGTGATGAAAGCTAGGATTTTCTCCCAAAGCCGCAGAGACTCACGTGGTCTCGCGTGCAGTCGCAAGAAGTGTGTGTGTGTTAGGGTTTCATTGCACGAATGCTTGTAACTACCAACTCCACGACCAGGGGCTATGACCACAGGGGCTTGGCTCTGCCTCGTGGGTCTAGGGCCTCCTGCATTGCTCCGGGATGCATTAGGTGGGGCTCCAGGCTGAGGACAGGGTGGAGCAGGCTCCATGCCTCCTCACTCTGGACCCAGCAGCTGCCTGCGGCGTGTTCTTCCCAACGAGCATGGGAAAGCAGCAGTCCAAGCCAGAAGAAACAAGCACATTAAACTCATCTCTTGCATTATGGCACTCCCACTCCACCAGCCAGAGCTAGTCCCAGGATCAAGCCCAAATCCAGTCATCTAGATACCAGTGGACTCTGCCTGGAGTGCTGGGAGACAGGGCAAGTTTCATGGCAGAAGGCGGGCATGGGAAGCAGGAACAAGCCAGTCTACCACCATAGACAACATGTCTGGCGCCCTCCCACGGGTCCCTGGGGTCTCTGCAGCCCAGATCTGGGCCTCTCTCTTTCCTTGGACAGGAGCACAAGCCAGCACTTCAGAGGCCATTGCCCACGTCTTCCTTACTTTTCACAGCACAACGTATGCTGTCACCAGGTGAGGGGTTCCTCAGAACTGTGGCAGATCACAGCTGAGGTCTTGCTCCCGGTAGTGTCTGGCCCACCCAGTAGAGGCTCAACAAATCCTTGATTGGGTGAACGGATGAACTCTAACATCACCATGCCATGTCTTCTTCCAAGCACGCAGGAAGTGCTAGACTCAGTGTGATTCAAATGCCTCTTGGCTACTATGATATAAAACCCTCTGAGGGCCTCCCAGATCCACAACAGATACATCACTAAAAATTCCACCTGAAGGCAGAGAGCCTGGGGCCACCTCCACCCCCCCACCACACCCCCCGCCACAATTCAATTCTCCAGATGCCAGGAGCCCCCAGCCCAGGAGCAGAGGAGGGAAAGGGGGAGAAAGGCGACTTCCTTCCCTTCCTATTAGCCTGACGGCAGCAACTACTTTGGCTTATAAGCAGCAAATTTTTTAAATGCTCTCTGAATATGACAATTATTTTCCTCTGACACCACCCAGCATCCCTCCACGCAGCATACACCCCTTGGTTTTCATCCGCCTTACAGAGTCACCCAGCTCCTGGGTTTTCCTCCCCGCTGAGTTGAACAATGAGAGGGGCTTTTTTCATTATTATTTCAAATGTTTTTCACAAGCTCGATTTAAAAAGGGAAAATTCCCCACCATATTTTCGGTCTGATTATCAGATGATGATGGACAATAGATTGATAAGAGTCACTCAAGGAGATACAGGCTCTTGTATATAACAGCTACTCCAATTATCAGGCACTACTAAACTATTATTGATCCTGTTCACATTGGGTGATAACTGAGCATTTTCCACTTCTTTAAAGTGCTGTTAGCTAGAAACTCCCATCATTGACAAAGCGGCAGACTTTTCCTTCAACGTAGCTCAATACTGTAAATAGCATGCACTGAAAGTGCAGAGTTCTTTAATCCCGGTGAAACAAACAACTGTCCAGCATAAACATGCAGACTTTCTAGTTGAGAGACAGGACTAGCTGGATTTCCTAGGCCAACTAAGAATTCCTAAGCCTAGCTGGGGAAGGTGACCTCAACCATCTTTAAACAGGGGCTTGTAATTCAGCTTCTAAAATACCAATTAGGCTACAAGCAAGAGGTAAAGAAAGAGTCAAATCATCTGTAGCCTGAGAGCACAGGGGGAGGAACAATGATCAGGATATAAACCCAGGCATTCGAGCTAGATCAGGCAGCCCCCTTTTGGTCCCCTCCTATTACATGGGAGCTCTGTTTTCACTCCATTAAATCTTCCAGCTGCACACTCTTCTGGTCTGTGTTTGTTCTGGCTCGAGCTGAGCTTTCGCTCACCATCCATCACTGCTGATCGCCGCCGCCACTGTAGACCCACGGCTGACTTCCACCCCTCCAGACCGGAGAGGGTATCCACTGTGCTTCTGATCCAGCAAGACGTCCATTGTCGCTCCCAATCAGGCTAGAGGCTCTCCATTGTTCCTGAGCAGCTAAGTGCCTGGGTTCGTCCTAATCGAGTTGAACACTAGTCGCTGGGTTCCACGGTTCTCTTCCTTGACCCATGGCTTCTAATAGAGCTATAACACTCACCACATGGCCCAAGGTTCCATTCCTTGGAATCCCTGAGGCCAAGAACCCCAGGTCAGAGAACAAAAGGCTTGCCCCCATCTTGGGAGCTCTAAGAACGAGGACCCACCGGTAACAGACTCTTTAAATGGCTTATTGCAAAACCGGTGCCCAAGGAGGTCATGTAATATGTCACCTTAGCAACCACAGATAGACACACTGAAGGAAGGCGCCACTCACTCCATTTGCTTTCAGTGGTTTAAACATAGGGATGTGGGTGGGAGGGAGTAGCCAGAGGGATGGTCGTCAACCATCAAGGGCAGGTTTCTTACCACCTGTGGCCATGTCTGGCCAGCTTCGGGGCAGCAGATGCCGTTTTTGTATGGGATTGTGGTAACAGGTGGCACTCGACTCTGTAGGCAGGACTGAGACACGGGACCCAACTGAAGACTAGCTAAAACAGGGACGGCGTGGAGGCAGCTTTCCCTCAGACACGCCCCCAGCGTGCCTGTCAGTTTACTGTTGCCATGGCAACACCTGGGCGTGACCACCCCTTTCCGTGGCAATGACTCCGTGACCCAGAGTTACTACTCTTTCCTAGAAATTTCTGCATAAACGGCCACTTTATCTGCATGTCATTCAAAGTAGGTGTAAATATGACAACAAAACCGCCTTGAGCAGCAACTCTCAGCCTATGGGGTAGCCCAGCTCCGCGGGGGCAGTCACGGAACTGTAACGCCTCCAGAGCCGTGGCACTGCGGCTGCAGAAAAGGTGTTTTCTTCTACCGCCGGCTCACCCTTGCATTCTTTCCTGGGCAAAGCAAAGACCCCTCCCTGGCTAAGTCCTGCTGTGAGGCTCGCCCGCCCTGCATCCGGGTCACAGGATTGGCAGGCGGATGGGGGCCTCCTGGCCAGGGCTGGTCAGATAAATATTTCTGCTAGTCTCGGTCGAAAAGCCGCCATCCCCAAAGAGGCTGATGTGTGGCTGCTTCTCTCCTGGGATCTGGTTTGGCTAGTGACGAATAGATGTTATTCTCTTGATGGACCAAGCTTTTGTTGTGGGTCGGGGGCAAACTAGGAACATAAAACTAGGAAAATTGACGAATAAGGAATTTAGCCCCCGAAGGTGCAGTGAATCTCTTGATACCATCAGTAGTTAATCAGGGGCCTGAGCACCAAGGCTGGGGGGCAGGTCAAATGACCGGGGAAGTCAATGAAAAGTGGTTTCCGTTATTTATTTTGCCATGTTTTTCCCATTGTGAATAGTGTCACCTTGTATTATTGTATGAAAACAAAAGCACAGAATTTCCTCAAACAAAGGCTGCTGGTGGTCTTTCCAGGAGGAGGGATCCATGCTGTGGAGCCTACGCCCCCCGTTCACTAACCCAGCCACCACCACCCCCGTTCACTCACCCAGCCACCAGCACCCCCATTCACTCACCCAGCCACCAGTATGGGGTTGTTCACAGTTTCAGCATCTGCAGAAAGGGGCTGTGCTCAGGGAGATGAGGAGCCCCACAGTCCATCCCAAACGAAGGCCAAGGACATTGGGCTCAGAGGGGAAGTGAGGGTGAGGGTGGAGACTGAGGCTGGAGGGATGGGGTGAAACTAGTGGTTAAAATGAGTTTACAGATGAGTCACCCCTAAGCCACCCATGCTGCCCAGTTTTCCGGCCATGAATCCAGCCAACACATATTTATTTTTTGGGGTCACAGAAATTCAGGCCTCATTTTTTTCCCTAAGTGTCTTGCCATTGAGCAGGGAAGCTGACGAAGTACAGCAGCTATGGCAGCGCAAAAAGTAAGAGATTCTGGGACCGAGGTATAGGATGTGATGGAAACTTGGACAGAGGGCACACATGCAGTGCAGGCTGTCCCTGGGGGGACACTTGCTTGAAGGCTTGGAAGGGCAAGCGGAGGCTGTCAGGTAGTAGGGCCGCTGCTGGCACCTGACGGCGGGGCAGCAACTGTGAAAGCTTGGAGAAAAAGGCAGACAGCGCCCTCGGGGGCCCACTGGGCACTCAGACATCCATCCACTCTTGCTCACAGCAGCGGTGCTCACAGCTGCCCAGAGGAGGAGACAATGCAACCACCCATGGAGGAAGGGATAGACAACACGTGCTCCGTCCATGCACTGGAGTCCTCCTCAGCCCCAAATAGGAAGGGGGATGGGCAACACGTGCTCCATCCACTCACTGGAGTCCTCCTCAGCCCTAAAGAGGAAGGGAGACGGACAACACATGCTCCATCCACACACTGGAGTCCTCCTCAGCCCTGAAGAGGAAGGGGGACGGGCAAAACGTGCTCCATCCATGCACTGGAGTCCTCCTCAGCCCCAAAGAGGAAGGGAGACAGGCGAAACATGCTCCATCCACACACTGGAGTCCTCCTCAGCCCTGAAGAGGAAGGGGGACAAGCGACACATGCTCCATCCACACCCTGGAGTCCTCCTCAGCCCTGAAGAGGAAGGGAGATGGACAACATGTGCTCCATCCACACACTGGAGTCCTCCTCAGCCCTAAAGAGGAAGGGGGCTCTCACACAGGCTGCAACCTGGATGACACTTCAGGACGTTTGTGCCGAATAAAACAAGCCAGTCACAGAAGGACAAATGCTGTCTGATGCCACTTATATGAGGTCCCTGGAGCAGTCAGATTCATAGAAAGAGAAAGTAAGATGGGGTTCCAGGGCTGGAGGAGGGAATGGGAAGTAGGTGTTTAATGGGGATGGAGTTCCAGCTTGGGATGATGAGAAAGTTCTGGAGATGGGTGGCGGAGAAGGTTGCACAACAGTGTGAATGTCCCTAATATACTTAACACCTTTGAATGGTTCACTTAACATGGTTAAATTGGTAAATTCTACATCATTTGTATTTTACCACAGTTAAACCACAAGAGCCCACAGACAATCTGGAGTGGTGGGGACCGAGTTGAGAAGGTCACAGAGCTCCTTGTGTTTGAAATGAGTGTTACTTGCCAAAGGCAGGTGGAACAGGGAGCGACATTTGCGTTTTCACGGAGCAGCTCTGACTCCTGGTGGAGGACTCGCTGCAGTGGCCCAGCCTAGCAGGTGCTGTCAGAGATGGGGCCCTCCCGAACTGGGCAGTGGGGTCCATGAGGAGGGCAATGGTGCAGGGATGGAGGGGTCACCGGGACTCCAAATACAAATACGACACTCATCAAGAGCTGCCTATGTGCTGGGCACTGCATCCTCCCCTGACAGCACGTTTGCCCCAGAGACAGATGAGGACGAGGGTTCAGTGCAGGTCACAGCTGCATGTGCTCAGGAAGGCAGCACCAGCGGCCACCTATACCTCCAGGCAGCAGACTCCCTGAGGCCTCCAGCTCTCCAGATGCAAAGGCAGAGGGGAGCCGCCTTCCAGGGCCACAGCTCCACACCCTGAGCTCAGAGACTACAGAGGCATGGTTTATTTCTGACTGTGTATTTTGTTTTGATTGACCTCTGTAATGTGTGTGTGTATAGGGAGAGCGTGTGTATGTGTGTGTGTGCACGCGCGCGCACATGTGTCTCGCTCTGTCACCCAGGCTGGAATGCAGTGGCACGATTGCCACTCACTGGAACCTCTGCCTCTTAGGTTCAAGCGATTCTCCTGCCTCAGCCTGCCAAGTAGCTGAGATTACAGGAGCATGCCACCATACCCAACTAATTTTTGGATTTTTAGTAGAGACAGGGTTTTGTCATGTTGGCCAGGCTGGTCTCGAACTCCTGGGCTCAAGTGATCTGCTTGGCCCCCCAAAGCTCTGGGATTACAGGTGTGAGCCCAGTGTCCAGACCTCTGTAATATTCTTCAAAGTAATCTGAGAGCCTATAGGCCAAAGATGGATTCTAGTTCATCATAGTCTTCAATCGTTTCTGTTGGCATTCATTAAAAATAAAAACCTAGGAGAGGCAATGATCTGATGTTTTAATCCCGACGGTCTAAGGGGATTAGGGAAGGGGAAGAAGACAGGAAGATGTACTGACGAGAAGCTCCCGAGGGGCGTGCTGTGCGGGGTGGCCACGCCATCAACTTGCATGTCCTTGGCATTCTCAATTATCTTCTCCGCAAAGGCAAAGAAGAAACGGGACAGCCTCCCCACCACTGACCAAACACAGAAGACTTCATGGGCGTCCGCGTGAACTTTGCAAGGTGCCAGGAGAGCCACCCCCAAAGACAAAAAGAATCCCACTTCTGACATCTCCCAGATGTAGGAACCCTCAAGAATAAATGGGGCTCAAAGAAAAGAGTGTGGTGCCTGTGGACGCGAGTAAGGGGCAGCATGCGATTTGGAGCTGGACAGCGAGTGTGGTGTCTGTGGATGTGAGGAAGGGGCGGCACAGATTCAGAGCTGGGCAGCTCGGGGTCCAGCACCTCCCTGCGCTCTTCCATCTGCAGGACCGTGGATGAGCCCTTGGCTTCTTTGAGCTTTGCTTTCCGTATCTGAAAAGCAGAGTTACTGGCGGTGCTTCTCCCTTGGGATTGTTGATCACTTAGAGCAACTTAACATGTATGCCTAATATTATCAATAACTTGTGACTGTTTCAAACGCCCAAGANACCCAGCCACCAGCACCCCATTCACTCACCCAGCCACCAGTATGGGGTTGTTCACAGTTTCAGCATCTGCAGAAAGGGGCTGTGCTCAGGGAGATGAGGAGCCCCACAGTCCATCCCAAACGAAGGCCAAGGACATTGGGCTCAGAGGGGAAGTGAGGGTGAGGGTGGAGACTGAGGCTGGAGGGATGGGGTGAAACTAGTGGTTAAAATGAGTTTACAGATGAGTCACCCCTAAGCCACCCATGCTGCCCAGTTTTCCGGCCATGAATCCAGCCAACACATATTTATTTTTTGGGGTCACAGAAATTCAGGCCTCATTTTTTTCCCTAAGTGTCTTGCCATTGAGCAGGGAAGCTGACGAAGTACAGCAGCTATGGCAGCGCAAAAGTAAGAGATTCTGGGACCGAGGTATAGGATGTGATGGAAACTTGGACAGAGGGCACACATGCAGTGCAGGCTGTCCCTGGGGGGACACTTGCTTGAAGGCTTGGAAGGGCAAGCGGAGGCTGTCAGGTAGTAGGGCCGCTGCTGGCACCTGACGGCGGGGCAGCAACTGTGAAAGCTTGGAGAAAAGGCAGACAGCGCCCTCGGGGCCCACTGGGCACTCAGACATCCATCCACTCTTGCTCACAGCAGCGGTGCTCACAGCTGCCCAGAGGAGGAGACAATGCAACCACCCATGGAGGAAGGGATAGACAACACGTGCTCCGTCCATGCACTGGAGTCCTCCTCAGCCCCAAATAGGAAGGGGATGGGCAACACGTGCTCCATCCACTCACTGGAGTCCTCCTCAGCCCTAAAGAGGAAGGGAGACGGACAACACATGCTCCATCCACACACTGGAGTCCTCCTCAGCCCTGAAGAGGAAGGGGACGGGCAAAACGTGCTCCATCCATGCACTGGAGTCCTCCTCAGCCCCAAAGAGAGGAAGGGGACAAGCGACACATGCTCCATCCACACCCTGGAGTCCTCCTCAGCCCTGAAGAGGAAGGGAGATGGACAACATGTGCTCCATCCACACACTGGAGTCCTCCTCAGCCCTAAAGAGGAAGGGGCTCTCACACAGGCTGCAACCTGGATGACACTTCAGGACGTTTGTGCCGAATAAAACAAGCCAGTCACAGAAGGACAAATGCTGTCTGATGCCACTTATATGAGGTCCCTGGAGCAGTCAGATTCATAGAAAGAGAAAGTAAGATGGGGTTCCAGGGCTGGAGGAGGGAATGGGAAGTAGGTGTTTAATGGGGATGGAGTTCCAGCTTGGGATGATGAGAAAGTTCTGGAGATGGGTGGCGGAGAAGGTTGCACAACAGTGTGAATGTCCCTAATATACTTAACACCTTTGAATGGTTCACTTAACATGGTTAAATTGGTAAATTCTACATCATTTGTATTTTACCACAGTTAAACCACAAGAGCCCACAGACAATCTGGAGTGGTGGGGACCGAGTTGAGAAGGTCACAGAGCTCCTTGTGTTTGAAATGAGTGTTACTTGCCAAAGGCAGGTGGAACAGGGAGCGACATTTGCGTTTTCACGGAGCAGCTCTGACTCCTGGTGGAGGACTCGCTGCAGTGGCCCAGCCTAGCAGGTGCTGTCAGAGATGGGGCCCTCCCGAACTGGGCAGTGGGGTCCATGAGGAGGGCAATGGTGCAGGGATGGAGGGGTCACCGGGACTCCAAATACAAATACGACACTCATCAAGAGCTGCCTATGTGCTGGGCACTGCATCCTCCCCTGACAGCACGTTTGCCCCAGAGACAGATGAGGACGAGGGTTCAGTGCAGGTCACAGCTGCATGTGCTCAGGAAGGCAGCACCAGCGGCCACCTATACCTCCAGGCAGCAGACTCCCTGAGGCCTCCAGCTCTCCAGATGCAAAGGCAGAGGGGAGCCGCCTTCCAGGGCCACAGCTCCACACCCTGAGCTCAGAGACTACAGAGGCATGGTTTATTTCTGACTGTGTATTTTGTTTTGATTGACCTCTGTAATGTGTGTGTGTATAGGGAGAGCGTGTGTATGTGTGTGTGTGCACGCGCGCGCACATGTGTCTCGCTCTGTCACCCAGGCTGGAATGCAGTGGCACGATTGCCACTCACTGGAACCTCTGCCTCTTAGGTTCAAGCGATTCTCCTGCCTCAGCCTGCCAAGTAGCTGAGATTACAGGAGCATGCCACCATACCCAACTAATTTTGGATTTTAGTAGAGACAGGGTTTTGTCATGTTGGCCAGGCTGGTCTCGAACTCCTGGGCTCAAGTGATCTGCTTGGCCCCCCAAAGCTCTGGGATTACAGGTGTGAGCCCAGTGTCCAGACCTCTGTAATATTCTTCAAAGTAATCTGAGAGCCTATAGGCCAAAGATGGATTCTAGTTCATCATAGTCTTCAATCGTTTCTGTTGGCATTCATTAAAATAAAACCTAGGAGAGGCAATGATCTGATGTTTTAATCCCGACGGTCTAAGGGGATTAGGGAAGGGGAAGAAGACAGGAAGATGTACTGACGAGAAGCTCCCGAGGGGCGTGCTGTGCGGGGTGGCCACGCCATCAACTTGCATGTCCTTGGCATTCTCAATTATCTTCTCCGCAAAGGCAAAGAAGAAACGGGACAGCCTCCCCACCACTGACCAAACACAGAAGACTTCATGGGCGTCCGCGTGAACTTTGCAAGGTGCCAGGAGAGCCACCCCAAAGACAAAAGAATCCCACTTCTGACATCTCCCAGATGTAGGAACCCTCAAGAATAAATGGGGCTCAAAGAAAAGAGTGTGGTGCCTGTGGACGCGAGTAAGGGGCAGCATGCGATTTGGAGCTGGACAGCGAGTGTGGTGTCTGTGGATGTGAGGAAGGGGCGGCACAGATTCAGAGCTGGGCAGCTCGGGGTCCAGCACCTCCCTGCGCTCTTCCATCTGCAGGACCGTGGATGAGCCCTTGGCTTCTTTGAGCTTTGCTTTCCGTATCTGAAAAGCAGAGTTACTGGCGGTGCTTCTCCCTTGGGATTGTTGATCACTTAGAGCAACTTAACATGTATGCCTAATATTATCAATAACTTGTGACTGTTTCAAACGCCCAAGAGGTGTTTATCCTCTTACTTTTTTTCTAATTTTTTTTGTTTTGAGACCGAGTCTTGCTGGATGGAGTGCAGTAGCGTCATCTCGACTCACTGCAACCTCCATCTCCCAGGTTCAAGCGGTTCTCCTGTCTCAGCCTCCCGAGTAGCTGGTATTACAGGCGCCCACCACCATGCCCGCTTATTTTTGTATTTTTAATAGAGACGAGGTTTCACCATGTTGGCCAGGAGGACCTTGAACTCCTGACCTTGTGATCTGCCTGCCTTGGTCTCCCAAAGTGCTGGGATTACAGGCATGAGCCACCGCACCTGGCCTAACCTCTTAAATTCTGACATAAAGGAAATCTTTTTTGGCATTTTCATTCATAATCAAGATTGGGAATGAAGGAGGTAGCGCGGCCCAACCCTTCCATTTAGGGCCTTTCAGAGCAAGGAACTTAAGTTCTCCGGACTTTCAAAGCCAAAACTCAAGGCAGTTCCAGGAGGTGGAACCCACAGATGCACCAGCACCATTGCTGGGCTCCTAACACAGAAGAACAACTCGGGCAGGCGTTGGCATGCGGCTGCGTCTTATTCTCACATTTCTCATATTCCAGGTGCTTTTGCCAAGCCAGGGCCTCAGCAGATTTGTCAATTGGTAGAGGAAGTAAGAGACGCCACGCCTCAAGGTTCTCTTACTTCTCCTACCAGAACCCGTGGAGTACACGTTCTGGCAGGAGGGTATGCCAGCCCTTTGGTCTATCTGTATTCTAAGCTGCATTGAGTATTTTGGTGCAAGCACACCTACTATTAAAAATCAAATTAGTGAATGGTGATAATTTTTGAATTTTAGCATTTTCTGGAAAAACTATACACCTCCTGCACTTCTAAACATCTTGAACTCTTGGGGATTAATTGAAGTGAAATTTAAAGAAAGAACATCTCACTATAAAGGAGTTTGTGCCCGTGGGAGTGTGGAGCTGAGTGGGTGCAGGAAGAGAAGTGACTAACAGAGCTTAAAAATGACTGATCTGCATCCGTGCCTACTCGGATGGAAATAGGTGCAGTGTTGCTAAGTGCACCCTCCCAGGTGGTGGTGGAGGGCAAACAGAAGCTGCAAGCTCGGGAAAGAGACAAGCCTTCTCTAGCAAAGCCACAGAGTTTCTCTGCTGGCCACAGGGAGGGGCTGCAAAGGAAATATGTTCTAAGAATGGAGGGTTTTGGAATGACTTTGATAGACCCACCTCAGAGCTGGAAGTCAAAAACAGGCCCTGCTGCTAAATGGCTCCTCAGCAAGGTTGAAGTTGTTGTCCTCCTTGAACTTCTGTTCCCTCCCTCCCTAACAACACTGGGAAATCAGGGAGCAGTTTCCCCAGAGTTGAGTCTCCCAGCCTAATGAATCTCCGTGCCTGTTCACCTTTACAAAATTACCTGGTAATGAGAACCAGTCCCCTCTGAGGTAGGGCCAGCCCACGCGTTCTGAGGATGTCTTGGGCACTCGTCGATTATCCAGGGAGAGCCGGGCAAGACTACCATGCTCTCTTCCATCATCTATGGCCAGAAGCCATAGCCCACGCTTCCGCAAGTGACACAGCGTAGACAGACGTGGAGGCCATGCAGAAGAGTCACTCCTGATGACCCCAGCCAAGCGGTCCAGGCACTCAAATCATCCTACTTTACGCAGAAACTGCTGGGAGTGCCTCTGAGTGCCCTTTCACCTCAGTTCGGCCTCACTCCATCCCCAAAGGCTCCCACGTTGGTCTCACCAGCCTTCATCCATCCAAGGGCCTTCCTCAGCCTCCCTGCCTCCCTGCGCCCACTCACCAAGCTCGGCTCCCACACCTTCCACTGAGCTTTCTCTGCTCAGAGTCATGGAGTGCTGGAATGAGAAGGGAAGTCAGAGGCACTCGCTCACGGCTCCAATCTTACAACCCCTTAGGGAGGTGCTGCGGACACCCTGTGCTCCATGCTGTCCAGAGAGCTCCACACGGGACAGCACGCAGGACCCCCATGACACCCAAGGGGAGGGCACCAGTGAAGGCCCCATTCAGTCAGAGAGGAAACAAGGCTCTGAGAGGTTAAGGAGGGAGATTAGCTGAGGCTGTGCATCCAGGACACAGAAGAGATGGGATTTCAGCCAGAGTCGCTTCCACAATCCATGCTCTTAACCCCAGGACAACTCCCCTGACCACCGCTCCCCACCCTGCCTGAGTCAGGCCTCCCACAGCATCCAGCTCCATCTCTTCAGCAAACTCCAGCTTCCATGATGGTACATCCCTTGCAGTTCACCACGTGGCGTCACTATTTTATCTTACATTGTTAAGCATGTTACTGCTACATAACTGACATTGTAGACCTCATCTCCCTATCTTTGTTAGAAACCACCTGGAGGGCAAGGAAAGATAAAAATTCCATGTATTCCCATAACTATGGTGACCCTGGCTCTAACCCACACTGAATCAGGAACAGATGATCCAACAGAGGATGCTCACACCATTTCTGAATACAGGAACCAGCCTTGGAGGTGTAGCGTGAATGTACAATATAGATTAAGGGAACATTCCAAAGGTTTACGAGCAGGAGCGTCCTCTTTATGGAAGTATTCCAGCCACAGAAAGGAAACAGGATGGACAGACTCAGAACATCACCATTTTGTAACCCCTAAAGGATCTAGGCATCGGGAAGAAATGAATGCAATACGCAAATACAGAGACAGCCAGATAGTATGAGCCCAGTGCCAGAAAAATACCTCATCACTTATAAAACTGTCCTGCTGACCAGGTGCAGTGGCTCATGCCTGTAATCCCAGCACTTTGTGAGGCCAGGATGGGTGGATCGCGAGGTCAGGAGATAGAGACCCCGTCTCTACTAAAAATACAAAAAAGTAGCCGGGTGAGGTGGCAGGCGCCTGTAGTCCCAGTTGCTCAGGAGTTTGAGGTAGGAGAATGGCGTGAACCCGGGAGGCAGAGCTTGCAGTGAGCTGAGATGGCGCCACTGCACTCCAGACTGGGAGACAGAGCGAGACTCCATCTCAAAAAAAATAAAAAATAAACAAACAAAAATAAAAACAAAAAAAAAAACCCGTCCTGCCAAAAGTTATGACCTAACTGATCAGGCTTTCAGGATTTCTCAACCTCGGCACCGCTGACATTTTGGGTTAAGAATTCTTTGTGGTGGGGGCTGTCCTGCACATTTATGGTGTGGAGTAGCATCCCTGCCCTCTACCTACCAGACTAGCCCATTGTGACAACTGAAAATATCTCCAGACATGGCCAAGCATCCCCTGAACAGTAGTCACCTTCCCCATTGAGAATCTTGGCATCCAACTAGCAATCTGGAGGAAATACAGGAGATAGAAGAACAAGTTAAACATAACACAGAGATGCAGTCACTAAAATCCAAACTGTGGGAAACTACAACTTGATTTCTCCAAGCAACAAACAACTTGATTTCTCCAA
Source organism: Rhinopithecus bieti (assembly GCF_001698545.2). Lineage (NCBI taxonomy): Eukaryota > Metazoa > Chordata > Mammalia > Primates > Cercopithecidae > Rhinopithecus > Rhinopithecus bieti. The sequence continues at coordinate 4,406,852 of NW_016804423.1, read as the reverse complement.
TCCAACACATGAATTGCAAAGGGAAGAAACCAAGATGGTGAAGGAATTCTACAGATAAAAAGGCATGTAAGAGAGAACCATTTATTGCAGTCTACAGATCTTATGTGGGTCTTGATTCAAAGAAAAACTGTTGATCGTCGGAAGCTGTTGGAAATGTGGACATTGGATATTTGATGATATTAAGGGGAAAATGATAGTTTTTAGGTGTGAAAATGTCATTGTTATTATATTTAAAATTGTCTTTGTCTTTTAGAGATGCATGCTAAAGTATTTACAGATTAAATGATACAACATCTTGGGTTTGTTTTAAAAATATAAGATGAGGTGAGCTGGGAGGGTTATGGATGAATCAAGATTGGCCACAAATGACTAATGACTACAAGTGGGTGATGGGTGTGTACAGGTTCATTGCACTCGGGTCCTCTTTTATATACATTTACATTTTCTGTAAGAAAACTTTTTTAAAAAACTTAGGAGGGCTTTAAAAATAAGAACTGTCATGGGAGATCTGCTCTGAGGGGCACTCAGTCTTGGTGCCAACACCCACATGTGCCATGGACGATGAGTGTTTAACAGATAGAAAGCCTGGAGTTGCTCATTTATGGACTTCTGTTAGACATTCAAGAATGATTGCTATCACCCATCCAGGCATGGACCTCCCAAGAGAAAAACCAGCGATGTACATGAGCAGATTGCATAGATATATGTTAGAACTACATCAAAAGACTCTCAACTCTTTTGGGCATTGTTCGCTGCTATGCAAGGCATCCCTGAAAAGAACGAGAAGGAGAGGCCAGAAGACCACAAGGCAAAGCATCCTGAGAGGAAATAATACGTGGGGATTCTCCCTGCCATGCGCCTCCTCACCCTGCAGGTAAGCGCCTCTGTTACGTGCCCACAGCCCCTTGCCACAGTGGCCTGTTCACCGTCTCTCTGCCCCACGGGACCGTGGTGCTCCCTGAGAGCAGGAGCTGTGCCAGGCATGTGCAGCACTTTACCTTTAGAGCCTAGCCCAGAGCAGGTGCTCAGCAAGCATTGTGAATGTGTGGGCAAAAGAAGTCAGGCCCAGGAGCTCTGCACTGATGATGTAGAGTGAACCCAGAGGTACCACATACTCCACCAAAAGCTTCTGACTTCAAGAAGAGAGCAGACCCAAAGTAGGTGCTCCAGCCAAAGTTTGAAATGTTTAACTGTTATTCATGTTTATTTCTTCAGGAGCATTATATTGGGCCTAGGCAATTATATTCAATTTATATCTGGCTATAGTTTACACTTCAGAGTTTAATTATGCCTTATAAAGTTCAGCTAATGCAGATTTTTATTGGAAATTTCTTAGAACAAAGCATTTCTAAACAAAGGCTTCCTCTCTCTTACGTCCTTTGGAGTTGAGCTCTCTATCCTCCGTCACTGCATGCACTGCCGTCCACTGGTGGTACCTGTCACATTTAGATGTGCAGAAATAGGCAGGAGATGACCAGTTCCAGCAATGTTCAAGCAAATCCAGTTTTCAAACAAGGCCCTTGCTGGGTGTGGTGGCTCATGCCTGTAATCCCAGCACTTTGGGAGCCCGAAGTGGGCAGATCACCTGAGGTCAGGAGTTCAAGACCAGCCTGGCCAATATGATGAAACCCCATCTCTACTAAAAACACAAACATTAGTTGGCCTTGGTGGCACATGCCTGTAGTCCCAGCTATTCTAGAGGCTGAGGCAGGAGAATCACTTGAACTCAGGAGGCAGAGGTTGCAGTGAGCTGAGATCATGCCACTGCACTCCAGCCTGGGCGACAGAGCGAGATTCCATCTCAAAAAACAACCAAAAAAAAAAAAAAAAAGCCCTTAGGCCATCATGAGCTGTCTCACACTCCCAGGGGCAAATCCCAATATGGAGATGGCTCTGGGTTGGGGGACTAGAATCCTCATGTGAGTTTTGGTTGGACCACGAACCATCTTTTGACTTCAAGTTTTTCTGGCCCCATAGATTCATCCAGAGAAAGGAAGGGCTGAGAAGATCACCGCGGCCCTTCCCAATGTTCAAGCTCCATGATTCTAAGTTTGCCGGAACCCCACTGATGCCATAACACAGATTGGGCACGGGGCCCTGAACATAATGAAGCAGCTTCAGCCTCCAACCCACGCTGGGATGCGTAATGGGACTATTTGTCTTTTTGGTCATGTGCCATTATCCAGGGCTCCCTTTGAGGCACAAGCTTGGAAAGCACATTTTCAGGGGGCTCTGCGAACCTGGAGTTGCTGGTGGCCTAGAAAAACCGCATGTGCAGCTCTCAGTTTGCGTACCACCAAGGGCGGGAAGGGACTCTGAATTTGAGTGTGGAAGACAATGATGTAACCCCACCAGTTTGCCCATTGGAAATAACAAATCAAGCAGGTTGAACGGCATTGGAAACTCAACACGCAACGGCATTGGCATTCATGAGAAACTGTGTTTGTGACGACCCCAGCACGGCATTGAAAAGGGAGTGAATTGTTGGACAAAGAGCATCTTGACACCCTTTGCCTCTCAATACAGCCTCAGGAAAGCTGCATCCCACAATTATGTGCTTCATTCATTAGTACCACATCACTGACGACACCATGAAAGAAATGACAAATTAGCAATTTCGCGGCAACAGCATAATACTATCATTTGTATCACAAAGTCAGCAAAATCCAGCCTCTAATAACTCAGCTCACCATTCTAACCCAAGACTGGCCATCAATATGGTTATATGTGCCTTGTACTAATCACTAAAGTCAGATAATATGCAAGGTTAATGGCTGCAGACAGTCTGGGGAAATATCTAGGATCTGATAAGACCACCCCTCCTGATTGCAGTTTCTGCATATATATCCCAACCAAGAATCAACGAAGGAAGGAAATCAATGCTTAAGGCAGCCGTAATACATCTCCCGGCACAACATATAAATGGGTCCTTCATTTGCCCATTCACGTTTCAGTTAATGAATAGTTCAGACATGGCCACCCTGATGCCGCAGGAGTGTGGCCATTGTGTGCCCGTCACCCTCCAGAGATTTATGCTGCATGGGACAAGGGACCCGGCCCGGCCTTTCCAATCACCTTGCTGGTCTCTTAAAGGAGACAGAAACAGTGTCACAGAGTTCTGATGAGGACTTTCAAATCTCCCTATATATCAAGGCGTGGAAACTAGGAGCTGCCCTTTCCTCTTCTTCTGCAGCACTTTTATTGAACTCTGACTAGACAAAGCCCAGCCAGGGGCCCCTTTGTCCTGGTATTGACTATGGGGGTAAATGCAGAGCCTCAGAACAACTGCATGAATTCACACATTTCCTCTGCCTCTGACTCGGAGACACACAATGGCTTCCCCAGCAAGACCTGGAGAAACTTCTGGCGTTTCCAACATTTCATGATGGTTTTAACGCTCCCCATCATCCTTCAGATGCTCCGGAAAGACTTGCTAGCAAAAAAGTATTGGTTAATTTCAGCATGTTCACCTTGAGAAGGGGAGAGCCCATTTGCAAATACAGCTTCTTCGGCGCGATGCACGCACGCCAAGTCATCCTTGAGTGACAGATTCGAGCCTTGGCAATGTGTTTCTCCTCAAATTTAAGTATGCATTCCAGTGTCCCAATATAATTACTACAATTTACCTTCCCAAACCAAAATAAAGCGTGTTGGCAAAGTGTTTAATTTGTAGTTAAACTACTAATGCAAACGTGGAGTTGGCAGCTTGGCCGCGGCAGCATTTGGGGAAGTTTATCTCACCCGTGACAGTGGGAAAGACAGTCTCCGAGGACCGTGTTTTGACAGTCCCGCCAGTGAATGAAAAATCATCCCCACACAGCTGCCACAGTGAGGTCTGTGCTCATCTCTGGTGAGTCCACTCCGGCACTCGAAGCCGTGCTTTTGCAAGCAAGACGTGAGTAGCTTATTTTCCCGAAGCCCAGAGCTATGGCGGCCCTGTGATTCCAGGAGTGATGACCATGTCCACCCTCTAGGTTTTATATGACATAAAAACTTTGGCAAAAGGGGCCGGGTGTGGTGGCTCACACCTGTAATCCTAGCACTTTGGAAGGCCGAGGTGGGCTAATCACTTGAGGTCACTTGCAAACCAGCCTGGCCAACATGGTGAAACTCCATCTCTACTAAAAATATAAAAGAAAAGTAGCCAAACATGGTGGTTGGTGCCTGTAATCTCAGCTATTCAGGAGGCTGAGGCAGGAGAATTGCTTGAACCTGGGAGGCAGAGGTTGCAGTGAACTGAGATCGCACCATTGCACTCCAGCCTGGACAAGGGTGAAACTCTGTCACACACACACACACACCCCAACACCCCAAAAAAAAAAAAAAAAAAAAAAAAAAAAACAGAGAGAGAGAGAGGAAGGGAAGGGGAGGGGAGGAAGGAGAGAGACGGAAGGAGAGAGACTGAGGGAGAGAGGAAAGGAGGGAGGGAAATTTTGGCAAAAGGCATCCTTCAGTTGAAAACATGAGAAAAGCAAAAAGAGTAACTGAATAAGCCACTCACAAGGCCTGACTCTCCTGCTGGAGTAGAGGAAGGTGCACCTGCTCATAGTTCTGGGCATCTGCTGTGTGCCGGGTGCCGGGCTGAGCTGGGGCCTTCTGCCATCAGCTTCTGAGGCACTTCCAGCCCCAAGCTGGATGGAGCAGGTATCTCAGCAGGATGTGATCCCCATTCCAGCTCCTTCCCAGGGGACAGAGAAGGGAGAAATGAATGCAGCCTGGTGTGAGGGAAGGGAGAGGGCAGTGAGGAAGGCTTTCCCAGAGAAACCAAAGATATACTCAAGAAGGAGGCCCAGAGAGAAAAGTCGCCTCACAGTACCGTGCCATGGGCAAGCCAGCCAGTCGCACCACAGACTGGAGAAAGCTGGTTCTAATAAACACTGCCTGAACCCGGATCTACGGAATGGAGCCAGCCTTACGCCTTAGTCCACAGCCTAGCATGTCTTTAGGATGACACCTGTCAGGTGTGTTCACAGCCCCTGTTTAATAGAGTGACGGCCACCATCATGACACTCGGCGGGACTGTCCTGTTTTCTCGCCGTGCTTGTGAGTGAACTGCTCAGTAGGCCGTGGTGTACCTGCACGTCAGGTAAGAGCCGAAAACCCACATGCTGGCCAAGGTGCTTTTCGATTCCTAGAAAGAGGAGACTTACCAAGTGTGTCCTCGATAGAACAAGAGAAAAAAGGGAAATTTTCTTTTCTTTTGTTTAGACTTAGAGAATTCTTTTTTTTTTTTTTTTTTTTTTTTTTTTTTTGAGACGGAGTCTCGCTCTGTCGCCCAGGCTGAAGTGCAGTGGCTGGATCTCACTGCAAGCTCCGCCTCCCGTGATGCCTTTCTCCTGCCTCAGCCTCCCGAGTAGCTGAGACTACAGGCGCCGCCACCTCGCCCGGCTAGATTTTTGTATTTTTTAGTAGAGACGGGGTTTCACCGGGTTAGCCAGGATGGTCTCGATCTCCTGACCTCATGATCCGCCCATCTCAGCCTGAGAATTCTTTGTTTATATGTAATTTTATGAGGACTTCCTGTCAAACTTCCACCAGTAGAATTTCAGGGCAGTAGAATTTGAGGGCAGCCCTTGCCATACCTGCTGGGACATTGCAAATCTCTGATCTGCCTCAGGCTCAGCTGGCTGGTTCCCTCAGTTACAAGCCGCACGTCCGTGTTCGGCTCTTGTCTGGATGAAAGAGTTCTCCGTTCCCACCCTTCCAAATGCTCAGACTTTACTTTCTACAAAATAGTTTTATTGAGGCAGCATTGACATCTAAAAACCGTATATATTTAAGATGGACAACCTGTTTTGATGTACGTATCCATATGAAGCAACACTACATTCAGCTAATTAGCATGTCTATCACCTCTATGTATATCCTGTTTGTGTCCATGCTGAGAAGATTGAATTTAAGGGGGTTTTTTATTTTATTTTATTTTTTTTGAGATGAAGTCTCGCTCTGTCGCTCAGGCTGGAGTGCAGGGGAGCAATCTCTGCTCACTGTAACTTCTGCCTCCTGGGTTCAAGCGATTCCCCTGCCTCAGCCTCTCACGTAGCTAGGATTATAGGCGCCCACCACCACACGCAGCCAATTTTTGTATTTTTAGTAGAGACGGGGTTTCATCATGTTGGCCGGGCTGGTCTTGATCTCCTGACCTCAAGTTATCCTCTCACCTCAGCCTTCCAAAGTACTGGGATTAAGAGCTATCCTTTTAGCAAATTTCAAGTGTACACTACAAATTTCCTAAGCTTTGCTCTCACTGGCCCACACAATGCAACAATTCTGCTAAGACCACATGATCGATTCCATTCAATCTTTGCCCCCTGCAAAAAAAAAAAAAAAAAAAAAAAGGAAAATTGAGTTTCCCAATGGAGCTGAGCAGTAATTCCAACCCGAGAAGACATCGCCAGTATCTATCTACAGGTGGCCTTTTGTAGCTGGAAGCAAGCCTCATGGAACATTCTTTCTCAGATTAATAATAAAACTGGCCCTTCTGTACAGGAGGCACACAGGTTTCCCCCCGCGGGGAGCAGCCCTGGTATTTCACTTTGTTCCTGTTTTGACGGATGCATTGAGAACCCCTGGTTGCTCAGCCCTAACTGCTGCACCTGGCCCACTTCCAGGACCTTCTCTGGTGAGGCATGGCCTATGGGCTGGGGGCTGACGGTGAGGCCTGTGCTCACCCTCGGCAGCCCCTTGGGCAGGTCCTTGCTGCCGGGAAGCTGCACTGAGCCCTCCTCCTCCTCCTCCTCCCCGCTGGCCTCCTTGCTGGAGATTGCAACTGAGTCCTCCTCCCTCTCCCCCCGCTGGGCCTCCTTGCTGGCCGGAGGCGGCTGGCACTGAGCCCCCGTCCTCTGCCTCCTCCTCCCCCTGGCCGTCCTGCTGCCAGGAGAATTGCAGCTGGCCCTCGCTCGCTCCCTCCTCCTCCTCCTCCCCGCTGCCTCCTTGGCTGCCAGGGAGGGCTGGCAAGCTGAGCCCTCCCTCCCTCCTCACCCCTGCCTTTCTTGCTGCCAGGAACTGCACTGAGGCCCTCCTCGCTGCCTCCTCCTCCCGCTGGCCTCCTTTGCTGCCAGGAGGCTGCACTGAGGCCCTCCTCCTTCCTCGCTCCCCACTGCCTCCTTGCTCGCCAGGAGGGGCGCAGCTGAGCCCTCTTCCTCCTCCTCTCACCCGCTGCCTGCCCTTTCTTCCGGAGATTTGCACTGAGCCTCCCTCTCCTCCTCCTCCTCTCCCCGGCTGCCTCCTTGCTGCCAGGAGGCCTGCACTGAGCCCTCCTCCTCCTCCTCCTCCGCTCGCCTCCTTGCTGCCAGGAGGCTGCACTGAGCCCTCAGCTCTCCTCCTCCTCCTCGCCCCCCGCCGGCCCTCCTTGCTGCCAGGAGGTCCTGAACTGAGCCGCCTCTCCTCCTCCCCCGCGGGCTCCTTGCTGCCAGGGGCTGCACTCGAGCCGCTCCTCCCTCCCTCCTCGACCCGCCTGCCTCCTTGCTGGCCAGGAGGCGCTGCAGCCTCGAGCCCTCCTCGCTCCTCCTCCTCCTCCCCCCCGGCTCCTTTGCTGCCAGGAGGCTGCACTGAGCCTCCTCCTCCTCCGTCCTCCCCCCGCATGCGCTCCTTGCTGGCAGGAGGCTGGCACTGAGCCTCCTCCTCCTGCCCCGCTGCCTCCTTGCTGCCCAGGAGGCTGCAGCTTGAGTCCTGAGTACCTGCCCTCCTCCCTCCTCCTCCCCGTTGGCCTCCCTTGCTGCCAGGAGGCCTGCAGCTGAGTCCGTCCCTCCTCCTCACTCCTCCCGGCCTCCTTTGCTGCCAGGAGGCTGCACTGAGTCCTCTCCTCCTCCTCCCTCCTCCCCCTGGGGCCTCCTTGCTTGCCAGCGAGGCTGCACTGAGGCCCACGCTCACTCCTCCTCGCTCCCGCTCCCGTGCCTCCTTGCTGCCAGGAAGGCCTGCACTGAGGCCCCCTCCTCCTCCTCCTCCCTCCGTCCCGCTGGCCTCCTTGCTGGCCAGGCAGGCTGGCACTGAGCGCCTCCCTCGCTCCTCCCTCCTCCTCCCCCCCCGGCGCTCGCTTGCTGCCAGGAGGGCTGGCAGCTGAGCCCTCCTCCTCCCTCCTCCTCCCCGCTGCTCCCTTGCTGCCAGGAGGCTGCAGCTGAGCCCTGCCCTCGCTCCTCCCCGGGCTGCCCTCCTTGCTGCCAGGAGGCTGCACTAGCCTCTCCTCCTCCTCCATCCTCCCCCGCGGCCTCCCTTGCTGCCAGGAGGCTTGCAGCTGAGCCCTCCCTCCTCCTCCCTCCTCCTCCCCGGCCTCCTTGCTGCCAGGAGGCTGGCACTGAGTCCTCCCTCCCTCCTCCTCCTCCTCCCCCGTGGCCATCACTTGTTGGCCAGGGGGCCTGGCAACTGAGTCCTCCTCAACTGCTCTCCTCCTCCCCCGGCCTCCCCTTGCTGCCAGGAGGCTGGCACTGAGCCCTCCTTCCTCGCTCCTCCTCCTCCCGGCCCTCCTTGCTGCCAGGAGGCTGCACTGAGTCCTCCGTCAATTCCTCCTCCTCCCTCCCGAATGCCTCCCCCGCTGGCCTCCTTGCTGGCCAGGAGGCTGCACTGAAAACCCTCCTCCTCCTCCCCTCCTCCTCCTCCTCCTCCCCCCGGCCTCCTTGCTCTTTCCCAGCTCACCAAGGGCAGATGCAAGAAACAGAGGTCTCCAGTGCCACCCTTGTGCCGCACAAAGTTTGTCCTGGCTGCCAGCTGATACCAGCCACACACGTCTCACAGAAGGGATGTTTTGGCTGCCCCGGTAACTCAGAAACACCAGAAAGAACAGCAAGTGCAGCAGTGGGCAGTCGTCTCCTCCTTTCTCCTGACACTTAGTAAAGGGACAGACGTGTGTGCTTCTCCTCTTGCCTCGTGGCCTGTGTGGCAGGAGAAATGCACCCAGAGTCCCTTTGTCCTTTAAACCAAGTCACCCATGGCCCACCGTGAGTCTCTTTCCAGGGCAGCTGCTTGGGGAATGGCCCAGGTACCCCTGGGGCAGCTGAGGACCAGTGGGGTTGGGGGACGGCTAAGCACAGAACAGGCACCCCCTATGCCGTAGGAAAAGAAGCTCAGGGCCCTGGCTCACACCTGGTAGCAACCAGCTGTCAACAGAAACTCATGGGCTCTGGGAGGTCCACCAAAACCCAGCCGTGGAGTTGACCTCAGCATATCCAGGGAGGGTTTACCCCCGCAGGTTGTGCAGAGAGCGAGCGAGAACCACTTCACATGCAGAGTGAGGAAAGGGGCTGCTGCAGGCCAGGCAGGAGGCTTCCCGAGTCCCCGCCCTGCCCTCGTGTGCGGAGGAAGCTGTATTTCTGCATCCTTGTCACATCTTTGCACAGGAACAGTTAGAAAGCTAGAGCAATGGCCACTGAGCTTCAGCGTGCTTTCGAACACCTGGGAAGCGTGTTAGAACACGGACAGCTGTGCCCAGCCCACATGCTGCTGCTGCCGCCTGGGGACCCCACTTGCAGGCCAGTGCCTTCAAGAAGAGGCTGTTTCCTTACATGAGAAGATGGGAAGGGACACAACTGCACAGCCCAGGAGAGAAAGCCGGAGGAGCGGAGAGGTTTTACTCTGAAGAAGACTTGAAATGGACAGGGTAGCTGCCTTCAAATGCCCGAAGACATGCTATTATCCAGTCAGGATCCAATGTTTCCGAGCTAGGGCCAAGACCAGCAGAGAGGGGACTTCAGGGCGATGGAGCCCTGCTTCATCTAAGGAACGATTCACTTAACAGATTTTGCGGTTGAAAGACGGTGGGAGCTCTCAGGAGGTGGAGGGAATGGACCATCACAGAGGTGCTAACAAGAAGAACCACCTCAGGAAGGGGCTGGCAGCAGGAAAGTCTGAGTCTGATGGCCTTTAAGGCTCAGTTCAAACTGAGATTCCTGGAGTTTCTAAAATGTGTCTCGGCTCTTTTGTTCCTGCACCATTTTCTAAAGCATGTTGGCACATCAAGCCCCTCCATCAACCTCAAGTAAGGCTCAGCTCCGGTGCTTCCAGGTTCCTGAGCGGGTGTGAGAGCAGCCACCTGGAGCGGGGAGTCCCTCCAGACCCAGGCGCATCCCTGAAGCCAGTCCTGGTTTTCAATGCATGACGTTTGAGTTTTTAAATAATAGGTTCAGAAGCAGTGATGAATCACTCCCATTTCGGGAAGACACTGCCAGTATTAACTCTAATGTGTCTTTAATTGCTGTCTTTCCTGAGGAAGAGAGATTTTTTTTTCACATGCCTCAGCAATAAGAAAGCTTTCAAGAAACATCCCAAATTTTCATTCCTCAACTGCTTTCAGCTCTAATTTGTGTTAATTCAATTAAGAGCATGTAATTTGGCTGTCACCAAAATTAAATATAAAGAAAAATGTATATTAATGCAAAGGTTGAAGAGTTAGGCACACACAATCCAAGAAGTTTTTAAAAGTTCTGTTTCCTCCTGTAGCAAGAACTTAGTAGGAACGAGAGGGAGGGAAGAAAGGAAAAGGAAGAAGCAGTCAGCAAACCCTACACAGCCCTGCTTGCAAATCGCTTTACTGCGCAAGACGACGGAAACCAGACATGCCACAAAATTTAAACAGGCAACTTGCAGCCAGAATCGGTTGTCTCTAACTTCCTAATTTATACTTGTAATTCCTATTCTGTGTATCTGCAACACTGCCATGCGCTTGTACAACAATCCTTCTTATTCTGTGTATGTGCAACACTGCCATGCTCTTGTACAATGATCCTTCTTATTAAGCACCACATTATATTCCAAAAGTGGACCCAGGGATGACTGGGCTTTGCTCTCACTGAGCACATGCTCATGCAGGATCAAAACATGGACTGCCACAAACATCGCCACAAGGACACCATCCTAGGCTCTTGCAGGATGTGCCTCTAGTTAAAAGAGATGCAGTAAAAGGCAGGGCTCACATAGAACGGCTCCTGGAGATGTCACTTTTAGTAAAGTGGCCTTCTGAAAATGCAAGGTGCCTCTGAGTTTCACCCAGGCAGTTGTGGGGGGTCGTGGTCCCCCAGTTTAGGCCCAGTGGGGTGGATGCAGCAATGGGATGTGAATCCCCTTGGGGAGGGCGTGTGCGCGGTTTCCAGGGTAACCTTCCTGCGTTCACTTCGTTAGTTCACAACGGATCTCCAACACCAAGAGTCGTGCCTGGGGCACAGAAGGCGCTCTGTAAACTCCAACTGGTAACTGCAGTTTTTATTTATAAAAATAAGTTTCACTTTCACTTCATTCTCATGAGAATTCCCTGACAGCCGGCAGTGCTCTCTCTTACTGATGAGGAAACTGAGCTTTAGGAAGTTAAGTGGCAGGGCTGACGGCACTTGCCCCACAGGGATATGGCAGAGACAGGGCATGAGCTATTGCGAGTGGTGTGTTAAGAAACCGGGTTTCCCAGCAGAAGTGGGCTGGGAGCTGGACTGGGAGGAGGGATGGTGCTGGGGGCAGGAGGAAGCCAGGCCGGACGCTCAGGGCTCACAGCCCAGTTGTAGGCAGTAGCTTCTGGAGGCCGAGACTGACCCGGGTCTCCCTGGGAGGCCTCAAAGTTTGAGTTGGCCCTGGCGAAGCAAGCCAGGCACAGGTCTGGGCAGAGGTACAGCGGAGACATTGTTCTCGGTGACCTCGCAGAAAACGCTGGACAGAAGCAGGGGCACTATGAGGAGAGCTCTTCAGCAGCTCCCAAAAAAGGCACTCGGGACTGGGATGAGGCAAGTCACACCCCGGGAACACGCAAACATATACTTTTATAATTAGCAAAACTTGGTGGTAGATCAAATAAGATCAGGGGCCACTCTCTGTGCTAACAGGACTCATCCTGTAAACTCAGGTGGCCCAGTGTAAACCTGGGGTGTCCTTGGTGCCCCAGCCCAACTTTGAAGGGGTGCAGAGGGAGCGTCTCAGACTGGGTGTCCCCTCATGCTGTCTGCTCCCAGCGTGGACCCCCAGCTAACTCAAGCCGGGAGATGACATGACCATCGCGTATCTTGAGACGCTCCTCATGGTCTATGATAAGCCTCCCTTCCCGTGCCTGACTCCCCCCGCAACTGCCAGCAGGCTCTGCTCCTCTCCATGCAGGCTGTGTTTAGCTCCCCACGCCCATCCCTTGCCACTCACCGAAGGCAGCAGGATACTTTAATTTGGAGCCCACCTTGATGACTTTAAAACATGACTCTCAAGAATGCTGTCTCTTCCCTACCTTTTGGGCATAGGAATAGTGGAAAGAATGAAAATTAAATTCAAAAATCCATTTTCCTGTGACAGTGCATTTACTAATTTCAACACGAAGAAGTCAGGCGATGCAGAAGTTGAGCACTTTATACTCATTATCTCCCCCACACTTCGAGTAGTGCCTATTAAGCCATCATTTCAAATAGTTTAACTTGTGATTGGAATGCCACGAGCCGTGAGGATGAGTTCTGTTTCCATGAAAGCCTCCGTGTCCCAACTCTAGTGTTCACTCATTCTTAAACTTCTTGCATTGTACATACGTATGTTTGGATTCTGAAAATAACTATTGCCTTTTGGCAGAATGTCCGTGGGGCTTGAGGAGAAGTTGACATTGAAATACTCAACCTGCTAAAAACCCGAACTTTGAAATCAGATAAATTAGGAGATAAGTATTCATCATACAAAAAGAATTATTACTAGTTCCTCTTATAAATAATAAATTCCCAATGCTAACTTAAATTATAATTTGACTTACAAAAAGAAATGACCTTTAACACAATTACTAAGCAGGTAAGTTTACACAAGCACATGGTAGGTCTTCAAAAACATTTAAAGAACAAATTCAGAGACATTGAGAGAGGACAGTGGGCTTGTGGACATCTTGTTGCGTGGTGTCTTTGCCAGGACGTTGTTACCCACAAACATAACACACGTGCCCGCTCCTGCACATGCTCCCCGACGAGGTCAGCCCCTGCCTTCTCCTTTGTCAGTGGGATTTGTATTCTGAAGAGGAAGCCCCATGAACATGCCACCATCTCTGTCCCCACCAGACCCCATCACAGAAAATCAATGCCTGATGGCAATACACCTGCTCCATCCCCCAACACTGGGATCTTTGAAACATCAGACTTTTTTACCAAGATTTCAATTAATGTGCTCACCTATCACTTATCAGCTGACCATGTAAATAGCCCGCAGCCTAGTAACAAGGCAGGTGGTAATCTGATGGGATAATAATAGTTCAGGGAAAAACACCCCATTAGCCCTGTCAGACTGCTCGTGGCAAGCAGCCCCGTTCACCCTGCGGCCATGAATAGCTCTCCAGCCAGCCGGGTACCGCCTGCTTGGGAATGGTTGGATGCCTCCCCTGAGACAAAGCCCTTCTCAGGCCAGCAGACAGACCCCACCCAGGGCCAGGCAGAGCAGTTTCAAAGTAACAACAACTATAGAAGCAGAGACATGCTGCAGGGGGTGAGGGAGAGAGAAAGACCACCAACCAAAGCAACGCCCTGGGGAGCCGGCTGAGCAGATCTCAGGTCTGCTTGCATGGGAAGTTGGCCATGAGCAGAAAGAGCAGGAGCTTCTGCTAAGCTGCTGGAGGCAAGGAAGATGTGTCTGCAGCCTGACTAGTGCCTCTGCGTCCGTTCCCACACAGCAGGTGTCACACGAAGCTCATACACTTGGCAAACGTCTCCTGGGTGCACTCCACACTCCAGGCACCAGCTCCTGAGCACCGGGAGTTGGAGGGCAGCTTTTGATCACCACTGCTCCTGGTCTCATGTCTGGATGAAACACAGTATCTCCCAAACAATTCCCTCACCCAAACGTGGGCAACCATCGCGCGCAAGGCCTCGTATGCCGGGCGTGGGCCCTACAGGCCTTCTACTCTCAGCAGCTGAACAAGGACCACTGCAGTCAGGTGCGGGCCAGCTCTCCCCACACCGACAGCTTCAACAAGACTGCCTGTCCTCCTCCACCCCCACCCCAAGCCTGTTCTACTTCCCACTTCCAGATTTCTCCACTGAAGTAATCCCTTCCTTCTTTCAACCCTTCTAGCTTCAAACATCTATAGACACATGACCTTTGCAATATGATCCTAAGCTCCTAGAGCAGGAGGTGGATTTATGGCTTTTCTGTGCCTTCCACAGAAGCGTTCATGGGAAATGTGTCTAACGGTCCACATGAGAAGCATGTCCATGGGGTCGGGGGCTGAATATTTAATTGTCCGGGGACTCCATGGATTGCGAACAGCTGTGAAGTCATTGAGCCCTTAGCAGTTGAGTTTGGCTTTGCACTGGGTAGGGCTGCACTGTCTAATGTGGTGACCACTTGACCTGCATGGCCAGGAGCACATGTGTGTGGCCAGGCCACGTGTGCAATACACTTATATGAAGAGAGAACATAAAATAACTCAGGAGTTTCTTCATCAGTGACCTATGGCCTACAGGTGGCCCAGTACTGTGACATTCTTCATGTGGAGACCTACTATGTGCTGGGCACATTGCATACAACATAAGAAAGCTTCCTGAAGAGATGCAAAAAGCCAAGAGCTGAGCAAGTCCTATGCACACCCGGGAGCTTCTCCCAGAGACCACACCCCAAGCCTTTCCCTGGCCACTCCTGTCAGGGCTTGGAGAGGAAGGAGGACCCCAGCAGCTGTGCCCAGAGCAGAGCAGAGCCTCCTCTTAGTCTCCTGGGGCTGCCGTCACAAAGGCCACAGGCCAGGTGGCTCGCAGCAACAGACATGTGTTCCCTCCCAGTTCTGGATGCAGAAGGCCAACATCCAGGTGGGCTGGTTCCTTCTGGGGTGCAAGGGAGACTCGGTCCCTTCCTCTCCCCAGCTCCAGGGGCCTCAGGTGCTCATCATCTTCCCCGCACTTCTGCAGACACAATCCACCTCCTAATGCTCCCTGAGTAACAGACCTATGGGCATCTCTAGCCCCCTTTTATCCTTTCCGTAGTACTCACCAAACCCACCTTTCTTCAGCTCCTTCACCCACTACTCTGGGCTTCCTCCCTGGAAGCTTCTTCTGAAAATAAAGTCCCAAAGCAGCGCACTCCTGTGGAGTCACACATCCGCTGCACCGAGCGAGGTGCATAGCGGCTGAGCGTGGCCCCAGGAGCTGCAGGCTCACACCTGCTCAGCCAGCTCCTCCCCGCAAGGCCAGCACACTGCCCCGACCCGACTCTCACGATGGTGGGGGCATGTGTCCCTCCCCTCTTACAGGCTTAGAGAAGGTCTGCAACGGGTGCGAACTTGTGCAGCCTGGCCCAGGGTTCCAGGATGGTGTCTCCATAGGGAAAGACCAGTGTGCCGGTGAGCAGTGTGGTGGATGAAGGCTATGCTGGATGATAGCAATATCTACATCCTCATGCTGGCCTTTGTTTAGGAAGTCTGCTCTCCACTTCTGGCCCTCAATATGCATTGAATGGTTACCGTCTTTTCCCTAACAAGGACATAAGGGTTCAGGTGCTACCCAATCTGAAATGACCTCCTCACTCCTGTTACCTATCGGGCAGTGATAACCCAAGGGTCTGAATCTAGATCCTAAATCTTATGATTTCCTAATGCCAATCCATTACTAATTAATTGCTAAGATTTATTGCCCAATTTCAAGGGGATCTTAGTAGGCACAGCTCTCGGAGAATCTCATTTAATACTCCTGCAATACCCTGCCATGGGTAACAGGAAGGTGAGTCTGTGGCAAGTCGTGACATTTGGATGCGGCTCCTCATGGGCTCGGTTCTGGGGAATCCAAACTGAGAGCTGGCTTCCAGCACTGGCGTCACCACCCCTCCCTGGACAAGGTAGGAGTCACTGCTGCAACCTAAGAGCAAGTGATGTGCTCCCAGCCCCAACGCCACAGGAAACACAAAGCACTACAGATTTCTGATTGTTTAAAATCTTGTAAATTTTCTATAACATTTGATTGACACAACAAGAATAACTAACATGGCCGGGCGCAGTGGCTCACACCTGTAATCCCAGCACTTTGAAAGGCTGAGGCAGGTGGATCGTCTGAGGTCAGGAGTTCAAGACCAGCCTGGCCAACATGGTGAAACCCCGTCTCTAGTAAAAATATAAAAATTAGCTGGGCGTGGTGGCGGGTGCCTGTAATCCCAGCAACTTGGGAGGCTGAGGCAGGAGAACTGCTTGAATCCGGGAGGCAAAAGGTTGCAGTGAGTGGAGATGGCACCATTGCACTCCAGCCTGGGTGAGAAGAGCGAAACTCCAACTCAAAAAAAAAGAAGAGACTAACTGCATGAGATTCCAGAAAGGGTGTTTCAAGTTTTTAGAAAAGAAGTCCTGGTTTATAATAAGCATTTTACAGAACTCAAATTTCCACACATCTAAACAAAAGGAAAACTGTAAAATAGTTCTTCATGGAAACATTCAAATCGAGCTGATCTGGGCACAGAAAGTCAAGGTTTGAAATGTGCAAAGATTTAATTATGACACGAGGAAATTGACATCCTGGGAGAGGTCCTTTGGAAAGTTTCTCTCTTAGCTGTAATTGCTTTGGGCTGGTATAAAACGACTGCACTGGAAAGTGTTTATAAAATAGAACCCACAGCTACTCACTCCCACCAGGACAGATTCTAATTTGTTTCCAAGCCTGCACCTGAAACTCCGTGCAGACAAAGCTTCAGAAGCAACCTGAGAACGTTGCTACCAACAGTCACCATCTCTATCTCCAGACACCACTCGAGGATGCTGAAGCGTCATCCTAGATGATGATGTGACTTATTTTCATAACTGGCCATCATGTTTACTCTGGTTCCTCCTGGGGTTTCAGTGCCAGCAATGTCCCCAGTGGGTGTTTGCTCAGCTGGGAAGGGCCTCCAGATCTGCCTTACAATGAGCTCAGCCAGCCCTCTCCTGTGACCGTGTTTACAGACACTATCACTCATCCCCACCTAGCTAGCCAGCGTCCACCCTCACCACGTGCGCATCTTCCCCGGCAGCTGGGCAATGGGGGCCGTCTGTGGGTGAAGCCAGCTCCCTTCTCCCCAGGGTGCAGTTCATGCAGTCCCTGTGAACCTCATCCCGGGGGAGCCCCCCGCCAGAAGACTTTCCTACCGTCCATTTCCTGCCGTCTGGGCTTCTCTCCCTGGCAGTCCCATTCTGATCCAAAGGTACTTTCAGAGAATGCTTTCTCCTGGTTGAGTCTCAAAAACCCGGCTGTAAAAGGCCGAGGAAGGAATGGGGAGCCAGAGGAAGGGGGCGCAAAATACCAGAAAGGCGCCCACATGATGGGAGGAGGATGCTGCCCCGCCGGACAGGGCAGCAGGACGGACACCATGTGGAATGGCCACCACCGTCATTGTCTTCTCTTCTGATGACAAACACAAACTGCCCCTGCTGACATGTTATTACATCGTTTTGTGCAAATCCTCTAAAAGGGATGCGTCTGAGTAATTTCTTTCCCAAACACAAGTCAGTCCCCTCCTTTTCTCATGGTGCACGCTCTGCCCACACCAGGCTGTTGGTTTGGAAGGAGAGAAGCGGAGGTGCTCCTGGCCTTTGAAGGGGGTTGGGAGGCCTCCTAGGAGGCTTCTCAGATGTCAGCCCGTGACGAAGTTTTGCTGCTGTTTCACAGACAGGGGTCTGGTCTCCTGATGGGAGCACCCGACCTCAGAAGCTCCAAGCTGGCACTTGTGGGTCACCCTGCCCGCCCAGGGCACCCCCAGCATCTCCCTGAGCCTCACGTGCTGCCGCCTGTGCAAGGTAAGGGATGCGCACGGGGACATGGGGACACGGCGCCCTGACTTGCGGGTCTGTAGCCACCCTTGCTAGTTCCTATCTCCACCAGGCTTCTCTGCACCATGAGTGATTTCTTCAAATGCCCTTTAGCTAAATGCCAATTCCCCTCTAACTCCGTCACTTAAGTTTTGATTGAAGTCGTGTTTCTAGTTGCTGGAAGCTCTGCCTGGTTCTTCTTCAAAGCTTCCCGTTCCTTCTGCTCAGTGTTTTTCATGGACCTCTGTTCCAGTTTCCTCTTGGGAAGGTTTGGGTCTTGTCGCCTCTCTCTGGGCTCTGTTACGTGACGATCCTGCATCCTCCTCCTATTTGACGCGCCGGACAAGAGTTCCCTCAAAACTGAAAATAGGCAATCTCTGCATCAGGACATGGAAGACTTGGCAGAAAATTCTAGAAGCCACTGGTTTACCCAGCACTTCCAGAACTTCTCAGAAATGAGGAGAACTGGCATGCCAGTTTCCTCAGCAAATTCTGGGTGAGTTGGTTCTTCTTGAGCTTCGTATCTGGTTAGGATGAGCTCCTCTTCAGCAGGATTCCATCTGTGGGAAAACTGTGAGGTACAGCCTTGGGCATGTCTAGGGCCTGCATCTGCAGGGACTCAGAGGGGGATGCCCTGTGCCAGGACAGCCTGGGTGACTTCTCTTCCGGAGGTCCACAGCCTGTGCTGGCAGCGCCGTCCAATCAGGGCAGGAGCAGAGCTGGGACTGGAATCCAAACGCCACCATCCTCTCCTGTGGTCCAGCCTCCCGGCCAGCAAGCACCAGTGCAGAGATGATATCTAGAATGTGCTTTTACCAAAAATGGAGCTTTTAGCAAGGATCCTGGCTTTATGTTGTGGGGGAAGTGACATTGCGTTCAATATTCCACTTGTTTATCTGGGGAGGAGCAAAACACAGGTCTCTGGGTGACCGAGACCATGAGACCAACAACGCCGCCTGCCCCACACTGCCTGCCAACATACCGCTTATTTATAGACCCCTCCGATTTTCATTCTTTTCTTTGCTTCATAGCCCTTGGAGATTTCTCCTACTTTCTTGAGAATTGAACTACCCATTTAAAATGTTTGCTGCATTTTATGCAATATTTGTCCTTGTTTAGTAAGGGGTTTAGGGCTGTCTAATACATCACATGGTCAAATACAGAGGTTTCCAGCTACATAGTTGCTAAAACCCTTTCACATTCCCAAGTCTAGGGTTTTTTGCATTTCTTCTCTAACCGCTTAATAGGAATATAACTCACATACCATTAATTCTCTCATTGAAAGTGCACAATTTAATGTTTTTTTGATATATTCACAGGTATGTGCAACCATCACCACAGTGCATTTTTGAACATTTCCACCACCGCCAAGAGGAATTCTGTGCCTTCAGCTGTCACCCTCTAGCCCCCTTCTGCCCTTGCCCTCAGGTTCAGAGTCACCACTAGTCTGTCTTTGACTAAACACTACCTAGTACTTTATACTAGGTATAAATCATATTTCTGTCTCTATAGATTTCTCTATTCTGAAATTTTTTTTTTTTTTTTTTTTTTTTTTTTTTTGAGACAGAGCCTTGCTCTGTCACACAGGCTACAGTGCAGTGCCACGATCTCAGCTCTCTGCAACCTCTGCCTCCCAGGTTCAAGCAGTTCTCCTGCCTCAACCTCCTGAGTAGCTGGGATTTACAGGCACACACCACCATGCCTGGCTAATTTTTATATTTTTAGTAGAGACAAGGTTTCACCATGTTGGCCAGCCTGGTCTCGAACTCCTGACCTGAAGTGATCTGCCTGCCTCAGCCTCCTAAACTGTTGGGATTACAGGTGTGAGCCACCATGCCTGGCCTGGAAATTCTATAGAAACAGAATTATACACTAGGTAGTGTTTTGTGATTCGCATCTTTCACTTAGTATATAACGTTTTCAAGCTTCCTCCATGGAGCCTGTGTCAGCGCTTTACTCCTTTTTGAGGCCAAATCGCGTTCCACCACGTGGATACAGCACGGTTGTCTACCCACCCTCGGGGACGGACACTCGGGCTGTTCTCGTCTTTCGGCCACTGTGAGTGATACGACTGTGAACATTTATGCACACACTGATATGTGGACATGCATTTTATTTCTCTCGAGTTTTCATTTCACACGTGCCTAGGGAGGGACTTGCTGAGTCCTATGGTAACTCCATGTTGAATCATTTGAACGATGGCCAGATCACTTAGTTCTATGTAATTTTAATCTCTTTCCATTTACTTTTTATTAAAAAAAAATTGTATGTAGAATTTGCTAAATTTTCTCATTGTAAACCATTATCCCTGCATTTCAAAAATACTGACCAGTATACCATTATTGAAAAAAAAATATGCATATAGAAAAAAGTCTTAAAAGATGGCCCACAAAAGCAGTTATCACCAGGAAAACTGAATTTTTATATTTGTATTTTACTCATATGTGAAGTCTAAATTTTTAATAATGAGAATAAATAATAGTTATCATAAGGAAATAAATTAAGAATGGAGAAGATAATTTTCCAGAAAATGACAAGCAAGTGAGGTTTTGCTTTGTTTCAGATTTTGTTTTTTTAATCAGAATTTAAAATAAATCCTTCTGTAAGACAATTCGAATGGTGCACACGGAGCCTCCCTCTCTGAAATGAAAGTGGTTTCAGTTAGTTGGGAATCGCAGCCCAGCCTGAGGCCCGACAGACATACACATTCCCATGGAACCAAAAATGGGCAATCTGTATGCCAGGAAATAGAACACAAGAGAAAATTCTAGAAGCAGCTGGTTTTTCCAACACTTCCTTTACTTTTCAAAGATGGAGAGAGCCAGCACAACCAGCTTCCTGGTGACTTGTGCTCTGAAATGTCAGTCAATCTTCCTGCCCTTTGGCTCGCCCTGGCAGGTGGATGTTCAGCTTCTCCCATGGCCCTTTTCTAGTGAATGTGGTCCCATTGGCCGGGTGTGTCAGGCGCTTGAGCCTAGAGCCTGGCTCTGTCTGAGCCTAGAGCCTGTCACCCCACCCCAGCCACCCCAGGTGCACCTGTGAACCTCAAGCCCAAACCCCAGCAAGTCTCATACAGCCAGGGCTGGAAAAGAAGATGCCATGTATGAGTCCATGCTCACACTGCTGTAAAGAAACACGTGAGACGGGGTCACTGCTAAAGAAAAGAGGTTCAATCAGCTCTCGGTTCCACAAGGCGCACAGGAGGCGTGGCTGGGGAGGCCTCAGGAAACTTTCAATCACGGGGGGAGGCGAAGGGGAAGCTGGCAGGTCCTACGTGGCTAGAGCAAGAGGAAGAGAGTGAAGGGGGAGGTGCTGTACACTTTTAAACAATCCGATATCCTGAGAACTCACTCACTATCACCAGAACAGCAAGGGTGAAATCCGCCCTTATGATCCCATCACCTCCCACCAGACCCCGCCCCCAACACTGGGATCACAGCTCTGTGATTTGGGAGGGGACGCAGAGCCAAACCACAGGACCCAGGAGCAGGAGTCCCAGACTCAACAGCCCCGGAAGGGAAGATTGCTTCTTGTCTTAGAGAAATGCCCCACTGCCACCAAACGGAAGAAAAGAAAGCATCTGTCTGGGTTTTAATATAACTTTAGGAAAAAATAGCAGAGGTACAAAGATTTTCTTTCCCCCAAAATAACAAAATAACAAAAAAGCAGTCTGAAAACTTGAAATAGTAAAGCAAGAGGCAGGAGGAAGGAGCATTTGAAATTTTTTGGTGTGGTTATAGGATCCCTAAAATAACCCTCTAGTTCCAGGATCCGCTTTCAGGGTTTGATCTGGCCTTTGAATTACGCAGCTAGTTTTCTTATTTCAGGGAGATGAGGCAGGGCGTCACTAAGCCTCCCTTCTTTGTGAAGCTAACCTGATGCCTGGGAGAGGCCTTCTAGGTGAACAGGCCCCTGGCACCAGGAAGCAGCCATGCTCCTGGAATTCCTGTCCACAGCCCTGGCTGCTGGGCCACCATGCCCAGGCCTGCCAGCAGCATCTGTGCCTTCTCACACTCTGCAAAGGTGAATGCCACTCAATAGCCGCTGGGCCAGGTGCGGGAGCCTCAGGAAAGGCCTTGGAAGTCCCACCTTCTCTCTGTGTCCACATTCCATGCAGCCTCAGTTCAGAGCTGTCCCACTTCCTGGTGAATCTGTTCTTTATTCATGTAAAGGTACCCCAGCCAGCTCATCTTCACCCAAGCAATTCATCTGTCTACTAAGACAAGGGCCTACCAAGTCCACGGGAGGCCTGTAGGGCCAGCTCGGCCCTTCCTTGGTTCCTACCTCAGACATGCAACTCCTCTCCCTCCTCACTCTTCTGCAGAGCTCACCATGACTTCTTGCTCTTACAGCTCTGACAGTATCTGTGTAAACTTCAAAATATTGATGGCAGAGGCATTGCTGCTGCCATTCTAGAGATGCAGGAGCAAGGTGGATGATCAAGACACTTCCCAGGGTGATCCAGGAATCACGAGTGTGGCTGGGACTTGAGTGCAGCGCTACCTAAAGCCTGCACATCCAGTCACCTCGCCACCTCTCAGCCCCCAGCAGCACAGCTCGGCCCACCCTGGGCCACTCTCAGCCCAGAGCTTCTGCAATCAGTGTCCTCCCAGTAAATAAGATGACAACCTGTTAATGGAATCAGTGCCACCCACACGCTTGTGCTGGAGCAAGTAGAAAAGAGGCATGAAACTGTTTCATGAGCAATAAATACAATCCAGAGATGGTCCCTATTTCTAAGGCAAAGTGGCAAAGCACGGGAATTATAGGAATTGTGCCTGGGGCCCTCTGCTACCTCCATCAGCACTGTCCCTCCCCTGCCTCCTGGGGTCCTCTCCAGCCTACGCAGAGCCACCCCAACAACATCCCTTGTGTGGATGCGATGTGGTTTCTGCAGTTATATTAACAAATGTTGGCCAGGTGCAGTGGCTCACTCTTGTAGTCCCAGCACTTTGAGATGCTGAGGGCAGATCACAAGGTCAGGAGTTCGAGACCAGCCTGATCAACATGGTGAAACCCCAACTCTACTAAAAATACAAAAATTAGCTGGGCGTGGTGGCGCGTGTCTGTAATCCCAGCTACTCAGGGGGCTGAGGCAGGAGAATCGCTTGAACCCAGGAGGCGGAGGTTGCAGTGAGCTGAGATCGCACCACTGCACTCTAGCCTGTGTGACAGAGCAAGACTCTGTGTCAAAAAAAATAAAAATGTTTCATCGCCCTCAGGCAGTACCACGCTGAACAAAGCCCTGTAAAGCCTCCCCTGTGCCTGCAACAAATCCTGCACAGATGGAGCCCGAGGTGTTCCCGGAAGCAGAGGAACCTGCGTGCTGAGGCACCAGCATGGGGCCCCTCCCTAGTCCCTCAGCAGCAGCTCTGCATCCCACGCCTGCACTGCAGTGGCCTCCTGCACAAGCGAGGGTGCCAGCAGAGCTGGGATTGCAAGGCAGGCAAGGTGGTGGAGATTTCAGAGTCAGGCCTCCCCAAGGAGTCGAGGGGCCAGAGCAGCCCCATATCAGCACACAAGACCACAGCCTTCTCCCACCCCTCAGCCAAGCCTCAAATCCTAGACAGGACTGCTCTGGATCCACCTGCCCGGCAGCACATTTATTTTAAGAGGGATTTTACTGACATCTGGTGGCAAGACGAGAAACCTCACTCTTTAGAAATATCAGATGCAGGGATTTAATCAGCCTCCATCAGAAACCATGAGCTCTAGAATAAAAAGGAAGCCAAGAGAAGAAATGCAGGGCTCCAGGGCACTCACGGCTCCCGCTTCCCTAATGGAGGGGCCAAGAAAGTGGGTGAAGCCAGAACTCGTTTGTATCCCCCTGGCATCTGCCTCCCGGTCTGGCAGCAATGCCGCTTCCAGCCACAACAACGAACGCCTTTAGAAAGCTCCCCAGCCTGGGACAGTGACTCCCTGGAGCCTTGTTCCTGAGCACTCGGGGTTTCCTGATCCCCTCACTGGGGCTGCAGCTTCCCTCTAGCGGATGGGGGCCTCGACATTCCCCGAATTGGCCCCAGCAGGGGGTCTCCCACCAGCCCCACATTGAAGTTGCGGGGAACAAGCACAGACGACCTTGTTGTCCAAGCGTGAATGGATAGAGCCTTGTTTCCCCCATGGTAACATTAAGATACAAACACTGGTGTAATTATAAGGAATTTTCATCTACCTGTAGCTTATCAATGAAACACTTTAAAAACATGACCAGGCCTCAGTACTAAGTGCAAATCTACACCCACCAATTAGAATCTCCCCCTAAAAAAGACTAGGTCTTGGCTGGACAAAAGGGTAAGAAGTTGGACTTCTAGACCTGGCGCGGTGGCTCACGCCTGTAATCCCAGCACTTTGGGAGGCCAAGGCGGATGGGTCACTTGAGGTCAGGAGTTTAAGACCAGCTTAGCCGACATTGTGAAGCCCCGTCTCTACTAAAAGTACAAAAAAATTAGCCAGGCATGGTGGTGGGCGCCTGTAACCCCAGCTATTCCGGAGGCCGAGGTAGGAAAATGAATTACTTGAACCTGGGAGGTGGAGGTTGCAGTGAGCCGAGACTGCGCCACTGCACTCTAGCTGGGGCAACAGAGCAAGACTCTGCCTCAAAAAAAAAAAAAAAAAAAAAGTTGGACTTCCAGTCCAAAGTGAAAGACATACTTTTCCTTGACAAATGGGACAATACAAAAAGTATGCAGTCTGAATACAGCCCTTCACACCCACATAGAGACATCCCTAGAAAATGGGCCCACTGTGAACAGCTGTGCTTGGCTGGTGCTGCTGTAGGTAATCACGTTCTTCACGTAGTTTCTACATGTGTATTTTTTCCAAGTTGGCACAGCCCCTGGCCTCCGCTTCATGCCTGCCCGGCCCTGCCTCACTGCAGCAGGCAGAGGGCCTGGTGGAAAGCACCTGCTCTCAGTCCCTGCCCTGCCCGCATGCGGCCTGCAGTGGGCTCAGCACTGGAGGCTTCTCTGGGTTCCCAAAGTGACTGGAAGCCCTGCAGCAGCGAGTCCTGCCTGATTCTCCCCACATCCCTCAGGTCTGCCCAATCTGCAAACAAAGGGCAGTTTGGCCTCTCCATGTCCGCCACTGCCCTTACCAGCAACTATGCGGGGCTGTGGCAAGTCTGCACCCCCACATACACAGCATGGACACAGGCATCAGCACCTGTGTTCTCGGGGCAGAAAAGGCATCTCCATGCAAACTGCTCTTGGGAAAAGCACCTGCCTGTCTCTGGCCCTGCTTTCTGACCAGATGCTGGTCTGGACCAGCCAGGCCTCCTTCCTGCACACCCCAAGCCTCACCTCCAACCCTGGACCTTCCCTACCAACAGTGCCTTCCCAGGATGCCATGGGCCACCTTTCAGGAGCTCATTCTCTGCAGGGAGGATTGCTAGAAAATAAATGCAATATCACAGGTCTCCTGGATGAGCCTTAGACCAGGGTCTGCATCCCAGCTCCTGCAAGACCTAATCTTGGAGTGGGACAGTGGGAACCCACAAAGCCAACAGCCCTAGGAATGGCTCCCTTCCCATTCCCAACAGGGAGTCACACAGGAGCAGATGGAAAATTATTTTTCAACCTCCTTGCAAGTGTGGCGGGTACAACACAAATATCAGAGCTGCAGTATCTGAAATCCGTGGGATGCACTGATTTTCTTTCTCCATAACTGAAAAGTCACATATCCCACTGACCCACATTTGCACAAATAGCACAAAACTTCATTTCACCCATCAAAGGTCACTTGGTCCTCTCCAGACTTCAAGGTGGTCGCTGGAACTTATCTCCTTCTCCCAGGAGGCCATCCAGGCTTCAGAATCTTCCATGTTGTCCTTCCAGTTGTCTGCAGCCAGTCCTGAGCGGGTCTGGGTCTTCCTTTGCCCCAGGATGCCCCTCACCCTTGCTGACAGCCCTCATCCCATCCCTGCCTGAGGCCGGTGGTCGATGCCTATGCGCTTCAGCCTATCACGGAATACTTGGTCCTGTGGCTCGTGCAGATTTTCCACAATCCCCTGGGGGTCCAGAATCCTGTGTGTCAAGTCAGGTCAGCAGCTGCCCTGGGGCCTTCTTTGGTCACCATCCTTCACTGTCCCTCCAGGGCTGGGTCACTGTGGGCTTCTCAGTGAGGCTGCACCGACCCCAGGGGACCAGACCCTTCTCTGCATCCCTGAGCCCTTTCCCAGGCCTCCATGGGCTCACTATGCCTAGGCTCAGGCCAAGACAGGAACCTTCTCTGCAGCCCTGAGCCCTTATCCAGGGTCTCCATGGGCTCACTACACCTGGGCTCCGGCCAATCCCCTCCTGCCACTTTTCTCCTTCCGGGCCCTCTTTGATCTCTGGTGGAGCCAGAGAGTCACCCAAGGATTCCCTAAGCTGTAGTCAGGGTGCGATTCCGTCCTGACCCCTCAGGCTCTGACCTTCCACAGGCAAAGCCATGTCCATACAATTCTTTCCAAATCTTTTCTCTCTCAAACTCTGGCTTTTGAAAATCAGATGTTTTTAGATATCAGTCTTTAGATACCGCCTATGCAGTAGCATTTAGTGACCACAGTTTAAAATTTAACAATGAACAGTGATCTCTTTGCTGTAAGCTAGACTCACCTGAGAATCACGTAGACTGGGATGAGGAAACAGAGGTACCCGGAGAGCAAAGCGCAAGGGAGTGCCTGTGCTCGGGGCCCACAAGGGCTGCTGCTGTGCTTGCACAGTCCCGAGGGTAAACGCCTCTCACCTGTGCACACCGGGCACCTCCCTCACCTCACACTGTGCCAGCCCTGCCCCCCGGGCCAAATGCCTGTGATTGGAGGAATGGAGCCTCCAGGGAGCAGAGCAAGAATGACTGGTGCGCTGGGCACACCAGGTGGCATTTGAGGAGTAGACTCTGCTGCCAGAGGCTTTCATTACCACAGGGATATCGTACTCATGTGCAGACAGGGTCTGGAACATGCAGCGATACATAAATACATAGACACAGATCTGATATGCACGTGGATCTATAGATGCAGAGACAGGCCAGGACCTGGTCCATGTACACACGGTACTGACTCGTGTGCACCCCACACTCCCCTCTGAACTCCTCACTGTGATTTGGGGTGAGGGGGAGGGAAGCGATTGACCAGTGCACCCCAGCAGGCACATGCGTCCTCTGCTGCAGTCAGCACAGATACTGGGGGGCTTCACCGGCTTCCGGACAAACCATGGCATCCAGCACTGACTGGCGTCCACACCAGGCTTCTCTGGGTAGACCGGAAGCGACGCAGTTTGGGGACAGTGAGGGAGGTGATGACAAGCTTCTGCCATCATTCGCAGAGGACACCTCATCTGAGCCACAGAACCCAGAAAATGACTGCAGGGACTCACTTTTCAATCCCCCCAGGGATGGTGCATTACAAGTACGACAGGTGCTCAGGAGAGCGGCTGACTCTGGACCCGTGTGGATGGAGTGGAAGCTGAGGGCCCCTGCTGGGAACGGCTCTTTGGGTGCCATCTGGAAGCCTAGGAGTGACTCAGGAAGAAATCCCACTTATGTCATCCTGAAGGAAGTGCCATGAACGGGGACTTTCCCAGACCCCATAGGTATCGAGAGACCAAATTTGCAGATCCAAACCTCCAGTTCTGTAAAATTTAGTGGAGCTTTTGTTTCAGCCACTGTTTGCATTCAAACCATAAAAATACAAAACTCATTTTTCAAATACTTCAGCTGACATACTTAGAGTTCACATACTCTTAAGAGCAGTATATTTATTATTTTATATGTGATCTTCAATGAAAGAACAAGAAAATGTGCTTTGGAGTGAGTGAAGGGTGGGGGATTAGACACATGTGTGAAGAGATGTGCATATTTTCTCACCAAAGATGTGAAATTAAACTTCCCCTAAACTGTTAAAAGGGAACTGAAGAAAAGAGCAGGAGAGTCAAATCTGGGTGTTCCAGCTGGAGTCAAACAGGTGGACGCAGGCTCTTGGCCAGGAGCCATGGTTCAAGGCTCACGGCGCAGGGTTATGGTCAGTCCACCAGGCCCTGTCCTGACCTTGGGCAAGTTGCTTCCTCTCTCTGAGCCCTGCTTCCATGACTGTAAAGATGAGATTATCCCCCATTGCTCCACTGTTATTTGTCTCAAGCACTGAGACAGACAGGTGGCCTGTGCTTTGCGCCGGGGCCAGCACGAGTGGGTCTTACATAAACGGACGCTACGCCACCGGCCGCACGCTGTGACAGGCAGGAAACACGCTGGCTGCAAGGGCAGAGGCAATGTCTCCACGGATCCCCGAACGTCACCAAAGCAGAGCCCAAGTCACAGGCGACACCCCTCAGTGTGCGACGTGGCTTCACCAACCCCCTGGAGCAGGAATCCTGCCTTTCAGGTGGCACAGAATGAAGGCAGCCAGCCTGTTCCAGCCCCATTCTGCTCACAACTGGCCCTGCTACTGTCTTCCCCACTTAAAGGAGGGAGAAACTGAGGCTCAAATGGCAGAACTGGAATCAGAATAAGAAGCCAGTCCTAGTCTCCTGGTAGGGATGCCTGCCATAACCAGGTGTGGGCTAGTGGTCAGGACGAGCCTGGAAGGAGGTACCCTGGTTTCTGGCCTCTTCCAGAGGTCAGCGTCCGCAGAGCTGGGCCTTGGACCTGGCTGTACATCTGACTGGCCGTGCAGCTGTGGGAAGTGCCCTAGATCTGAGCATCAGTGCCCTCCTTAACAACACCAGCCTTGGCCCAGAGGCAGCTGGGGTCCCCAAAAGACCAAGCTCTGGGATCCCCTGCTAATCTCTTACCTGTAAAGAAATCATAAACCGGCTAGGTGCAGTGGCTCATGCCTGTAATCCCAGCACTTTGGGAGGCCGAGGCGGGCGGATCACGAGGTCAGGCATTTAAGACCAGCCTGACCAATATGGTGAAACCCTGTCTCTACTAAAAAAAAAATAAAAAAAAAAAAAAAAAAAAAAATTAGCCGGGCATAGTGGCATGCGCCTGTCATCCCAGCTACTTGGGAGGCTGAGGCAGGAGAATCACTTGAATCCGGGAGGCGGAGGTTGCAGTGAGCCAGGATCGCACCACTGCACTCCAGCCTGGCGACAGAGCAAGACTCTGTCTCAAAAACAAGCAAAAAAACCGTAAATCATTCTATGCTTGTTTCAGACAATACAGTGGGAGGGGTCACACCACCGTGAGTGGAAGACGGATTTGGACCCAGGCAGCCTGGCTTCAAAGTCCTCAGGGAAGACAAGGCTTCTAATAACCCGACATCAACTCAGAAAGCTGGGAGCTTTCGCCCACTGCCAGACTAGGGGAGGACGGCAGCCCTAGCTGGACTTCCCACCCAAGGTCAGATGTCAGGCTAAATAAATGGGCAATGACGGGGGCCTTCACTGCTCTCCCTCCTCCTCAAAAGCCCTCCCCAGGAGACGTCATCTTTAATAGTGCACAAACATGCTATTTAATTTTAAAAAGAGAGAAAAAATAAAGCCTCTCAAAATGGAAAATAGACATACACATAGAACAGTGGAAAGCCCTGCCAGCTCGTTAGAAAGCACAAGTGCATCTCGCAGGCACTGTGGTCACTCGCCCTCACCTGCACCTCGCAGCCCACGCCAGCCACGGGATGGCCAGCACGTTGGTGTTTCATTAAATGATTAAGTGCTTTACACACGAATGCACCTCTGGAGTGGGGACGCCACCGGATCTGTGCATGCTGCCAACACGGTAAGCCTGAAGCAGATCGCAGCCAGGAACACCATTTCAGAGCACAGCCGTGGCTTCCGAACTGGAACCTCCAAGAACAGCAGAAAGTGGCCCAGCATGCCCGAGGGTTTGGGCCGCCCACGGCTGGCCGGTGAGGGTCCTGGGAACACGAGCCCCCATCCTAGCCAGCAGCACCAGGCTCTGGGTCTCCGAGCACTTAGGCCAAGAGGTGATGCGGAGGCTGCTCCTGTGGCTGTGGTGGGACCCCCACAGCACCCCAGGGGGAGCCGAGGAGGACGTGGGCACAGAGCAGCTCTCTCAGCCACATACAGGCCACAGAGAAAAGGCCACAGGGTCCCAGGAGTCAGAGATCCCACCTGTGCTCCCAAGCGTGCCTCCCCATCATGTCTGCCGCTGCACGCCCACCACACAGGCCCCCTGCACACCCTTGACTCCTTTCCCAACTCAACTCTTCCGATGTCTTACCTGCTTCCTTCCTCCCCATGCCACCTCGGTCCAGATGTTGGTCCCAGCCACCGCCCATCACTTCCTACCACGCATCCTCCCGACCCCCGTGGCACCCACCACTCACTTGTTCATCATCCACACTGCAGGCAAAACGATGCCTACGACATAGATCATGTCCCATCTCTCTCTCTCTCTCTCTCACACACACACACACACTGCTCATCAACTGTGTCCCTTCGGTCATAGGATCAATCTAGACCCCATAACTTGGTCCACAGCCTGGTCTTTGTGTCTCTCCAGCCTCACACCAGGCCACTGCCCTCTCCCTTTCCTGCAGCCATCTAGAACACCTGCTGGGAAAGGTCTGACCTGCCCCAGCCCTCGTGGGGGCCGTTGTCCTTAGCATAGGATGTCCCCATCCCGCACCCAGCCTCATGCCCGCCCCTCACCAGCACTCACAGAGCAAACCATGGAGCTCCTGTCGGGCACTGGCTGGACCCACCCTCCCCCAGCGATGTCCCCTGAATGGCTCTGCAGCAGTTCTCCTGTTGCGACATCTCATATTCTAGCCACTGCTCAGCACCCCAGGTCAGGCGCCCGCTCACCCCACTTACAACGTACACTCCAGCCACACCCCTGGAGGAGAAAGACAGTATTATCACTCAGTAAGTGTTTACTGCATGAAAGGAGGAAGGAGGGGAGGATCATACTTCAAGCAAGGCCCTTTCCTCTTGAGAGAGCACTGATACTGTTTCTGACCACATTGGGTCCACTCTGAGCTAGAAAGGACATAGAGCATGATACTCCACATGTGAGAAAAGAGAAGCACACGTGTGTTTATGTGCATGCATGTGTATTGCCCATCTGTATCCACATCCAAATCTGCATCTATGCTCAAATCTTCATTCAGACATGTTGGAAGGATTTTGAACAAGTCACATGGATTAGTTAGCCCTGGGGAAGGAGTGCATATAAGGAATCAGGTTGGGGAAAGACTTTTAGTTCTCAGGTTTCATTACGTGCAACTGTTCTGTGTTTTAAAAGTGTGATGTTTAACTGGAAGTCCTTGCCGGAGAAATCAGGCAAGAGAAAAAAATAAAAGGCATCCAAACAGGAAAAGTCAAACTAACTCTCTTGGCTGATGATGAGATTCTATGCCTAGTAAACCCTAAAGATGCTGCCAAAGGCTCCTGGAACTGATGAACAACTTCAGTGAAGTTTCAGGATACAAAATCAATGTACAAAAATCAGCAGCATTTCTGTACACCAATAACATACAAGCTGAGAGCCAAATCAAGAATGCAATCCCGTTTACAATAGCCACACACAAAAATACAATGCCTACGAATACATCTAATCAAGGAAGTGAAAGATCTCTACAAGGAGAACCACAAAACCCTGCTAAAAGAAATTATAGATGACACAAACAAATGAAAAAAATTCCCATGTTCATGGACCAAAAGAATTAATGTCATTAATGTGGCCACACTGCCCAGTGCAATCTGCAGATTCAATGCTTCCTATCAAGCTACAAATCTCATTTTTCAAGGAATTAGGAAAAATTATTCTAAAATTTATATGGAACCAAAAAAAGCCTGAACAGCCAAAGCAATTCTAAGCAAAAAGAACAAAGCTGGAAACATCACATGACCACAAACTATCCTATAAGGCTACAGTAAACAGAACAGCATGGTACTGGTACAAAAACAGATATACTGACCAATAGAACAGAACAGAGAACCCTGAAATAAAGCTGCACACCCACAGCCATATCATCTTTGACTAAGTAAATAAAAATAGGCAATTAGAAAAGGGAACCCCATTCAATAAATGGTGCTAGGCTAGCTGGCTGGCCATATGCAGAAGAATGAAACGGAATCTCTACATTTTACCATATACAAAAACTGACTCAAGATGAATTAAATATTTAAACGTAAGACCTCAAACCATAAGAATCCTAGAGGAAAACCTAGAAAACACCATTCTGGATCTCAACCTTGGGAAAGAATTTATGACTAAGTCCTCAAAAGAAACTTCAACAAAAACAAAATTGATAAGGGGGACCTAATTAAAGTAGAAAGCTTCTACACAGCAAAAGAAACTACCAACAGAGTAAACAGACAACCTACAGAATGGGAGAAAATATTCACAAACTATGCATCCCACAAAGCTCTAGTATCCAGAATCTATAAGGAACTTAAACAATTGAACAAGCAAAAAACAAATAACTGCATTAAAAAATTGGGAAAGGACATGAACAGACACTTCCTAAAAGACAACATATGAGGTAGGTGGACTCCTTGAGGTCAGGAGTTCAAGGTAACCCTGGCCAATGTGGTGAAACCCTGTCTCTACTAAAATACAAAAGAAAATTAGCCGGGCATGGTAGCGGGTGCCTGTAATCCCAGCTACTTGAGAAACTGAGGCAGGAGAATCACTTGAGCCTGGGAGGCAGAGGTAGATGAGCCAAGATCATGCCATTGCACTCCAGCCTGGGTGACAGAGCGAGATGTCTCAAAAAAAAAAAAAAAAAAAAAAAAAAGACATACATGCAGCCAACATACATATGAAAAAATGCTCAACATCACTAATCATTACAGAAATGCAAATCAAAACCACAATGAGATACCATCTCACTCCTGTCAGAATGGCTATTATTAAAAAGTAAAAAAAAAAAAAAAAAAAAAAAAACAGGCGCTAGAGAGGCTGTGGAGAAAGGGAATGCTTATACACTGTTGATGGGAATGTGAATTAGTTCAGTCACTGTGGACAGCAGTTTGGAGATTTCTCAAAGTACTTAAAACAGAGCAACCATTCATCCCAGCAGTTCCATTACTGCGTATATATCTAAACGAAAATAAACCATTCTACCAATAAGACATATGCATACGTGTACTCACTGCAGCCCTATTAACAGTAGCAAAGACATAGAATCAACTTCAGTGCCTGTCAACAGTAGACTGAATAAAGAAAATGTGGCACATATACACCATGGAATACTATGCAGCCATAAAAAAGAATGAAATCACGTCCTTTGCAGCAATATGAATGCAGCTGGGGGCCATCATCCTAAGAGGAGAACAGGAACAGAAAACCAAATGCCACATGTTCTCACTTGTAAGAGGGAGCTAAACGATGGGCACTCATGGTCATAAAGATGGCAACAGTAGACACTGGGGACCACTAAAGGGGGGAGGGAAGGTCTGGAACACTAGTTATTGTGTGCTCTGCTTAGTACTTAGGTGACAGGTGACAGGATCGTCTCCTAAACCTATCACACAACGTACCCAGGTAACAAACCTGCACAGATGCCTCCTGAATCTAAAACAAAAGTTAAAGTTATTAAAAATAAGTAAATAGGCCGGGTGCGGTGGCTCAAGCCTGTAATCCCAGCACTTTGGGAGGCCAAGACGGGTGGATCACAAGGTCAGGAGATTGACACCATCCTGGCTAACACGGTGAAACCCCATCTCTACTAAAAAATACAAAAAATTAGCCGGGTGAGGTGGTGGGCACCTGCAGTCCTAGCTACTCGGGAGGCTGAGGCAGGAGAATGGCATAAACCTGGGAGGCAGAGCTTGCAGTGAACTGAGATCCGGCCACTGCACTCCAGCCTGGGCGACAGAGCGAGACTCCGTCTCAAAAAAAAAAAAAAAAAAAGTAAATAAATAAAAACATGCTTAAACATGCTTTCACAGAGACAAGATAATGTAGATAAAACTTCTCTCATTTGAGCATATATATTCATACATTAAAACTTGATTAAAATACACACACATACACCCCATACACCATTCACCATTACTGGGCCTTGAATAATAGGAAAATCTAGAGGCAGCAGAGAGAAGATGACAAATAAATTCACTAAAAATCATTAAAACCACAGTTTTTACAAGTCTACTGGACAGGTGAATATTTTGCCTGCATATCAGCAGCAAAATTATTCTATTTTACCAACCAGAGAAAAATGCGGCCACATTTCAGACAACAGTAAATCTGCCAGAATTACTTTCAAGTTTTTCCTTCCTAAAAGATTTTATCTAAAATGACACACAGCGGTGTCCATCCAGCCATCCCTAACTACAAGGGTTCAGCCTTGCCGCACTCATTTAAATATCTATCCACTCCAATTCAGTTTTGGTAAACAAAAGGCTAAAAGCATCACTTTACTGACACACTGGGAGGCAATGAAGAAGGAAAAATTTGGGACTCTATTAACAATTAGCTTTTGAGTTTTTGTTTGTTTGTTTGTTTTAATTGAGACGGAGTCTCGCCGTGTTGCCCAAGCTGGAGTGCAGTGATGGGATCTCGGCTCACTGCAACCTCCACCGCCTGGGTTCAAGTGATTCTCCTGCCTTAGCCTCCCGAGTAGCTGGGATTACAGGCACCTGCCACCATGCCTGGCTTTTTTTGTTGTTGTTGTATTTTAGTAGAGACAGGGTTTCAGCATGTTGGCCAGGCTGGTCTTGAATGCTTAAACCATCCACCCGCCTTGGCCTCCCAAAGTGCCAGGATTACAGGCATGAGCCACCACGGCTGGCCTATAATGATTGGCTTAGTTTGCACATTCTAAAACCAAAGATGAAAGCAGAATTTAATAGTTTTATTCTACATTCTTCAAAATGACAGCAAGTAAATAGACTGAACTGCAGAGCCTGGGCCATGTAGCGTAAGTGGCCTTAGTTCTTTCAGAGCTTCAAGGCTGTAATGGGTTCATAAAGGACTGAATCCAGACAGTTCCCAAAGGTGGCAGCAGTCTAGGAAAATCAGGAGAAAATGTCACATTAAAGAAAGAAGCAGGCTGCTTCCTTGGGCCAAGCAGGTACTCTTTTGAAGAGACCCCACCCCGGAAGGGGTCCCTCCCACCAGGTGAGGAAGCCCCTTATAAACAAATAGCTATTTATTTGGCCCCAGACTCAGTGGCTCCCAGGAGCATACGGCAACACTCGAAGATGCCCTGCGACACTCTGGGGAAGCCATTTGTTCCGACGATGGCTGCATTTCTCCCATAACGCTGCGGCTTCTCTCCGTTTGAGTTGTGCTGCTGTCTTTCTACCTGGAGTTTGATTCAAAGGGTAGACGCAACACAGGCTCAACCAGAACTTTTCTAGACTAGATTTCACAGACTTCAAATTCTCGAAGATGCCGCATTGTGCCGACCTGACATCTCTAGGCTGGCAGAGAAGACAGGGGTGTGGAAAGGCGAGGAACAAGCCCGGGAGAAAACGCCTCAGACAAGACTCGGAAAGCGGCCATCCTCCGTCCACACCTGGAGTTTGCACCCTGCTCCAAACAGAAAGTGTGTCCCTCACGTCCATGTCCAGTCCATGTCACTGGCTCCAAGATGCTTGGGACAGAACTTTGATATTCACCTTCTCAGTGAGAAAACTGAGCCTAGGTATGTGAACTGCAATTGATATCAAAGGCAATTTTAGTGTCCAAGGCAAGCGGGCCTCCCCATTCCAGTCCCATTCCAACGTGGGCCTTTTTAAAATTGAGGTGAAAGCCACAGATACAACTGACCACCTTCACCAGGTGCAGGGTCACAGTCCCCTTGTGCTAACCCTTCTCACGGGGCAGCGGTCCTCCAGCACTGACCCGAAGAGGTGGGGCCGGTCTGCCCTCCCCCCGCCGCCCCCAACCCTCTTCTGCCGGCTGTTGTGCAGGGCCTGGTGGGGAGCGAGGCCCCAGTCTCTGTGCCCTGACTCACTGGGGCACCCGTGCGGAACCTCTGCCCTGCAGCTCCTTGGGAATGCACCTGCTTCACCGCTCAGGACACACCTGCAGCCATGAGGGGCTCCTTTATCTGAGAGGAAGGCCTTTCCAGGGCGGGGTTTCCTCTAAAGAGCCCACGCTTGGCGCAGAGGAAACAGGCTGTGTCTGTCTTTGATGTGACATTTTCCCCCAGCTTTCCTCCTCTGGGTGCCACCACCTTCTCTGACAATGGCGTGATGCACACTCGATGCTTCCTCTCCTCCACTGTTGCTCAAGGTCCACAGTTTACCAGTCCCAGGCGAGCGTGCAGGAGGACCAAGTCCAGGTCCTGAGCACCCAGGAACAGCGCTTACCCACCCAGGCACTTGGCTCACCCAGGCACAGAGCTCACCACCCCAGACACAGTGCTCGCCCAGACACAGGGCTCGCCCAGGCACAGTACTCACCCAGGCACAGTGCTCACCCACACAGTACTTACCCAGGCACAGTACTCACCCAGGCACAGTGCTCACCCAGGCACAGTACACACCTAGGCACAGTGCTCACCCGTCCAAGCACAGTACTCACCCAGGCACAGTATTCACACAGGTACAGTGCTCACCTGCCTAGGCACGTTGCTCACCCAGGCACAGTGCTCACCTGCCCAGGCACAGTACTCACCCGCCCAGGCACAGTACTCACCCAGGCACAGTGCTCACCTGCCCAGGCACAGTACTCACCCAGGCACAGTGCTCACCCAGGCACAGTGCTCACCCAGGCACAGTGCTCACCTGCCCAGGCACAGTACTCACCCAGGCACAGTGCTCACCCAGGCACAGTGCTCACCTGCCCAGGCATAGTGCTCGCCTGCCCAGGCACAGTGCTCACCCACCCTGACTGCTCGCCAGGCTCGTGCCAGGCTCCGCAGTGTCACTCCACGCTGTGTTCTTCAGAAGTGATTCCACAGCCACATGCCGCATCAATCCCCAGTACCTTCTTGGCATTGCCTTCCTTGTGCTCAAAGGTGTTTGCATGTCCCTTTCTAAAAAAGCAAGGAGATACCTGGAAAGACCTGCCTGGTGAGTCTCATAACACACATTCTTAGAAGAGTGACAATAGCTCATCCTAGCTGTTCATCTCTGCCGTGGTGAAGGGCATGAGATAAATGCAGCACCAGCTTCGTGGCTCAGCAAGTCGCCCAGAGCAGCCCCACCAGGTCTGCAGCAGCTCCCAGGACGTT
This sequence comes from Rhinopithecus bieti, assembly GCF_001698545.2. Lineage (NCBI taxonomy): Eukaryota > Metazoa > Chordata > Mammalia > Primates > Cercopithecidae > Rhinopithecus > Rhinopithecus bieti. The sequence continues at coordinate 4,370,097 of NW_016804423.1, read as the reverse complement.
CCAGCATCTCCTCACTAGATGGCGACGACCTCACAAGTTCGTAATCCATTGAGCCAGCACTTGTCCCAAGGCCAGCAATTGCTTCCAGCAGTTTCTTTAGGAAAAAAAAATCCTGAGCAGTCCCTTGCCTTGTGGCTGAAACCATCCCTGCACTGGTCCTTATAGGAGAGGCAGAAGCTGGAGCCTGAGCTCGGGGCATGCTGACCAGAGGGGCCTCGCCCTGCCCTCCCCTGAGCTGTGGTTCACACTCCTGGATTGTCTGCCAAGCAGAGGGAAAGGCGCAGCTGCAAACCACCTTCACTCGCAGTGAAGAAAAGTAAATCTGCTCCAGACAACAGCCCCCAGAGCCCTCGCCGGGACCCACCCCACCCTGAGCAGCACGGGCCTCAGGAGGCAACCAGGCCCTGAGACAAGGCCTTACAGCAGGACCAGTCCAGTGTGGTCAGCAAGCAGGTCTCCTCCCTAATACGGAACCCCGTCTCATAAGTCAGCTTTATCATATCGCTCATACCCCTCCTCCTTCTCGCCCCCTTTCCCTTCTCTCTTCACTCTCTCTTCCCCTTTCTCCCCCTCTTCCCCACTCTCTCTTCCTCTTCCCCTCTCCTCCTCTCCTTCTCCCTCTCTCCCCTTCTTCCCCTTTCTCCCTGTCTTTCTCTCCCTCCTCCTTTCCCTTTCCCTCCCCTCTCTCCCTCCCCCTCTTTCCTTCCTTCTGTCTCCTCCTCTCCCCACCTCTCCCTCTTCTCCTCTTCTCTCTCTCCCTCTCTTCCTCTCCTTCTCCCTCTCTCCTTCTCTCTCTCCCCTTCTGTCTTCCCCTCTCCCCAGTCTCTCCCAATCTTCCTCTCTTCTTTTCCTTCCCCTGCCTCCCCTTCTCTCTCCCTCTCTTCTGTCCCTCCTTCTCTTCCCTTCTCCCCCTCTCGCTGCCGCTCTTTCCCTCTCTTTCCCCTTCTCTCTTCCCCCTCCCCGTTTCCCTATCTCTCCCCTTCTTCCCCCTCTCCTTCTCTCTCCCTGTCTCCTTCGCTCTCTCCCCGCTCTTTCTCTCTCCCCACCCCACACACATCCCTTCTCCACTTCTCCTTTGCCTCTAAAGCCTTCATGAGTTATTTCACAAGGAACACAAGGTGAAAACAGAAAACATGGTTTTCCCTTTTTCTTGTTCCCTATAACTTTTTTGTCAATCACTTCTTATATGAACCTAAGCTTTTTTACCCGTGAAATTTGAAAATCTTTTTTTGTGTGTGTGCCACATATGTGCACAGGATGTGTAAATCTGGACTATAAAATATAAATAACTTTTACAGTTGGTTGATAACTTTAAGTATCAGGTAAATAACATGAATCCCAGGAGGTCACGCCTCCAAAGGTTCCCTGTGTCTGCAGCCTCAGGCTGGCCATGGCCCTGGCATCTCCACCTGTGTCCTTCCTAGTTCCTACTGGTTCCCCACAACCCCACTCCTCCCACCCAGGACCCTCATGGGATTCACTGGCCATCCTGGGTCTTTACAGGGGAGACTGAGAAAGGGGCTGCAGCCTAAATTGAGTCTGTTCACTACAGCTTTATCCACAGAAGCAAAATGCACCCACATTCCCAGGAAGGAGGCGGCAAAGGACGGAGCTGCCAACAGCGGAACAAGGAGGCTGGCCCACCGCGGTGTCGCCCGTGAACCGATGCGGCCGACAGGCGCCTTGCCCCGCCCGGGAGGTGCACCCACATCCTGTGCAGACTTTCTGTCCAGACTGTCCCCCCGTGGCCCAGTCAACACAGGGAGGGTCTTCGCTGTGCAGACCCCAGCAAGGCAGACAGGCGGCCTCTGTGGAGCCGGCTTCCCATTCTCTGTGCACCTGGTACAGCCGGGGTTCCCTGAGCACCAGGGACTCCAAGGGGCCTAGAGGCAGCTCTGGCTGTGGCAATGGGAAGTCAAGAACTAGCGAGGGAGACTAAAGGGTGCCTAACCACCCCCAACCCTGAGGTTCTGAGATTTCATAGGTACTCGATGCTAGGTGCTAGGAAGATAGGCACAAAAACAAAGACCCTCCATGTTTAAAGGCCATTCAGGATCCTGGATCCCAGGTACTGGAGTCAAATGCAGGAGCCAGAAAATCCCCGCTGACTGTATCTTACACAGACCCCAGGCCAGATGCTAAACAGAAACACTTAGAAAGAGATGCCGTTAACCTGTAGTCCTGAAAGCGTCCCAGGTGACCAGCACCACCAGCCCCTCACAGCAGCCTGGGCAAAGGCAGGTGCTGGGGCCAGGCCTGGAACCTGGGGCAGGAGCCTTCCTCGTGGGAAGGTTGGGCGGGATGGGACAAGCTCAGGACTGGCTGCTTTCAGTCCCAGTCACTAAGTGATTTCAGCGGTCTCTGGGGAATTGGGGCTGCCCCTAAGTGTCTGGTACCTGTCCTGGGGTGACCATGGCAGGGGAACAGTGGCTACTGCAGTGTGAGCCATGTGAGTGCCCAGAGGAGGAGGTGGTGGGGCGTGGGCTCTGGACCGTGGGTTTGCATGTGACAGGCACGCGCATAGGTGAGGTGCTCCCTATCGAGGAATTGGCCGACCCCAGGAGGGGCCATCCCTCCAGGCTCAGCAAAGTCAAAGACTCAGAAATATAGAAAAGAGAAAGACCTGGTTACAGCACCCCAGGCCACACAGCTGGGGAGCAGCAGAGCTTGGGGAGCAGCGGAGCGAGGACCACGCACGCTGTGTGCCCGTGTCTCTGACCCCCAGCACCCAGCCTGCATCAGGAGATAGCCAGCCCTGGTGCTGCTCCCCTGCGTTGAGCCATGAGCACCAAAGGACCCCTGAAGGTCACCAACGCCCCGTGGACCTTGTCTTGAGAACTGCCAAAAACGCTCAATGGAAGGAAATTGAAATGCTCCCGCTGTGAGTATTTAGATGAGGAACAGCGGTCACTACAGCAGCCAGGGAGTTCCCTGCGAAAGAACAGCACAGCATCTTACCTCCCCGCAGGTGCTGCAAGGAGGCTTCACGGCGCCAATCGGGAAAGGGCAGTGACTGAAGGCACTAGTTAGAAGTCGTTAACCCAAGAGATAGGAGTGTAATTAGAATCAGTTTCCATGAATATTAGGAGGGTACACTCAGAGTTAAATTGCTGTCTTCAACACACATACATAATCCCGAAAACGCTAATTCAGAGTCTCTGCAAGTTGTGTAGATGCTTCAAAGAAAAGAATGAGAGGAAGTCTAACAAAAATTTTATGGAATAAGCTCTCCATCTCTCTGCTTTCCCTGGAGTCAAGAGCTTCCTGGGAGCTCATACAACTGTAGGTTAACTTCATGCATCAGTGGAAAATTGTCCTCATACCGACTTTGATTGATAGCATCTATCTCTGATCAAGGGTGAGCTTCAAGGTACAGTCAGCAGTTACACAGAGACACAGGCAAGAGCCCTTTCTGCCCCGTGAAACCAGGGTCACTGAGGGTAGACAAGCAGGACATCAACTGAGGCTTAAACTGTTGACTTTTCATTTGTGAGCTCAGGGGACAATATCCCTTTGTTTATTGTTTGGTGGAATCCACAATGAATTTGTAAGTCACACGCACTTACAAATTACAGTAATCTGAAAATCATTTGCTGCACCCCAGCGCCAGGCTGGTGGGGATGGGGGAATGGAAGCGCGCGCCAGACACCCCAGGCCAGCATCCAGGATGAAGCCTGCTCTCAAGAGGCATGGCTCCCTCCTGTGGGTCCCCCTCACCATATGGCAGAAGCTCCCTGGGTGGCTTCTTCCACACTCGCTGGAGGTTCTGCAAGGGAGGCTTTGCCCATGATGTGGTCACCACTGAAAGAAGGCCTCCAGGCACAAGTCTCATCAAAGGCTCCCATACACAAAGGTCTCCATTTTGCATCCTGTATCCCTCTTGAGAGGAAATCAAATTATTTCACTGTTTCTTGTGTGTAGGTTCAAAGGCTGGTGCCTGACGTTCCAGAGCCTCCCTTGGCACAGCTCACCTGCAGGCACGTGGTGCCTCTCAGCACCAGAAATGAAGGAAGCCTCCACGGAAATGGATGGAAGTGGAGACGTCGCAACACACTTAGGCACTACACTGCTGAGACACACACACAGTGACAGCGATAGAGGGAAAGACACCAACATAAAAGAGCGTACATGGCAGCGGCTCATCCAGAGCCCACCAGGAAGGAGGCGGCAAAGAATGGAACTGCCAATAGCTGAACAAGAAGGTGTCGGCCATGCTGGGTCGTTCCTGTAACTCATTTAACTGCCTTTTCTACACATCAGAAACACCTCGGAAGGCCCTCAATAAATGCTTCCTGGATCAAGATGGCCTCCATGCAGAAGCTCAATCATATAACTACATTTTTAAAACCCAGATGCATTTCAAAAAAATGAAAATTCAACACTGAACTACATGTGCTTCTGATAATCACGCCTTGCTCCAAATACTGTGAAAGCATTGGAAAGTTTCAGCCTCAAACGAATAGTATTGCATGACCTTTGAGGATCAAAACATGAGTGCCTTTCTGCCCGACCACAATCTGTACAGGAGAAACTACAAGTTTCTGTACGGGATGCACAGTAATCTGAAAATTTTGATGGGGTGAAGGAAAGGGAAAGAACAGTACCCTCTATTGAGTGCACCTGATACACCAGGCCCTGCACCAGAGGCATTCAATACATTGTCTCACTAAGGTTCTGCCTGAGGCATTTCTCTACAGTTTTTTTGGGGAAATGGAAGAATATATTTTTACTGAAATAGAATTGGCATACAATAAATGGCATTTATTTAAATTGTGTGACTTGAGGTTTGACATAAATATATGCCTATGAAACCATCACCACAATCAAGATACTGAACACGTCCATCAGCCCAAAGCTTCCTAATGCTCCTTTACCATTCTTCCCTCCCTGCTTCCCATACACCCCTGCCCTACTTTCTGTCACTGTGGGTTAGTTTACATTTTCTAGAATTTTATATAAATGAAACAATAAAGGATGCATCCTTTTGCCTGGCTTCTTTTGCACAGCATGATTATTTTGAAATTCACCCATGTTGTTGTAAGTATCAATATTTATTCCTTTACATTCCCTAGTAATATTCTATTGTACACGTATTAGTCTGTTTCGTGTTGCTATAAAGGAATACCTGAGGCTGGGTAATTTATAAAGAAAACAGGTATAATTGGTTCACAGTACTGCAGGCTGCACAAGCTTGGCACCAGCATCTCCTCGGCTTCTTGAGGAGGCCTTAGGAAGCTTCCAATCATGGCAGAAGGCAAAGAGGAAGCAGGTGTGTCACATGGCAAAAGAGGGAGCATGAGAGACAGGAAAGGAGGTTAGACTCCTTTTAACAACCAGCTCTCCTGTGAACTAATAGAGAACTCATTCATTACCATGGGAAGGGCACCAAGCCACTCATAAGTGATCCGCAACAATGACCCAAACATTTCCCAGTAGGACCCACCTCCGACATTGAAGATTACATTTCAACATAAGCTTTGGAGGGGACAAATATCCAACCGACATCAGTACAAATATGTCACCATTTGTTTAGCCAGTTGCCTGTTGAGGGGGGCTTGAATTGTTTCACTTTGGGCTATTACAAATGCTGAGCATTTGGCTAGGTGTGGTTGCCCACATCTGTAATCCCAGCACTTTGGGAGGCTGAGGCAGGTAGATCACCTGAGGACAGGAGTTCAAGACCAGCCCGGTCAACATGGTGAAACCCCACCTCTACTAAAAATACAAAACTTAGCCAGCCACGGTGGCGGGTGCCTGTAATCTCAGCTGCTCAGGAGGCTGAGGCAGGAGAATTGCTTGAACCCGGGAAGCGGAGGTTGCAGTGAGCAGAGATCACACCATTGCACTCCAGCCTGGGTGACGAGAGCGAAACTTCGTCATAAAAAAAGAAAAAAAATGCTAAGCATCCATGTACAAGTCTTTATTTGGACATACAAGGGTTTTTCGTTGTTGTTTTTTTTGGAGTAAATACCCACGGGGGAATGGCAACCTTATGGTAGGTGTATGTTTAACCACTTAGGAAACTACCAGTTTCTCATCTCCAAAAAACGTCTTTTGAAAAACTGATGTTCTTAATTTTTATGAAGCCTAATTTGTCAATTTTTTTCTTTTATAATTGTGTTTTTTACAATGTGCCTGAGAAATCTTACCTAATCCAAGGTCATAAAGGTTTTATCTTATGTTTACTTCTTGAAGTGTTATAGTTTTAGGCTTTACATTTATAAGTGAAATCTATTTTGAGCACGCCTTTGCTTGTGGTGTGAGGTATGAATTAAAGTTCCATTTTGTAAATGGATATCCAATTTTTCTGGAATGATTTATAGAAAAGACTATTCTTTCTCTACTCCATTGCCTTTGTACCTTTTTCAAAAATCAATTATCCATATGTGACTCTATTTATGTGCTCTCTATTCTCTTCCTTTAATTGTCTGTCTCTCTCTGTATACCAAAATCACATTGTTTTAATCTCTGTAACTTTATAATAAATCATAAAATAGAAAATGTAAGTCTTTCAAATTTGTTTCTCTTTCTCAAAATTGTTTTGGCTATTTTAGGTCCTTGGCAGTTCCATATAATGTTCATAATCACCTCATCAATTTATACCAAAAAAAGCCTGCTTGAATTTTAATTGGTATCATGTTGAATCTTCAGATAAATATGGGGAGAGCACATCTTAAGACTATCACATTTTCTGATCCATGAACATGGTATAGCTCTACATTTGCTTGGAGTTTCTTTAATTAAACTCACTGATTAGTTCCAGTAGCTGTTTTTGAGAATCTCATTGGACTCTGAATGAAAGAAACCAAGCTAAAAGGTGTATATACCATTTTATTCCATTTTATAAAGCTCTAGAAAATATAAACTAATCTAGCATATTTGATGGGACAAGAGAGTGAGAGAGGAGGTTACAAAATGAAATAAGAAAACTTTTAAGAGTAAGAAATTCATTTGTTCTTTTCATTGTGTTGATGGTTTCTCATTTCTATACATTTATCAAAACTTACCAAATTATACACTTTAAAGATGAACAGTTTATTGTGTCAATTAAGCCTCAAAAAAAAAGCTGTCTTTAAAAAAATACTTTTGACAAGTTAGAATATCTTACTTTTCTGATCTTATTGGTCCTAAAGAATTCATTTCAAAGTTCGTAGTTTGCAGATCTGGTCTTATTATAAATCACGTAACTTCTATTCCACAGATTTCACTGTGGCTTTTCCACAACTGTAAATGGGTTCACCAGATGTAGCAGCATGTTCATGGAGAGTTCTTCCCAGATAGATAGTTGGTCTGAAATGGTATTTTCTAATAGAAACGCCAGCCTGTCATTTACATGCAGAGAAAACACTCATGCACGTGAATTTCTATTCTATGCCTGGACAGAAAACAGCAGAGAAACTCTATATTCTGAGGGTTTTTTTTTTTTTCTTTTTAATATAAACTTAAGGACATTCATTTCTTCATTGTAGGAATCTTTAAAAATGTTAGAGTGAATATTGACATTGGAATAAGGTTTAGAAGGATGGAGAATGGGGAGGTGTATTAGTCTGATCTTGAATTACTGTAAAGAACTATCTGAGAGTGTGTAATTTATGATACAAAGAAATTCAATCGACTCACAGTTCCACAGACTGGACAGGAAGCATGACTAGGGAAGCCTGGGGAAACTTACGATCATGATGGAAGGCAAAGGGGAAGTGAGCACATCTTCACAAGGTGGAGCAGGAGAGACAGAGAGAAGGGAGAGGTGCTGCACACTTTCAAACAAGCAGATCTCATGAGAACTTCATCACAAGGACAGCAAGGGGGAAATCCACCCCCCTGATCTAATCATCTACCAGGTCCCTCCATCCACCCTGGAAATTACAATTCAACATGAGATCAGGTGGGGACACAAAGCCAAACCATATCAGGAGGGAACTGTACTGGGATGCAGCCATGTGTCGGTGGCTGCCAGCTGGGGTGAGGGCTTCACCCCATCCTACCCCTGGGGAAACAGCCACGTACTGTGAGAGCCTCTCACACTCACGCTCTGCTAGGCAGCAGTGTTCACTGTCGGACCAAGTCTGAAAGGATCACCTGTACCCTCCTCCTACCTGCTTGTCCTGGCACTGAAATGGCTTTAATGAAAGGCCTTAGAAGGGGCCCAGCACAGCGCAGTGGATCCACGAACACAAGCTTGCATGTGTTCCCAGGTGTAGCGCTTTCTTCCTCAGGCCTCCCAGCTTCCTACAGTGTATGGCACAACACACTTCCCTAATATTATCTGCCAGTTCTGTGTGGTGTACAAGGCCTATGTTCAATTAATATTTGACTGCCGATTTTGTCTAATACACTGTGGGAGATGCCAGCTAAGAGAAGACGCCTTTTCTTTTTGGAGTTTCTAAGGAGGAGGTTGGGAATCAGAGAATAGGTTCTAGGACAATGAAAAGGAAGCGAGAAATCACTGAAATATTTTGTGTGCGATGATTATAACAATACTGCTTTAGGGAGCGTGGGGAATGCTGAGCACTTGATATACCTATTTTTCTATCCTGACGTGGCTTGAAGAAATAATCACACTGTATCAGCATTAGACTTTAGAAGCCAGCTTATGCAACCTATCAAAGAGGATTCTGTCCTCTTTATAGGACACTGATGAGGTATCTCCAGCAGTCACGTATGGAATAGTGAGACATGACCCGTGAAATCTGACCACAGTCTTCATGCTGAGACAGAGGGCCGCAGCAGCAGTTATTAGATCACGGAACTAGTAACCGTGTCCCAAAAAGAGAAGTGGACAAAACGGGAGGGAGGAGGCAGCTGTGGTGCCACGCGTTGATGGCACTTGCTTTAAATATCACCTCATTCTGTTGCTCCCTTGCAGAGCCTTAAGTTCCCAAACCCAGCACAGCACCCGGCACATGGCTGCTCGGGAAAGATTCACTCACAGAATCAATGAAACCCAGGCAGTGCCACTTGGAGGAGGGCACATTGGAGGAGGGTTGGAGAAGAAAGATTACTTCTCTCAGATGTTGTCCTAAGACATGTCCCCAGGAAAAACCAGTCCCAAATTCTTCAAGGTCAGAGCCCTATCATTTTTTGGCCACTGCACAAGGCAACTAATGTCAGATATTGATCTTTGGAAAACTACTGCACATTTTAAAACTCAAAGATGGAGTAACAGATTGGCAACATGGCTCATGGGCTGCTGAATGCCCGATTGTTGCTGAGACACAAAACATGCTGGAAATGAAGCACAGAGAACAAAGCCTGAGTGTGTGGCGTTGGGTTTTGTGCCAGAAAACACAGAATCCAAGTGACTTCTGGGTCTATTGCTGGCTGGCTGCTGGCGGAGACCTTTGTTGTTTCTGATACAACGATAGGAAGAGTTCTTTCTGTTTGCATACGGGTTAGTTAGCGTGTGGGATGCAGGCGGAATGTACAAAAGGAGCTTGCTGGCTTCTGTCCTTTCTAGACAAATGACCGGGATATTACCCATGCCTGTCAAGTAGACACACAGAGAAATTAAATTAGTTCTTCTGGGCCATAGAGAGCTGTCCTATCTCTTTCAAATCCAATTCACAGAATAAAAACACTGAGTAGGGTTTGCGAGGATAGTCACACCTTCACAAACAAAGAGCCTCCCACACTCAACGGTCCACCTCCAGCCGATTCTGAGCAAACACTTGGCCATGGCACCCAGGGCACCCACACAACAGGGTCTCTCCTGCCATCTCTGTGTCTCACTTCCGAGTAATCATAAAAATGACAAAGGGGCCATTTTTGAGCATTTGCTATCAGTTACTGTGTGGTGTGTGTGTGTGTGTGTGTGCAAGAGAGAGAGAGAGAGAAAGAACTTAATTGGAGATTTTGAGACACACTTTTTTCTTCGTAGAAAAGTTACAAGAATAAAAGTTTTCAGGAATGGAGAAATTCTGTACAGACAGTGAAGGCTTGAGGTACACAGACAAATTTTCCTTTTGAGCCACCCTGAACTGAGATGTTTCTGTATGGTTGAGTTCATTCACTATTAAATCCGTCTCTTCTGAGGCCTCTCCAACTCACATGTTAATGTCATTTTCTCATTTAACAGAGGATAGAACAGATATATGTCTATAATAAACTGTCCAGAATGATGTAAATATTCCATAAATAACCAGGTTTTTGTCAGGCCAGGATCCATCAAAGATACCCAACTATTTCCTTCTTAAATGGCCAGACACCAAACACAAGCCTCAAACTGAGCCACGGAGCAGGAATGCCTTCCAGTGTCCCTGGCCTATGACAACGTTCAGCATTTGCACTAGCTGTAGCCAGGGTGGAGTCCCGAGAAGCCACATCTACTCTCAAAATAGCCCATCAAACCCAACTGGCCAGGAACATCTGCTATGTGCAGGAATATGGAGCAGACAAGATGAGGATGTCCCTGGGCTCATGGAATTAACTAGCTGGGAGGTGAAGAAAGCATAATCATTTCAGTAATAGGAGAGACATATACTGTGACATGGGATGTGCATGCTTTGCTGGGAACAGAGTGAAAGTTGGGACGGTTAAAGCTGGGAGATGGGAGAAGAGTGAAAGCTGCTGTGGAATAGAGAGGGGAGGGCCTTCCTGTCAGTGCGGGGAGGGGGCCAAGGATGCACGTAGGAGGAACCTGGAACACCCTGAGCTGGGAGGAAGGAGGCGGCTGAGGGCACTGAGACTGGCCTCAGCATGCTGAGGGAGGCACACCTGCACTTGCCCAGGGCAGGAATGCAGGAAGCCATGCCGGGGCAACGGGAGCCCCGCATGTCTGATGAGTAAGGGAGGGACCTGATGTTCCAAGAACAAGGGACTCTTCCTGATGGACAGGTGCACACCCAATAATTATCAAAGAGTAACCACTTGGGTGGAGGGCAAAAGACACCCCTCACACCAGTCCCTGCCACCTGTGGGTCAGCCTCATGAATCACCATTGCTCAGTTTCTTAAGTGCCAATTAAACCCAAGGTACCATGCTAAGCATTAGAAGGATTTAATTAAAAAATGCATAAAGGGGCCGGGCGCGGTGGCTCAAGCCTGTAATCCCAGCACTTTGGGAGGCCGAGACGGGCGGATCACGAGG
>NW_016804423.1:4287362-4358532 GCF_001698545.2 Rhinopithecus bieti | reverse complement strand
AAAAAAAAAAAAAAAAAAAAAATGCATAAAGGGTATACTTCATTGTTCTCCGAGAACTTATTGTTCAACTGGGGAGAGTACGGTGCCAACAACCATCATGCCACAACCCAGAGACAATGCAGCCCTTGTGATGCATTTTGTGCTGGCAACCCCAGAACACGTCACAAGGCCGCGAGGGCCAGGGAGTCTCCACTGCGCTCCTCTTCCTGTGCATAAGGCCTGGAGCAGCGAGTAGCGCCTGGCAGGTGTACCTCAAGGTGCCTTCTGAGGCTGCACAGGGGAAGGGAGGGAGTGGGAAGGAGGCCTCTTCAAGCCATTGGAACAGCCACAGGTCACTCCAGCCCCAGCCAGCAGAGCACCACCCAAGTGCAACAGGAGTTGGTAGCACCAGGCATTCCAGGTGACCACACCCACCTGGAATGCCTCATCATGGCTCTGTTCCCATCATTAATTCAGAGACTGGTGTCAATCATTCCACAGTTAGAATTTCTCACGAGGCAATACAAAGTTTGGTTTTAGAGATAGAAATTGGAATATGATCAGATATGAATGATGATCAGAGACTTCCCCATCATCTCCAAACACAGAGACAAGGTCAGGCTGTGGGGCTGGCACCCACCTGGCCCCCAGCCATGTCCTCTCTGTAAATCGAGCTGCTTCTCTTTCTCTCCCCTCTGGCTGTGGCAGAATCCCACATGGGAAGGCCGAGCCGCATGTGGCCAAGAATGTGAGCCGGGGCATCAGGGCTCCTGGTCTCCACAGGAGCTGCTGCCCTGTGGCCCCCCACACACCACATCATTCCTCTGGGCCTCAGTTTCCCCATCAGGCAAATGGGGTTGTCAGTTCTGCTCTGAGCTGATGAGACCATGCAAGACCCCCAGTGCTTTGCCTCCCACACTTCGGTCCCCTGGACATCAAGACACCACACCCCACCCATTCCCTGAAAGGCAGGTTTCCTGCCCACAGCACACAAAACCCTGAGCAGTCAAGACAGATGTGTGATGCCAGGATGCTGGTGGCAGTGTCTGCTGTCCTCACTTCTGGTCTCCTGAGCACCTCCAGCAGGTGTGTCCCTGCTCCACCCGTCATTCCCCTTCCTCCTGCTGGGCTCTCTGGGCTGGCTTTCTGCCAGGCATCTGCCTCCCCTGCTGCCCACTCCCTCACAGCCCCTGTACTGGGTGAGGGATGACTGCTCGCCTCACTCCAAATTACAGGGTCAGGTCATCACCCTCCACTCCCCAACTCCTGCCATTCAGGAACCAACCCTCCTTCTCACTAGGGTTGCCGAACGCATGCATTAGAGCTCTCCAGTATGTGTGTGTGTATGTACAGGTACATACATAGACAGATGGATATTTTAAGGATTGGTTCATGTGATTGTAGAGGTTGGCAAGTTCAAAATCTGCAAGGCAGGCAGGCTGGCTGGAGGTCAGGGAAGAGCTGCAGCTCACACCCAAAAGCCATCTGCAGCTGAAGCCTGACTTCCCCTGGGGAGACCTACCTTCACTTGACTGGATGAGGCCCACCTTATAGAGGGCAATCCCCTTTACTCTAAGTCAACTGGTTTAAATGTTAATCTCATCTAAAAAACACCATCTCAGCCACACCTAGGCTAGTGTGTGACCAGACATCTAGATGGTGTGACCAAGTCCAGTGGACACTGAATTATCTGCCATGCCCACTGACCTCACCAGCCCTCTGCTGTCTAGGACATCATCCTTCCAGCCTCAGCCCTTGAACCACCCCTTCTTCTCATGTCAGTGCTCCAGCCATGCTGCAGTTCCTCCATTCCTCTTCGTGCTGATGCCCTCCCTTGTCTTTGAGCCTCTGCACATCCTCTTCCCTCTGCCTGGACACTGTCCTTCTGCTGAGCTGCTCTCCAGATCCTCCTTAAACACAACTGCTTCAGCGAGCCATCCTCCTCCCCGTGCCCCTGGACGACTTTCAGTCTCCTTGCCACAGGTCCTCATGAGCCTCTATAACCTCCCATTGTCACACACAATGCAGTGATTCTTATCTGTATTGTTACCTCTCTTCCCCACTCAACTCCACACTCTGCAGGCAAAAACCACATCCTTTCCAGTGATTGCTGTATCCACAAGTTAAGCACAGAGGTGAGACGTAAATATTTATTGCATTTTCCAATTGTCCCAAACTAAAGATTGAAAGAGAGTTCTGGAACTCAGGATGCCTATATTGTCACCCAACTTCTCCAGCTCAGGCAGTTTTCTGGAAAGGGAGATGCAAGAGCTAACCCTGGAAGTCGTTCCTCTTCAGGTCTCTGACCCCAGTAAATCAGACTGGCTACACGGGAGGCACACATTTTCTTTCATTTCTGTGGTTTAGAGACTAAAGCCAGGCAGCAGCCTTTTTAGTCTGCATCCTCCAGGATTTTACCATATCTCAGTCCTCCACAGCAGGTTGCTCAACCTCAGCACCATCGACATTCAGGACCAGAGAGTTCTTGGTTGGTTTTATGTATCTTAGCGGCATCATTGGCTATATGTCAATGGCACACGCCCCCTACCCCCAACACATACACACAGTGTGACATTCAAAACTGTCTCTAGATAATGCTAGGCATCCCCTGGGCAAGGGGCAATTGCTAGAATTGCCCCTAATTGAAAACCTAGATTTCCAGATTTTTAAGATTTTGCCACTCTGGTGATGAGAACGGAAAAGAAACAGAAAAGTAGACCAAGGAAGAGAATACATCCCCCAACACATGAAAAAACAGGAGTAAGCCAAGTACTCTGATCATCTCTTCTCCAGGGTGCCACCTGGGTGGTCCAAGAGTGATGGGAGAACAGGAAGGATTCCTCCAAACTGCATCCTCCAAATAGACCCAGAAAGAAAGACTAGACAAAATGTGGAGAAAATAATCCAAGATACAATACCAGAAAACATCTCATAACCACAGAATATTCTGCCAATAAGTACCAGCAGAATGAGAGAGAAATCTCAGAATATCAAAGATACAGAAACAGTCCTAAAAACTTCCAGGAAAAATGAACAGAATTTCTACAATTTCCTGCTGGTGCCAGTTTCTTATCTCAGTTGCTGTAAAGGCTTTAAGTAAAGGCTTAAAGATGTACTTTCAAACACGCAAATACAAAGAAACTTGACTTAGAGTGTACTGTTTTAATAGAACAAAAACAAGAATGTATTCCAGAAAAACAAAGGAGTAAATCAGTGACACAAATTCTGGTTATGCTCATTTGTTTTAATCTTTCTCCCTCTCCCTTCCAAGAATCATCTTGCATTGTTAGGCTGGGTTTTTTGAGGGAGGTAGGGGATGATATGTGTAACACCAAATCAAAGGAAAACAGAGAAGGACAAGAGATACAAAAGTTAGGAATGGGAATACAAATTTTTAAAGAATTTAAAGAAAGTATTGGAGAAGCTGATGGATAGAAGAAAGCAGATAAGAGAGAAAACAAGGTTTTTTAGAATATTTGTTGTAATCTCCACAGCCCCAACGCGGTGTTTGACATGGATATATAAAAAATGTGGTTATTTTTAAATTTACTCTTCTTTGGTAGGATATCTTCTTTTGACCTAAAGCTTTTGAGACTAGACCACTTGCATGTTTTAACAGGACTACAACAACAATAATCTCAGTTTCAAACCACAGATTACATCATCAAAGGCTAAGAAATATGATGGATAAGCCAGTGAAGAAGGGCATCTGATATAGATGAAATCAAAACCTTTCATTATTTTAACCAGAAAATGTAGTTTACAGGAGGAGGTTTAGAAAACTTAGAGGTAAAATAACTGCAGAAATATATATGCTAAAATAATGAAAATGAAATGAACAAAAGATTAAAAGAGTAATAGAAAGCATAGAAGAATCCATAAAACAAGACAGAAATTAAAAGATTTCCATCTTTTCTATTCCTAGAATAGTTTTACGGTATCAAATTGAACCATTTTGAAATAGGATTTCTTCTCAGCAAACTCCTCAGGTGACTATCATGCTCCCTGAAGCAACTCTGCCATCCAATGCAATACTATTTGAAACTGAAATAAGAAGTGTCCATTCTAGAAAGTGAAAATTATATCACTATTTGCAGATAGTAACATAATTGTATGCTTAAAACAGTCAACAAAATCAACAATAACTGCCAACTAGCACAACAAAACTATTTTAATTAATAAGGAATCAATGAAGTAAATGAAGTACCCAGATTCAAAATAAACATACCACAATTTATTATGCAGTATCCCAAGGCCACTTGGCCTCATATTTTTGATTGTCCACTGTTCTCATATTCCCTTGTTTACCTCTTTTCAATCTCCTAATCAGCTGTATGAGATTATGATTATGATAACACCACCACCTACCACTTACCAAGTATGTACTATGTTCTAGGACCTGAGTGAGGTGATTTATATCATTTATCACATAGAAACATAACAACTCTCCATAAGGCATTCTCTTCAGCGTGTAGATTAGAGCACTAATGTTTAGCAAGGCTAAATGTGTCACACAACATTGCACTTATAGTGAAAGGAAAACCTGGATCTTCAGTCCATGCTTCCCTGGATACAAAGTCTGTGCTCGCCATCACCATAACTGTATAGCCTCTCCTAGGTAGATGACATTTAACTGCTGGTATTAGTGAGAGCTGGGGGCTTCAGTCCAGCCTTCTCACGCTTAGAGTAATAATTTTGTTGGCAGGGGTGTGTTTCTGAGAAGGCACCATCTTAAAAAAATGATGTCATCTACACAAAAAGACTGAGCCCCAGCACCCCACAGAAGACCTGTAAATCTGGCACACAGATCTGTGAAGCTCAGTCCCATTCGTGGTGATGTCTTCCCTCCCAGAATAGACTTTTCCAGCACCTGGGCTACAGTTTCAAAAGACTGAAATGCACACGCTGCCTCAGTGATCTCCAATTCAATGGCTTTCTGACGACAATCAGCAGTATTTACTTGGAATATTTTTCCAGTCATTTTATTTTTGTCCTCATCCAGCTGACATTCTATTTTCACACATTTTATTTAGTTTCTTTCACATTTTGTATTGTTTTCGGGTTCTTATTTTTGTTCTAATTTTTATACTCACTTTAGCGAGTGAGAGATGCTCAGTCCTTTGCTCCTTTTAGCATCAGTCCCCTGTCCTCACATGGGACTTGGAGATTCGGCTCAGTGTTCACCGTCACCACCAACTGTGCGAATGATAGCCAAGGGCTGCCAGGGTCTAGGGTCTTGCCCTCTATGTGCTGTGGCAGGGGCTAATGTGGAGGGGAGAGCTCACTGGCACAGGGAGAAGGCATGAGGACAGGAAGCCCAATGGGTAGGGCTTGGCAACCAAGGCCTTCACTTTTCTCTACATTTAATAAAGGAAAGCAATAATGAGGGAAAAGATGAACAGAAAAGTCTCCAAATTCCCTCCAGCAGGTCGCCTCCACAGACAGCTGAGCATTTTCATAGCTGCTTTTAAAATACTGACACTAACAAAGCAATATCCATCCCCACCCACCAAAAAAAAGATAAATTTATATTCTTAAAAAGGGACTGTACACATGAAAAGATGCTCAACATCACTAATCATTATGGAAATGAGGTCAGGAGATCGAGATTATCCTGGCTAACATGGTGAAACTCCGTCACTACTAAAAATACAAAAAGTTAGCTGGGCGTGGTGGTGGGTACCTGTAGTCCCAGCTACTAGGGAGGCTGAGGCAGGAGAATGGTGTGAACCCAGGAGGCAGAGCTTGCAGTGAGCCAAGATCACATCACTGCACACCGGCCAGGGCAACAGAGTGAGACTCTGTCTCAAAACACACACACACACACACACACACAAGGAAATACTACCTCATACCCATTGGGATAACTATTGTAAAAAAAAGAAAAAAATAATAACAAGTGTTGGTGAGGATGTGGAGAAATGGGAACCCTTGTGCACTGCTGGTGGAAATGTAAAGTGGTACAGCTACCATGGAAAACAGTTTAGTGGTTTCTCTAAACATTAAAAAAGGGAATTACCATAGGATCCAACAATTCTGCTTCTGGGTATGTATTCAAATGAAGAGAAAGCAGAAGCTTGAACAGGTGTCTGTATGCTCAAGTTCACAGCAGCATTTTTTGCAACAGCCAAAACGCAGAAGCAACCCAGGCATTCATCAACAGATGACTACATAGACAAAATGTGCTATGTACATATAATAGAATACAATTCAGCCTTAAAAAGAAATGAAATTGACACGTGCTACAACATGGACAAACCTTGAAGACGTTATGCTGAGTGAAGGAAGGGAGACACGAAGGAACAAATATTATGTGATCCCCCTTGTATGAGTTTCCTAGAGTAGTCAAATTTCTAGAGACAGAAAGTAGAGTGGTAGGCGCAGGGGTTGGGGGAGAGAGTTTCCATTTGGGAGATGAAGAGTTCTGGAGTTAGGTGTTGCTGATGGTTGAGCAGCAATGTGAGTGTGCTTAATGCCATGGAACTGTACACTTAAAAATGTTTAAAATGGCAAATTTTTGTATCTATTTTACCACAATTTAAAAACTTAAAATTTAAAAAGGGGGCACTAATTTATTTTGGTGGCCTCCAAACACAAATTCCATGCAGACAGCATCACTAGGTACCAGAGTCATGCAGGCAAGTGAAGACGCCAGAAGAGGCAGAGCTTAACCTGAGTGAGGCCTAGTGAGATCACTCTGCAGTGAGTTGGGCTACAGGGATGCAAGAAAAGGCACTAGAGGCAAAAGACATGAAGATGGAGAATGTGAAGGTGAATGAGGCAAGCCACTGTGTGTCCAGGCCTGCCTCCTGCTGCCTCCAACAGCACTGATCTCTCCGACTATGTGAAACCATCATAACCAAGCTGGGATGTGGGAGGAAAACATGAGCATGGCGCGCGCGCACGCACACACACACACACACACACACACACAGAGGCACAGCCTGACAAGTTCACGTGGCCAGCAACATCCTACTTTGAGTTGTCTGTGTCACAAGTGGGATCAAAAAGCAGGCTGACCTGCACCAGGGATTTCATCCTAAGATGGTGTTTTGTGGATGTAGAGTTCAGTGGAAATTTCAAAAGTAGCCTTGCCTTTCACTCACCTTAATCATATCTACCTCCATCTTGTCCCCCAGCCCAGAGCTTTCAATAATTCCAAATAAAGAGAGTGAAGGATAACAGGAGAGAGGCTCACTGGCATTCAAACTGCCAACATCACCATGACCTACTCAGTGTCACATGCAGGGCCACGTCATCTAAAAATTAAGAGTCACTTTACAGCGGAGAAACCTGGCAGACACCACCTTAATCAATTTACCAAGCTAACATCACTAATACTGGAACAAATAGATATTTTGTGCCTCCTGATAGGGTGCACTGAGAAGAACACAACATCACTTCTTTGGTGTTCTGCAATCTGCAAAATAACTGGCCTGACCTCCTCAAAAATATCAAGAAAGGCAAAAAAAAAAAAAAAAAAAAAAAAAAAAAAAAAAAACCTGAAGCATTATTCCAAATCTAGGAGATGATTCTGAACTAGGAAAAGAATACCTACAGAGGACATGACTATAACAACACACAAAATTTTGACACAAACTTAAAAGGAATTGAATTAAAGCTAAATGCATTGATTTTGGTGATGATATCATCACCATAATGTGTAAGACACAGAGAGGAGCCCCATGTGAAGACAGACACACAGGAAGATGGCCAGGTGAAGATAGAGGCAGAGACAGAGCGATGTGTCTACAAACCAAGAGATGCCCAGGACAGCCAGCTACCACCAGATGCCAGGGGCAAGGCCTGGAACAGACTCTTGCTCAGAGCCTCCAGGAGGAACCAACCCAGCTGACACCTTGGTCCTGAACTTTCAGCTCCAGACTGAGATGATAAATTTCTATTGTTTAAGCCACCTTGTTTGCAGGCCTTTGTTGTGGCTGCCCCAGGACACCGGTACCCACCCTACGCTCAACTCCACCGGTGTCCATAGCTGCCCTCAATCCCTGAAACCTTATAGGATGCCACTACCACATTCTGAGCCACGTGACTTGGCTCAAGATATCAAGCATATTTTCCTGAACCTCATTCAAGATGAGATCTTGAGAACATGGGAGCTGAAAAGCAAGACCCACCTATGGAACAATTTTTCATATTCCTTCCTTTAGTTGACAGATGCCTACTACACACCATCACATGCCAGGCAGGCACTGTGTAGTTCCTTAGGGAGTAACTGAAAGCAAGGGAGATGAAAGGCCTGCCCTTGTAGAGATTAGAGTCTAGTGTCAGGGACAGATGCATAATAAACACTATCAGTAAATAAATTACATAGTCTGCTGGAAGGCAATAAAGGCTGCAGGAAAAATTCAGCAAGGTAAGGACTAAGGGAGAGTGAAGGGGGAACACTGGCATCACTTTTTTCTTTTCTTCTTTTTTTTTTTAAGACAAAGTCTTGCTCTGCTGCCCAGGCTGGAGTGCAGTGGCACAATCTCAGCTCACTGCAACCTCTGCCTCCCAGGTTCGAGTGATTCTCCTGCCTCAGCCTCCTGAGTAGCTGGGATTATAGGCACGTGCCACCACACCTGGGTAATTTTTGTATTTTCAGTAGAGACAGGGTTTCACCATGTTGGCCAGGCTGGTCGCAAACTCCTGACCTCAAGTGATCGGCCCACCTTGGCCTCCCAAAGTGCTGAGATTACAGGCATGAGCCACCATGCCCACCTACTTCTAAGGAGAGGTGCCTCCTTGAGAAGGCAATGATTGAGCAAAGACTTGGAGGAGGTGAGGGAGCATGCGTGTGGATGTACTAGGAGGAGGTGAGGGAGCCCATGCGTGTGGATTGGTAGCAGGAGGAGGGTAGGGCACGTGTGTGGATGTAGCAGGAGGAGGTGAGGGGCACGTGTGTGGATGTAGCAGGAGGAGGTGAGGGGCACGCATGTGGACGTAGCAGGAGGAGGTGAGGGGCATGTGTGTGGATGTACTGGGAGGAGGTGAGGGAGGTGATGAGGGGCACACATGTGGATGTTTGCAGAAGGATGCTCCCAGCAAAATGGGCAGCCAGGGCAAAGGACCCAGAGTAGCAGCATTCCTGGAAGGTCTGGGGAGCTGCAGAGAGACCAGAGGCTAGAGATGAGAGAGCCTGGAGAAAGTGGTAGATGAGGGCAAAGAGGTGGCCTAGGGAGAGTGAAAACACATGGAGTCTTGCTGGCCATGGTAAGGGCTTTGGGCTTTGCTCTCAATGAAATAGGGTGGAGGCATTGGTGAGTTTTGAGCAGAGCAGAGCCCTGAGTGACATTTTAAATGGATCTCCCTAGCTTCAGTGTTAATAAGAGGCTATAGGAGGAAGAGACAAGGAAGAAGACAGAGAGACCAGCTAGCATGCTGGTCATTTAGGCAAGAAAGGGTGTGGTTGGGGCTTAGAGCAGGGTGGTGGGGATGGGGAGGTGGGGAGGGGTGGGTTCTGAATAGATCCTGAAGGTAGAACCAACAAGACCTTTGGATGGAATAAAGCAGGGTCTGCTGAGAGGTTTGGTCTGAGCAACTGAAAAGATGCAGTGGCCTGCAGCACAGGCAGGGAGAGCTGCAGGGGGCAGGCTTGGAGAGGAGAGCTGCAGAGGGCAGGCTTGGAGAGGAAAGTTGCAGGGGGCAGGCTTGGAGAGGAAAGCAAGGAGCTCTGCTTTGGACAAGAGGAGCCGAGATGTCCATGAACATCCAAACAGAGCTGAGCAGTCACAGTTTCTTTCACTTATGCTACGCGGGCTGTGGAATTTCTCCGCGCTTCTGGTCCGGGGGCTCCACGGCTGCAGAAACTGCCTCCCTGCTTCCATGCCTCGAGATGCTTCCCAGCAGATCCATGTTCTCCAAGGGCAGCTGGCAGTGTGCAGGCGTCAGCAGGTTGGGGCTGTGAAGGCCGTTCCCTTCCTCCTCACCCCTTGGGCCACCTGAATCCCTGCCACCTCCCTGCCCTCTGCACCCGAGAGGCACACTCATCTCTCAAAAGGGTCTTGCCAGCCTTAGAAGTGTCCCACCCCTGCTATGGGGTTCCAAAGAAAAGAGGAAGGGAGGAAGGGAAACACCACCCACCTCCCTCTGACCCCTCCCCAACAAAAGCCTCCACCAGTGGCTCCATTATGCCTCAGGAAGGGCTGTGAATGCCTAACTCACTCATCTCTACAGAGGCTGGAGGGAAAGCAGGAAACAGCATGGGACACCCAGCCGACTGCACGTATCACATGGCACTGTCTTCCAGGGTGCACACAGCACTGGGCTGATGAGCCTCGACAGCGTGCGGGGAGAGCTAGGCTCCTCATGCCCAGGAAGACAGCAGGAGAAGGAACAAGAGGCTCAGAAAGCCCAGTCCTCACACAAACCAACCACTGTGCCACACACAGAAATTGTGCCCAAGAAAATGTCATTTTCATAACAAGCCCTAGCTAAGACATGCGTCCCTCCCAGTGACCTATTGCTAAGTGCCAAAACTTCAAAAACATAGAATTGCAGAATCTCTAAGCACAGGAAAAGAACCAGACGTCCAGCAATGTGCCTTTCTCCAGGTGGGAAGTAGATTGAATATTGGAAGAAACAGGAAAACAAATTTCTGTGTAGAGAGAACTGTTCTGAAGACAACTTGCCATCAACAGGAAAGTGCAATTTAGAGAAATATGAATCCACGGAGAATGTGTTTATAATTGGCGACCATACAGGCTCATTATGCTAATCCAAGAGTTAGGGGGAGGTCAGGATCGCCTGTAATGACTTCTAATTGGGTTAATTGGAGGCTGCGGGCTCCTTTCCCGCAGAAAGGGACTGCGCCAGTCACGTTACATAAGCCACATTCAGGTGGGGGGATGTTTATGGGGGGAGAGGAGGATGGGCCCCCACTCCTGACTCCAGCCAGCCATCCCAGACCTCCTGAGTCTGCAGCTCAGCTCATAGCAGAGGACCACAGAGGAGGCTATGACTTGGCCAGGCAGCAGCTCACAGAGCCCCAAACAATGAGTCTGGGATTAGCAGGGCTGCGAGTCGAAGAGCCAGTAGAAACAGGACCCTCCAGAGGTCTCTGCCCCCACCCAGGTCCTGAATGCAAGAGACACTTAAATCTGCCAGTGAGTGCAGTCCTTCTCCAGAAACCACCTGTTGTGTAACCAGCTTTACTAAAATCATTGGTTCAACTGACTAAGATGTGTGGGTCTCCCAGACACACTGTTACTGGTGGCCGAGCCAGCCATTCACACGGACTGCCACAACCACAGCCCGGGCTGGTGTTGGCCCTGGGCAGGGACTCCGCTAACTGCTCGCATACCCAGCTGATGTCATCCCTGCAACAGCCCTCTAGAAAGTTCCACAGTTATCACCATTTGAAAGAAGAGGGAGTGAGGTGGGCCTAAGTCACCAGCTGGGTCAGTGCCCAGCCAAGGTGGGGAACCCAGGTGGGTGACCTCAGGGCCATGTTCCTGGCTGCTCAGCCTCCTCCTCCCGTGAGGTCAAGCGCTCCAGCCACCTCGCCTTCCAACCTGTTGACCCAGTTACTCTCCAAAAAGCTGCCTGGCCCCAAGCCCCTCCCCTATCAGGGCAGGAAGGTGGTGGGCTGCCGGGTGTCCCCGAGAGCTGTCCCCAGAGGGGCGATGGCAGCAGCAGTGATAGCAGTGAGATTGCTAAAAGCTGGACACCGGGGAGCCCCGGGGAGCGTCAGCCCTTAAAGGGAAGGAGCCCGTGAAAAGTCGGAGGAGACCGGGAGCCCAACAGGCACAGGCCTCAGCCCCGAAATCTCCAGAGTGGAGGGATAAATGAATGGTGCAAAGGAAAGAGTTCTCTGAACTGGGTGCGTGTCAGAACCCCAGAGGCCTGTGAAGATCCTCCCGGGTTTCTGGCTTGTGGGGGTGTCGGCTCCCTATGGCAGCGCACTGATTGCCCCAAAGCCTAGAAACTGAAACCAGCACGGCCCCCGAGCATCTGTGGGTCTGAATTCAGGAGCGGCTTCGCCAGGTGGGTCGGGGGCAGGTTCCACGAGGCTGCTATGGAGCTCGGCCAGAGTCTTGGGCCTCAAGCTCCGCTGGGGCCAGGACGGCTCCCATGCCCTCAGTTCAGCTGAGGAAGGAAATGGGGTCTCCCCAGTTCCTTATGTGAGCCTCTTCCCAGGGCACCCACAAGGTACCAGCCACTGTCCCCACAGTGAAGGATCCAGAAGATAAAGAGCCAAGACAGAGCCTGTGCTGGAAGCAGGATTTTCCCCATCCCAGGGCTGATGCCTCCTGAGGTGTGGATTTTCTGAGTCCCACAGACTGGGCCTGGTAGGCGGTAGGGGTCTCTCCAGGGCAGAAGCAGGAGGTGGCAGTCCCTGGGCCAATGTGGGACCTGTCCTCGCATGTCCACACAGCTCCAGGGGAGGCAGGTGAGGTTGGCCTGGGACCACACTTTGGGAACTTGTGGACCTCTCTTCCCTGGGGGTGTGGAAAGTTGAGGAAAGGCCCAGGCCTCCTGTGCATCGGTTCCAAGCAGAGACTTGAGGTGAACCCAGCAGCCTGGGGGTCGGGGTAGCGACCAGAGCCTCCAGCTGCATAGTCCCAGCAGGTGGGGTCCCTGGTGCCCTGGGAGCTTCATCTGCGCTGGGAAGTGTTCGGGGCACCCCCATGGCAGCTGTGGCTCCCCTGTCCTGTGAATGGCAAGCTCAGTCCCAGCCGGAACGTGAAGGGGCCCCAGTTGAGGAACAGTATCTTGGCATCAGCACTTGCTACTTAACTGGCCTTGAGAACGCTGCTCAGTCTCTGGGCAATGGAGTCTCCCCATCTGTGAAATGGGGAAAATGAGATGACCCGAAGGGAATTCCACAGGAGTGGGCAGGTAGGTGCTCAGTATTTAAGGACACATTTGTCATCCTCAGGAGCTCCCAGGCTTTTAGGAGAATCACAGGTTAGTTAAACATCCTATAGCCAGGCCTGGAGGGCAGGGTCTGGGCCTCCTACCCCGTGCACAGGGCAGAAGGAGAAGAAGGCCTTTCAGAGGAGGTAAAGGGGCCTGCGCTCCGATGCGTCTGGGCAGCTCCAGGTCCTGCATAAAGTGTGCGTGTGTGCTCAGTCATAGGAGGGCAGGGAGAGGGAGAGAGAAGACACTAGGTAGGTTGAGGTCAGGCTCTGAAATGACAGTCTTCTGAAAGGAAATGTTTGTATGTAGGGAAGGGAGGTGTTCAACTTCCTGCTTCAAGTAGTGCCTCTGGAAGAGAGGACAGCCGTGCACCAGACCAGAGACAGCAAGCACCCACATTGACACCACCACAGCAAAAAGAGGAAGAGGAAGGATCCAGAAGGCAGAGGATGCTACTGAAGAGCTTTCCTTCCTCACTAGTGTGCTGAGCATGAGGCCAGCCCCCATCCCTCCCAGTATGGAGCAGCCTCCCCAGCACAGGAGGCCGAGGCTGCTCTGTCCCAACGCACAGGTCAGGGCTCTGGACCCAGGAATCACGAAGCTTGCTCAAGATCTCACAGGTAGCACGCGGCTCAGATTCACCCCCACATCCTCGGAGTCCACGCCAAGACGTCAGCTGGAGGGTGATGCCCTGGGCTGGAGGTGGGGGAGCGAAGCAGTGAGGAGCAGGGGTGCCGAGTGGGATGGGCAGGAGTGCAGAGGGACCTCCAGCCACGTTCTCCACTGAACCAACACACTAAGGAAATGAATGCCCATTTGGACACACTTAGTGTAGACTGCCTAAATTTTAGAACATTCAGCAGAATACACCCAATAGGTAGTAGGAATCCAGGTGTAAACCCTGGTCTCTGTGCCAAACATCCAGAGCAGGTGAGGGTTCAGATTATAGGGGAAGGTGTGGGGAGGTAAAGCAAGAAATTCAGAGGGTCCAGCTGGACGTGAGTGGGGAGCATTTCAACTTTGCTGTAAACCAGCCCCAGAGACCAAGGAGTCCCTGAATAACCTAGGCTTTGCATTCATTTTCGTTAATAATGTATATCCTTATGTTGCGTTAATACATAAGTGATCTTTTCCCTAATCAAACCGCAGATTTTCAAGAGACTATTAATGGGAGCAAGGAAAACTGTTATCTTTAAAACAGAACTTTCAAAATATTGGGACTACATTAAATGAAAAGACTTTGGTATTTAGTGATTATAATATCCCCTCTCGAATCCCAGAAAAGACAAAATGAAGACTTCCAAATGACCAGAGAGCAAAGCAGGATGGACGTGGCATCACAGCTCCACCCCCTTGTATTTTACATTACTAGCCCTTTTTACAGATGGGAAATATGTGAACATAATCCAATTATGAGAAATGATTAAGAGACCTAAGATTATGACCCCCTTGAGCAGAAACCATCACCTAAGCCAGCATCTCCATGCTGCATGGCCAGTTACCTAGTGCAGACTCAGGAAAGAGCCTGAGTTTGGAATCTGAAGCAGCAATGACTCTTCAGTTTTAAGGAAAAGGGAGAACTCTGACCTGTTCACTCCATGCCACTAATACTACAAGACGTTTCATAAGAATTGTGGCCAGGAGCCTCTATGCTGCTCCATGCACAGTCTCTGTGCAGGCCTCCCCGACCCCCACAGTGTTTCCATGTCAAAAGTTCACTCCTTTAACTCTTCAGCCAGTTCCTTTCTTCCACCATGGCCTCCCGGTCACTGTCCTCAGGGCTCTGTTTTAAATCTTTCTGCCCTCTTTGGCTGCAGAGTCACTCCTGGCTCTTCCCTCAATCTCCTCACACTCAACCAATCACCAAATCCTGTTAATTTGGTTTCTAAGTATTTCTAAATTCTGATCACTTCCCTCCATCCCAATTGTTTTCCCCATATAAGACCACTGATCTACCCCACCTGTTCTTACAGCAGCCTTTTCACCTAGCTTCTGCCTTCAGCCTCCTAGCTCTGTTCCCAACCTCCCCACTCACATCTACCCACCCATCCACCCATTCACCTATCCATCATCCATCCATCCACCCACCCATCCATACATCCACACATCCACCCATCTACCCATTCATTCATCTATCTGCCTACTCATCCACTCATCCATCCATGCACCCATTCACACATCCATCCGTCCATCCATCCATCCATCCACCCACTTACCCATCCATCCATTCATCCACACATCCACCTACCTATTCATCCATCCATCCACACATCCACCCACCTACCCACTCACTCATCCATTCATCCACCCATCCATCTATCCACTCATCAATTCATCCATCCATCCACACATTCACCCACCCATTCATCTATCCACTCATCAATGCATCCGTCTATACACACATCCATCTACCACTCATCCATCCATCCATCCATCCATCTACCCATTCATCCATCCATTCAACCATCCACCCACCTATCCATCCATCCATTTATCCACATCTCCATCCATCTGTTTCACCCACCCACTTACCCATTCATCCACACATCCACCCACCCATCCATTCATTCATCCATACACCCACCCACCCATTCATCCATCTACCCATCCATCCATCCACACATCCTCATACCACCCATCTATCCACCCATTCATCCGCCCATCCATTCACCCACACATCCACCATTTATCCATCCATCCACACGTTCATCCATCTGCCCACCCACACACCCATCCATTCATCCACCCATCTAGTAGCCACACCATAGCCACTGTGCTCCATCTAGCGGGAAGGCAAGTATGTTTTCCTGCAATGGCTTACTTTTCACACAATACACAAGGTCCTTCATGGCCTGATCCTTGCTTACTTACTGTCCTTATCTCATGTCCTGCTCTCCTTTCACCCTTTTCTCTCTAATCTCCATGCAAGGATGAGTCTTGAGCAGGTCATGCTTCGAGTTCCTCACTCTATGTAGGTCTCAGCACAGCCTCTTATGAGATACCATCTTATGGAACAGACTCAACCACCGAGCCCTTTCAGCCTTCAGGTCTTAGCTTAGTTGTGACTTCCTTCAGAAGGATCCCAAAACACCCCCACACCCCAAATCTGAGGGGATAATAACAAGCATCTACTTCAAAGGGGTTTTCTGGGCACTAAGTGAAATCATGCATGTAAAACACGTAGTATAACACCTAGTACATAAATGTTTAAAACCTGCCAGCTATCACGATCATCCTGAGTCCCCTCCATGAAACCAATACCCCTTTAACAAAGCCTTTCCCAACCCTCCAGATGGTCATCCATAGCCTGTGTTCCTGACCTGCCACAGGCTTTCACTCTAGATGCTCTGTTTTCAATGTCTGTGCCTCCCCACTTCTTCCCACTCACCTGAGCCCTTCAAGAACAAGGGCTGGCACAATTCCTCCCTGGAACACAGGCACTCATCATGAATGTGATGAATATCCTTGTGCATATTAGTATAATTGCCATCTTAAAGATGAGGAAAATGAGCCTTGGAAAAGTTAAGGAACTCACATCCAAACTTAGCTTCTTAGTAAGTGATTAAACATTTGCTCACTGACAAATTCCAGTGCAAAAAAGAAGTACGTCTTATGTGTAAGTCTGCCAAAATAAGAAAGAATAAAGGGGTATTACTGGGCCAATGAACATATGTGAAAATTTCAGAACCATGGGAGGACGAGGTGATATGGGGGCTTGAAAGGTTTGTATGGCTGGAATGAAGGATATATGGGATGGGGCAGAGGGAAGTAAGACCAGAAGTAGGATGGGGTCCACTTGAAAGGGACATTGCCCACCAGAATAAGGCAGAATAAGGGGGTCTGAGATTTATTGTATACACAACTGGTAGCCAGTCGAGAAATGTAGGACCATGAAGAAAGTAGACTGGAGGGAGGAGGGTTGTGGAGAGACCCCTGGCCTAGTATGGGTTACCATGGTGAAGGCATAGGACAAGTCTGGTGCAAGGTCAGACTTAAGAATCACACAAAGGACTTGGAAGCATGGGGTGAAGGGGAAGTTGAAGGAATCTAGGAAAATGGTGATGCCATCAGGTGGGAAGATATAGAACAGCTTATCAGAGGCATCAATGAAGGTAAGGTGGAAGAGAGATGACAAGTCCATCTTGGAGCATGTTGAGTTTGAGGTGCCAGTGAAACATTTAAGTGGAGATTTCTAGTAGGTTTTCAGGGATCTGGCCCTCAGGAAACATATCTAGGCTTGACATACAGTCTTGGGGGTTAACAGTGTGCGGACAATACCTGAAAAATGGATGAAAATCCTCCACAAAGAGATTGCGAAGCAGGAAGAGGAAAAGAACATGATCCAAAAGCCACATGGGAGGTGGAACTTGTGCGGGAAACACATGCAGCATAAACAGATGTCAGTCAAGAGGGAAGGAGGGAAGGAGGGAGGGGCCGGTGTGGGGGCCCACACCTGTAATCCCACACCTGTAGTCAGGAGATCAAGACCATCCTGGCTAACACAGCGAAAACTTGTCTCTACTAAAAATACAAAAAATTAGCCAGGCATGGTGGCACATGCCTGTAGTCCCAGCTACTCGGGAGGCTGAGGCAGGAGAATTGCTTGAACCTGGGAGGTGAAGGTTGCAGTGAGCTGAGATCACACCACTGCACTCCAGCCTGGGTGACAGAGTGAGATGCTGTCTCAAAGAAAAAAAAAAAGAGGGAGGGAGGAAGAAAAGCAGGAAGAAAATTTAAGGTCAGACGGAGGATGACCTTGAATGTAAACTAAGGAAGTTGAATCACTTTTAAGTGAACTACCTAAACCTTATTTCTGTGATTCTATGCATCTAAACTCTGTTTTTCCTAAGAACCAATAGTGTGCTAGAGTAAATGCCTACACAAAAAACCTTCAACAACACAGCTCTGGTGTTAAGGTACAGATTTGTGGAGCATACCACATATGCAATGATGAGAGTTTAATAAATGTTTCTCCACTTTTTTAAATGTATTATTATTATTATTATTATTATTATTTTACTAACTTTAGAAGCTTCTGATTGTGATGCAAGTCACCATCCAAAGAGAAGAGAGCATGGGACAGATCAAAGCATCAAAGCAGTTCGTTCTATACCAGATGCTGTTCCACATAAAATGTCCTTGTCTGCTTACTGCCATTCAGGGCACACTGTAAAGAGAACACCTGCATGGACGTCTGGACGCTTCCAAAGCACAGCCCACGTGCATGGCCCAACCGTGTTGCAGTGCATTGTGTGGTGCTTGCCGGTGTGTGAATGATCTCTTTGCTGAAACTTCCTATGGCTCCATTTGCACCCATCCAAGAAAGACCCTTGGGCCTCTACCCTGTGCTGACGATGTCCTCTGAGGCTTTTGGTCCTTCCTTCTTGCCTTCCTTTTGAGATCTTTTCGTGTTCTTCCTGCTGGTTCTGTTTGCTCCTTTTTATGCATTTTACTGTGATGTCTGGACAATCTTATTTTCATTCCTAACTTCATGTCTTTCTTCAAGACCCACTTCAAATTGAGCACTTTCAATAGTTTATTTGTCATTAATGAGGCCAAAAATTGCGAACTCATTGAAAACATTATTTCTAACTACAGTAGACTTTTCATGGGGGGCCAGTCTCATACTTCCAAACATGACTCCGGAAAGAGATTGCCTAAAGGCTAATAACACATTTCAGATTCAGATTGTAGCAAATTGTCCACGAAAAACCAACAAAATGACAACAATGGGCTCAAGTTTAGTGGTGGTGGTAATTATAAACTATTTAAAAGTACCTGAATCATAAAAACAAATGAATCACAGAACAACTTCTCCTCTAGTGGAGGCAGTCTATTCAGGTGAGGCCCTCCGTGAAGGGAAGGAATGGATGTTTTAGAGTCTATTTAAAGTAGCTGATTTCCCAGCAGCTGTCATTAGCTGACACTCTTCTGTGTTCAATTCTGTTATGTAACCTCTTTCCGTCATGCTAGGGAATCATTAAGTTATCATCCAGCAAAGCCTTGTTGAACATCTGCTGTGTGCCAGGTAGTAATCGAGGTGGGAAAAGATGATTAAAAGACAGAGACAATCTCTCAAGTTGCTAATAGCCTACTAGGAAATAGTTAACGTAAACAAGTAATTAAAGTCTGGTCAGATGCATGACGTAACAGAGGTGGGTGTCAAAAGAGAGAGGGCAGAGTGGGACACCATCGGTAGCTGCTTGAGAGCTTGGCTTGGCCTGGAGGTGGTCGAGTCGGACAACAGGCATTCACCAGGCCGAAAAGGGGAGGGGAGGGGTGACCTGAACAGAACCAGAGAGGAAGGAGGAGGAAAGGGCACACTGTGCGGGGCAGCTATGAGCAGTTCAGGGTGGACAGAGCAGCAGGTGTGCTGTAAAGAGACACAAAACGAGGCTATTCGAAGCCCAGCGCGGACCTCGCTGTCAACCCAAGCAACCTGCCTTGTTCCATCCGGGAAGACACGAAGAGCTCTCAACAGAGGTGCAAAGCAAGCAGAGACTTGCATTCCACAGAGGCCACCTGCGGCAGAGGGAGGTCGTCAGGGGCGGGATGAGCATGGCACACCAGGTGCAGGGAGACTGATTAGGAAACCAGTGGAATGGCCACAGCCAGAGGGAAAAAAAAATAAGACAGCAGCTGTGGGAAGAGAAAAGATGTGAAAGGTACTAAGAAGATGGAGGGATTGAGAGGATGAAGCCGACCTTGAATTTGCATGTATTTTTTAAGGAAACAAATCAGCAGAAGCCACAAGGTTTATTACACACATGTCCATAAGGAGTCCTGAGGCTGCCTAATCATGGAGGAAACCAGACAGCAGAGGAGGAAGAAACTAACCTCCTGGGGCCAAGGATGCTGAGTTAATCATCACACAGTTAATCAGTAAAACCTGCCTCTGATGACAAACACAAGTTTACATTTAAATTAACTCTTTTTTCTATGACAAACACTTTACGAAAAATAGATTTCTAACACAAACATTTACTGCTCAAAGTTACCCTTCAAGAAATCTCGGAAATAGTAAAACAAGACTTTCAATAAATGCAGAAAAGGGCTTTGCTTTTCTTCATAAACAGATTTAGACACTCAACTTCATGATTATAAGATACGCAATACATAGAGTTTTAACTTGAATTGTTAAAACAATTCAAGTTAACAATTCAGCTGCTACATAACCACTCACCAGAATCTAACAAGACACAAGGACTATCCCAATATTTGCACTCAGGGCACAACAGCTTTCCACTGTTGCAATGACCTCCGTCAGACTTCAGAATTACCTGCCTTGTTCCATCTGGGAAGACAAAAGCTCTCAACAGAGGGGCAAAGCAAGCAGAGACTTGCATTCCACAGAGGCCACCTGCGGCGGGTAATGATACTTCAAGGTAATTCTGGCTAGAATTACCATTTCTAGCCAGAGTGGAATTAACGCTTCCAGGACTTTGAATATCACGTGCCTCATAACATGGAGTTTGAACATGAGGAAAGAGTCTAGAATGAGCCCAGGGTTCTAGCTTGGGCAGCTGGGTACACCATTAGCTGAGCTAGTTCATGGAAGAGGAACATCAGGCTGGGAAGGGAGCAATACCTAATTCAAGTTGCTGCTTCTGGACATTGAAGGGGAGAAGGTACTCCTCCGGAGTGGAACAGCTCTATGGATGGAGCCACTGGGAAGAGCAGGGGCAGCAGCCAGAGGGCAAGGGCAGCCCTGGAGTGGGCGGAACCACCAAAGGGTAGGGGAATGCTCTGGAGAGGGGCACGGGTGTGGGAACTGGGAAGGCACTGTCAGATAGCAGATTTGAGGGCACTGAAGACGCTCTGCGCTCCCAGCTTTATTAGCCAGAATATCTTTTTCTAAGGTCAAGGTCCAGGTTTTTCAGAACTGTACACGCTTAGCTCCGAATGCTGGCTGCCTATGACCTGGGGCCACAAGCTCATCGGATAACAATGTCCTATGACATAATGTCCCATCGCTTCCCCAGTGGCCAAATCTGGAACAACGTAGGCATCAAAATGAAAGATAATTCTACTGGATTATATATAACCCACCGAATACAAGGAGAATGAAACAGACTGGACCAGGCACAGTGGCTCACACGCCTCTAATCCTAGCACTTGGGGAGGCCAATGTGGGTGGATCACTTGAGGTCAGGCGTTCAAGACCACCCTGGCCAACATGGTGAAACCCTGTCTCTACTAAAAATACAAAAAATTAGCTGGGCAAGGTGGTGGGCACCTGTAACCCCAAATACTCAGGAGGCTGAGGCAGGAGAATTGCTTGAACTCGGGCAGCTGGGGTTGCAGTGACTTGAGATTGCGCCACTGCACTCGCCTGGGCGACAGAGTGAAACTCCATCTCAAAAAAAAAAAAAAAAAAAAGACTATATAGATGTAAGTAAATAATAAATAAATAAACGAGGGAGAAGAGAGAGGTCTCCCTTATTAAAAAAAAAAAAAGCCTATGTCTGTATCTATATTATATGTCATATTTTATGCTATATCTTATATATCAATAATACTTATTATAATATCTAAATAATATAGAAGAAATGATGAAGTTGGGAACCACCAGTAGATACTAAAAGAAGAATAGGATATTTCCACAGTCTCAGTGTATGTCCCCACAAATTACTAATTAGAATAAAATTTTCAAACAAAGAAACATAATAGACACCACACTAATCACAGGATCAAAGCTAATGTCACCAATGCTGGAGCAACCAACGTCATGTGGCCCCTGAAGTGCAGCCCAGAAGCAATGCAGTGTGGCTTCAGTGACAGCCCCCGCCAGGTGCATGGCTCGAATCCCATCATGCACAACACCAGACAAATCCAAATTAAGGAGCAGTCTGCCGAAGGATGGACCTGTCTTCTTCAAACACTTCAAGATCAAGAAAGACCCAGAAAAGTTGAAGAACTGCCCCAGGTTGAAGAAAATTAAAGAGCCATGACAACTAAATGCTATGTGGATTCCTGGATTTAATTCTGGACAGGAAAAAAAAATACCTAGGACTGATGTTATTGAGTCACTTGATAACATTAGCAATTCCACAACCCTAGCTGTGTCAGAATCACCTGGAGGCGTGTAGAGGGAAAGCTGTTGGGCCCCATCACCAAAGGCTTCCATTCACAAGGGGTCTCCATGGCCAAAAAGCTTCCAAAAGATGCTGCCACAGATCTGGGGACCTCACTTTGAGAACCACTGGATTAGAAAACATAACTGAGCCAAATGTTAACATTCCCAATTTTGATCATTAAGTTGCATAAACGTAAAAGAATATTTTGATCTTACCAAATGCACACTTTGATAAGGGGGCTTGACTTAATCTCGGATGGCTTGAAAAGTGTGTGTGTGTGTGTGTGTGTACACAGATAAGAGTGATAGGCAAATGGTGTAAAAGGTCCATAATAGTTGAACCTAGCTAAAGGACATATGGAAATGTATTAGACTGTTCTGGCTGTTTATTAGCTTTTCCTTAAGATTGAAACTCTATCAAAATTAAAAGTTACCAAAAATATTGAAATAAAATATCACGCCTTTCCTGCAGTTCTTACGAATGGTGAAAGGTCATTGTTCTCTGGGACTCCACCCATACGGATGCTAGCGCCTGCAAGGGGGTGCTAGGACTTGGTTTTGTGGATCTCCCACTTCAGAGAAAGTGCTCTTTGATACTGAGAGCTTCAGCAAGTCTATGAGCCCTTTCATTTGCAAGCAAAATGGAGTGTGTGCCTACCTTTCTCCTGGGAATGGGTCCTTAACTTCTGAACCACTGGGAAAAAAAAATAAGCATCACTGCACTACAGAAAATACTGTGAACTCCGAATAAAACTTAAGCTTTCCCTGCCGTCTTCAGTAAGGTCAGGGAGCCCTGGGCAGGGAGGCTGCTGCGAGCTTCATACCCCTGGGTGCTCACTGCAGTCACCGTTCCTGGCTGGTTGGTCCCGGGCCTGCTGGTTGTTAAATATTTAGAACATCACCCAGCATGTAGGCTGCCAAATGTATGCCCAAGGAAAAGAACAAAGGAATCTTTTTCCATATATAGAAGTCCAAACAGCAAAGCAAAGACTTTGTTAGTTTCTAGTGCACAACACAGACAAGATGTGAGGCAGCTCAACCTGAAAGGAGGCTCGCAGGGTCCCAGGAGAGAAAAGACAGTGTTTTCTAAAGTCCTCCCTTTGAGGCGAGGTCATTCCTGAACCACACAGGAGAGGATAAAACCTGCTGTTACCACCGTTGCATCCATCTATACCTGGGTTCTGCAATCACATGGGGAAAGGAAGGACATCAGACCAGTCTGAAGGACTCAGTACCTTCAATACCAGCTCAATACATTATAAAAGTGCTTGCAAAACACAGCATTTTTGTAATGATTTACAGAATTACACATCATCATAGCTGCCTTTTCTGATCCAGAAACTCTGGAGCCAGGCAGGGAGAAGGGCTGAGAAGGGCTCTATCCTGCCTGCTGAGGGGCGCGGCTGCACAGCTTGGCCGTTTTCCACAGTTGGAGCAGACACTAGGAGATGCAGGTTCTTAGTCTAGACCAGTTTCCACTTTATTCCCCTCCAAAAAATAACTGTGCTACTCTATTCGTTACCAGCCCTGTTCTTTTGCTGGCAATAAATGAGAGGAGAAATTCTGTTAATTAAATATGGAAAAACGACCTGGTTCCCATTTCCTGCGGTGGATTCTACAACCTTCTCTCTGCCACTGACGTCACAGAGGCAGTGAGGCGGCTGAGATGGACCTTTTAGGAAACATGGAGGGAGATCTGTAGCAGGAACAGTGGCATATCAGAACCTGGTATCAACACTGGATAGAAATCCAAGGCTATAGAGCCTTGGCAGGAAGATCCAAACGATTCTCTCGTGATGTCACTGAACTTCACGGGAAAGGCGCGTGCCGGAAGCCCGAGCGTCTTCGTATTGTACCTGGGGAAGCGTGAGGCCTGCTCAGGGCACTCACCTCCCTTCAGGGAGAAAGCCCTCTGGGCCCAAGACCTGGACGTGGACCCAACACCTTCACTTTCTGATGTGGGGATGGTGGGCAGGTTGAGGAATTTGCCTCAGCTACTTGTTCACGAAGTGGAGGTGGCTGTGGAGGCTCCTTCCCAGTCAGCTGTGCTGTTTAAATGAGACAGTGTGTGGCAAAATGTCAGGGACGCATTAAACACACCATCAAGTTCAGCTATTTTTTTTTTTCCACTGGGCAAGCCTGACCACCTATCTCTGACTTCAGTTTCCTCCCACAGCTGCACGAGCAAAGCATCCCACAGCCGCGCAGACAGAGCATCCCACAGCCGAACGGACAGAGCATCCCAAAGCTGCCAGAGGCCTGTCCACCCCCGAGCACCCACAATGCTCCACTTTCCTTGGTCAAAAGTCTGAAAACCTCTCAAGTGAGTTTTCATTTGGGATAAAAGAGTCCTTTTATCAAATGCTCTTCTGCCAGAAGCCCTGCAGGCGAGGCCGAGTGAGAGATGGGAGAGGGTCACTTTAAAGAGGGAGGCACTTCTGGGTGGGTCAGTGGTCGTCTTGGAGCAGAAAGTGCCAGGGAGGGGCCAGTTCCCAGAGAGCAGGGCGCAACCCAACCAGGACTGCAGAACTTGCAGGAGGGGCCTGGCAGAAAATACCTGCCCCCCGCCCCCACCCCCGGGCACTGCAGGCATCATGCCTCAGGGTCCTTGGAATCAGATGAAGGAGCTCCGGGGATCAGGAGAAGCAAGGAAACAAAGGATGGGAAGCACCCCGGTGAACAGCCCTGCCTCCCTCCCCTCTGTGCCAGACTGGCGGCTCCCGTGTCCAGCCTGAGCCCACAGCACCTCCTCGTATGAGACATACCCTCCTGGAAGAGCTGGGACAAGCCAGCTGAGTCCACGGCTCACCCCTATCACAGACCATTCACCAGGGACCAATCGTAGAAATTCACACTGTCCAAAACAGCAGCCACCAGCCAACCATGGAAATTAGATTTAAACACATCAGAATTAAGTGAAATTTAAAATGTAGTTCGTCAGACACACAAGCCACATGGTAAGTGCTCAGTGGCCACACATGGTCAGTGGCTGTAGTAGTGGACAGCCCACAGAAGAACATTTCCACCACCACAGAAACCTCCGTCAAATGGCACTTCCATAAAATTACAGAAACAAGAAGTGACACCCTGCCCAGCTAGAGGGACAGGGCAACGGCTGGAAGGAGGTGACTTGTGCAGTGTCAGGAGGGACAGCAGCAAAATAGATGCTTCTCCTTCATCCTCCAACTATTCTCCCTCAGGATTTAATACGTTTTTTTTTGTTTGTTTGGTTGTTTTTTTTTTTTTTTTTTTGTCATGGAGTCTCGCTCTGTCACCCAGGCTGGAGTGCAGTGGCGCGATCTTGGCTCACTGCAAGCTCTGCCTCCCAGGTAGCTGGGACTACAGGTGCCCGCCACCGTGCCTGGCTAATTTTTTGTATTTTTAGTAGAGACGGGGTTTCACCGTGTCAGCCAGGATGGTCTCGATCTCCTGACCTCTTGATCCGCCTGCCGCGGCCTCCCAGAGTGCTGGGATTATAGGTGTGAGCCACGGTGCCTGGCCTTAATTAGATTTGTATGTGTACGTTTATTCCTGGAGGGTCAGAAAAATAGGGTGTAAGGGAATCTTTGGAGGGGCTGTCTTTGGCCGGCATTCCCACGTACAGTGTTTCTCGTTGCTCACAGCAGGTACATTTGAGAAAGTTGCCACAAATGAATTAGTGGATCCTGAATCACTGCTGCACAGGAGACACGGGGCTAGGTTCCTGCGAGCCTCCAGTCACATTTTTGTCAATGGACCAAGATGTAGCCTCGTTTTGTGCGTGTTCCTGTTGAAAGGCACCTGATTTAAGAGGCACTGACTCTGGGCCGGCGGTATCGTCACTCAAACCTGAGCGAAGCTCATCTCACATGCGTGTTCTCACGGGAGGGCCTCCCCGCCCCTTGCGTTTAGGACATCAGACAGCACATCAGCACCGCGCTTGGCCTGTTTTAAACACAAGACATGTGACCATGAAAGGGATACTTGTTCACAGCCTGAGCCCTGAAGCAAGAAGGGCAGTGTGGCCTTGTTCAGTCTCAGTGGGAACATGTTTCGGAAAAACACACACGTCTGGCGACTCAGTCTTTTTCTCCCCTCTGTGCACGTCCTCAAAAGCTCTGCAAGTACTGACTTTGGAATTATAAATAAATTTTAGTGAGCAGGCAAATTTGCAAGTACAGATTCTACCAGCAGCGAGGATCGACCATTTACTATCCACCCCTCCTAATACGCAGTGCCTGGAAGGAGCCAGCTCTAAACCCTGGGCTCCTGGAATCCACGCTCACGCTATTTCCACCCACCACACCTGCTCCGCTCCAGAGAGGGCTCCTGCATTTCAAAGCACTTTTCTTGGATCCTCCAAGCAAACTATGAAATATGCAAAGCAGATGCTGTTATTCAAATTTTTTAAATGAAAAAACCAAAATCCATATCTTTCCCCAGATACAACGTGGCTGAGCTGAGGAAACAATTCAGATGTTATCTTCACCCTACCCAGATTCCTCCTTTCAAAACATGCCCTGGCCACGACGATTCGTCCGTGCATTCAACAAGACTCTCGAGCCCCCGTGCCCAGCAGTGAGAGTCTCACCTGAGACACAGACCTCGTCCCTCCCCTCGCTCCGTGTCATGACTCTCTAAGTCATGGGGAAACAAGCGAGTGAGCAGGAAATTATAATTCACGGTGAAGAGTTCTGCATGAAAAGGCTCCAGGAGGACACGGGGGCCTCCAATCTGACTGCCAAAATCATCACTGGAAAACATCAGACACAGAGTGGGAGGGCTCTCCTGAACTCAGCCGTGTTGTATGGAATGTCTGGAAACGCCTGACACCCGTCAGCCGTCGGGAGGGACAGGCGTGGGAGGGGAAGCCGTGCGGTAGCGTGGTCCTGTGGTCATCGCAGCAATGGGATGAGACACAGAGCCCCACTCACCCTGAGACAGTTCAGAAGCTAAAATCTCTACCAGGCTGTAGGATTCCTTCATTCTCACGACCACAGGGTCCGGTGTATGTCTGTATTCCTCGTGAAAGGAGTAAGGTGAAAAGTGAAGAGGCAAAGACGCCTGCCCTCCCCTCTGCCCTCGGGCCTGGCGACAAGGACACTGGCTCCCTTCACGGCCAGCATGGAGGCTTTCAGGTCATTTCCATCGCTGTGGCCAGTCTGCAACACGACTTTTAATAATGCATTTATTTAACCACATTTTACTGTTGTAGGAAAACTTCCGTGTGGGGACATTTTGCTCATATTACCTTCAGTTTGTTTCCGTTGCTCAAGAATTTCATGGTCACCCCATCCGTGGAAAATCCAGAATTTTCCTCAATGCCTCAATTGTACATTTCTTCTCAAGGCCTTAATTGTACGTTTCTCTTGCTGACATGAACCAAAAAGAGTATGCATCACAGTACTAAAGAGGGATATGCATCTTTTGAAAAACCTTGTGATGACAGAGCCTTGGGTAGATAAGGCTCAAAGATCTAGCGCTCAGCCACGGTATGAAATGGTTATTTCTAGAGTGAACACCCAGTTATGGCCATAGCCCCTCTCTCTCTCTGACATCCACCTCCTCTACTGGAAACCTCTGGTCTCGTGTGTCCTGGATCTTTACCGCACTTCCGCTTAGACAGCCCCAGGCAACGATACAAACAAGGAAGCATTTATCAAGTGCCTCCTGAGGCGGGCACCATGCCAGCCTAATGCGGGCAGATGGCAACGTGGTCCCTCCTACATGCCTCACGGCTGCCCGAGTGCCAGCTTCTGCATTTGAAGGGAATTCCTGCTACCCTCTTAAGCCTGTTGCTCACGGTGGCATTTTCAGAACTTGTCACTAGTGGCAACTTCTGATAGTTTCATTCAATGAAGGGTCATTGTTGCAAACCTGATGAGTTGCAAAGGTTCACGCAAGCACCGAGTCCATGACGCCCTCATCCTGCCCTTTCCATTCTGCAGGGGTGTCACTCTGGGTGAGTGAACGCACACCTCCCGGCCTTCATTTCTTTGTCTGTATAATAAGGAAATCAAATTGGCTTCCTAGGGCCTGCATGAAGGTGACATGAAGTAGGAAAGTACAACAAAGGACGCCAGCTGCTACCTGAGGCTGTTCAGGAGGGTGTGGCCTGTGGACACAATGCACTCCGTTCAGGAGAGTGTGGCCTGTGGACACAATGCACTCCGTTCAGGAGAGTGTGGCCTGTGGACACAAGGCACTCTGGCGCTACTGAGCATTGGAGGGTTCTCCTGCCGGGTCCATGTGCTGCGGGTCTGGGACAAAGCAAGAGGGGCCCCAGAGTCACAGGACAGACATCCGCAGGGCCAAGAGCCCATGAGCAGAGGTCTTGAGTGGGGATGGGCCAGGACACTGAGTCTAGGTCTGAGGAGCAGAGGCCCATGCTGGCCCCAGGTGCTAGGCCATCACGCACGGCACATTCCTGGTGCACGGGAGAGATGCAGCGTATCTTACTGCGGTTGGCTTAGCTAAAGCAAGCTCTTAGAAGACCTTCACTACCTGCAGCGCACTCATCACGCCCGGCCTGTGCTCTGTGCTGATTCCCACATAGCCGGCTCTATCACCAGCTCACTGCTATGCCCCCAGTCCTGGAAGCTGCTGCTATTTGAGATATCAGGAAAGTATCTTTGCCTAGAAGATAGATGACAAAATTTAATCCACTTGAAAACAGGTCTTTGATGCATACGAGAGAGGAGCCCAAATGCATAGCCCTCCAAAGCAGGTCCCACCCATGCAGACCACATCCACCTCACCCTTGCTCCTGCCAGGCAGCTCTGACCCTTCCATGCACTTACTCCAAGTTAAGTCCCTCCCATGCATGGCACCCTGGAAGGGCCTGAGAAGCCACACACTGCTTTCCCAAGCCCGCACCTCAATCCCCTCCCTGCCAGAGCAGCCCTGGCCTGAGCACGAGGATGACAGGTCCCCGGTCCCCCATCATGTCCCCTGCACCCTTTGCCGCAGCTTCTCACAGCACTTTTCCTGAGAGGTTCCCATCATAGTTCATCCCTGAATTGTAGACCCGTTAAAGAAGGCCAAGGCCAAGCAGAATGTCCCAAAATAAAAGAGGAAATGGCCAGAACTGGGTCCCAACCACCCGATCAGATTCTTCCCTTCCTTCTACAGATGCAGCCTCAGTCCCCGGCCAAGGGGCCAGCTGTCCTTTCAGTGTCTTTGATGGGAAGTTCCCATTATCTTAAAAAAATAATAAAAAATAAAAAAATAAAAAAGGACACACCAGGGCCAGGGGAACACCCAGCACAAGTGCAGAGAATCAAGGGGTGTTTTCATCAGCGCTTCCAGGGGAGGGAGCCACCAGCCACCCCAGCACCCCGTGTGGCCACTGCTGCCCCTCACCCAGCACCCCTCTCGCCATGACCCCTCCCTACACAGCTGATCTCCTGAGAAAAGAGAACTAGGCAGGGCTTCCTCAGTCCCTTCAGACATGGCAGAGTTCCAGCTTCCAAACTGAGCTGTGACTATAACTTGGACATTTTATACACATCCTGGCAAATCTCATGAGTGGGCCGCGGGTTCACGGAGGCATTCAGGCCACAGTTGGTGGTGGCAGTGGTGTTCTTTAGCCTTCAGCACGGTGGCCACACAAGGGGAGCGGCCATGCTCAGGGGAGGGAGGCCCGGGCCCGGGAAGAAGGCAGCCTGCCTTTTTTCTAGGGGACTTCAGGGCCTGGGGACCAAGTAGCCAAGAAACTGACAGCCATTGACCATGGTACAAGTAAAGCACCTGACATGGCATCGCTCACTCACCCTACCCACGCTGGCTCCATGCTCTATGACATGAAAACACGAGTGCATGGTACACGGAGGACAGAGGGGCGAGCAGCTCTGCTCACATTCCCCTGAGGACTAGACTGTGAGTAGGCAAAGCCTGTGCCCAGACTCTCGACTCAGGGCGATGCAGGGCCCTCTCTGGGCCTCTCTTGGCATCTCCTCTGTTCCCACACACAGCAGCAGACATGAGTCAGCGGGGCTCCTCTCTCTTGTTGGACTGACATTAGAGACAAATTCTAGGATGCCCAAAGTCTGTTCTGTTGGAATTCATCTCAGTTCATCTTTGCAATCACCTGTTTTGAAGGGAATGGCTGTTACTAACCCCCTGCTGGGCCGTCTAGGCTTGTCCCTCCCCAGGCCGGGATGCTGTCATCTGTCACCAGCCCCACTCCGGGTTGATTTGGGCCAACGGCAGAAGCTTGTACGAAATTCGAGGATTTCAGAAAAGAGAGAGCTCAGTCACACGTTTATCAAGCCAGGCTGTGGGCTGGCAGTGTCTGTGTGCGCCACTAAGCCCACAGTTTCAGGAGTGCCACCTCGGGCACCCAGGCCTCCCCATCCTGGTCAGCTCCCGAGCCCTGCCCACCTCTCTACAGATGCTTCTGTTCCCTTAGCCTCTCACCCCTCCCTTCTGAACATGCCATGGGTTTCCTGCCAGGACCCGGTCTAAGGAATGCACATGAGAGTCTAGAACAGTGATTCCCGAACTGTGTAAAAGAATGAACATGCACAGATTGGAGTGTCTGCAAATTCTCCTGCATGCAGGGGCTTAACCAACAAGGTTTCGAGACCGCCACCCAAGAGCATGTTTTCTCCACAGCTCGGGGTCAATGGAAGGACTCCTCTGAATGGGGTTCCTTCCCGTTCGGGGAACTGTTAAAGGTTTTTAAATATTTATACAAATTTACAGAAGAGTCCACATAGACAATCTGGATGGCAGGATGTGTTCAAACAGGAGAGTCGGCCTTCTCCATCCCCTCCCATTGCCCTGTTCAGTGTTCAAGACACCTGAGTCTCCCCTGTGAAGATGAACCCCCAGGATCCAGCCAGCTCCCCAAGCCACCATGTAGAGTCTTGCCCCAAATCAACAAGGAGCACCATGATCTTGTCTTGGGTACCGGTCACGAAGCACCCATTTGCTTTATTCTGCAGAAGCTGTTGTTTAGAGCATCTTCAGGGCTTCTCAGGAACAGAGCCCCAGAGCTCCTTGGAGGGGAGTTCCCAGGCTCACGAGCAGGCAGCAGCATCTGCAGAGACCAGACAAGCTTGATGAAGCTTGAGTGCTGCGTTTCTGGTGGGAGATGGAAAGAACGCAGATCCCGGGACCCCCATCCTGGGAGGGTTTGGCACCAGGGTGAGTGAAGTCAGCAGCACTGAAGGGCACTCGCCTGAAAACAAATGAGGCCCAGGTAAGGGCTTCCCCGGAACCCTGGAGTGTGTGTGGAAGCTGAGATGAGAGGCTTTCACAAACCAATGGGAAGCATAGTGATTCTGACCAACTTTCATTTTGCATTTATTGCTAGAGCCTGAATATAGTTGATCTCTTTCCAAGGGGAAAATGAAGATCTCAACTAAATTGCCTTCTTTTCGTAAAGTCTGTTTGTGCCCAGGATAAAAGAGAATGTTTTGTCCTTTTCAAAATCGAGCAATTTGTGTCTTTCTGGGCATCAGGTGTTCAGTGTGATGACTGTGTGGCTGATTGCCTCGAGATTCTGTTTGTTTCACACCTCATTTTTTTTTTTTTTTTGAGACGGAGTCTATCTCTGTCGCCCGGGCTGGAGTGCAGTGGCCGGACCTCAGCTCACTGCAAGCTCCGCCTCCCGGGTTTACGCCATTCTCCTGCCTCAGCCTCCCGAGTAGCTGGGACTACAAGTGCCCACCACCTCGCCCGGCTAGTTTTTTGTATTTTGTAGTAGAGACGGGGTTGCACCGTGTTAGCCAGGATGGTCTCGATCTCCTGATCTCGTGATCCGCCCGTCTCGGCCTCCCAAAGTGCTGGGATTACAGGCTTGAGCCACCGCGCCCGGCCCCCACACCTCAGTTTTAAAGCGTTGACCATCATAAGTCAAAACATTACCTCCACAGTTCCCTTCTACCTACGCATCTCAAGGAAATGAATCCTGGGAGATAGATTTTCCCACAATAATTAATTCAGATATTCTTTCCCTCTCAGTCTCAAATTAAGGAATCCTTTTATTGTTGAAGAGTCACCCAGATTGATTACCATCTTCCACCAAATCCAAGCTATGAAAATGGAAAGAAACATCCTGATTTAAAGATATTGACATGAAGAAAAGTGCATGCTAGAATTGACGAGATACAGTGTGACAAGAGCTAACACTTACTGAGAGCTTATCCCGAGCTGTCATTCCAAGCCTGAGCCGTACCAGCTCACATCAGCCTCACCTCAGCCCCATGAGTTAGACCTGACCACCTCCCCAGCTTCCCCCCTGAGAAGGTGAAGGCTCGGAGAGATACGGGAACTTGCTCACGGTGGTCTAGCCAGGCGCCTGTCCAGACAGCTGGATTCCAGGGTCTCACGCTCCCCATTTTTCTCCAATCATTTTCTCCCACCACCAACTGACCAGGAGTCCACTCTCTCTGGGCAGCATTAGGCTTACATTTCAGCATCCAGTTCAGGCTCCACAGTGTCCAATTATTTGTGAACTTAAACACCTACCACTTGTTATACTAATAACCTTTCATAAGAGAAGTTCTTGCCATGAGATGAGAAAATAAACCATAATATTAAGACCACCTCGCCCAACAGAGATGCAGTCCACACATTCTATAACCTCAGCCATTTTCTGGAGAAGCGCACAATCCGGGAAGCCACAGATGACTCTGTCTTTAGACCAGGGCAAAGAGACACGTGCTCTAAATGCCACACACCTGAGAGCTTCCCTCTCTCACCCTCCCCAAGACTCACCATCCCTCAGGGACAATGACCCAGGACAAACACCGTCTCAGATTGGGCCTCCCCATGGCACACCATGGGTGCCAGGACCTCGGAATTCCCCACACAGACACACACAAGGCCCCTTCCTGGGCCTGCAGGGAACTTCTCCCAGACATGTCTTCCCAAAGAAGACGTAAAAGGCTGTCTGGGGGCCGTGTGGACAGAGCTGAGATGCACGGGGCAGGAAGGGGGCAGCTCGCCATGGCACTGAAGCTGGTTGGCCTGAATCCACCCAGCTCCTGTGCAGACATCCTGGAAGGTGAGGATTCTGCAGTTAAACTAGACCTTTAGGTTCACGAATGTGAAGGCACATTCGTCCACATCGGAGACAGACCCTGTGTGAGCAGCCTGAGTTATAACTGAAATGCTTAGACATGAAACATGACAGCCTACTCTTGCCTCGTGCTCTGGACCACACAAACATCAGGGAGGAGAAGCCCACTCTTCGTGTTTTGGAGTTTGATGTTTGCTGGCTGGAAGCCTGCTTTTGTGGAGTTCAGTGGCTTCCTGGCTGGAAACCTGCTTCTGCAGATGACAGTACCACAAAAGACAGAATGTGAGGATTTAGACAGGCCTGGGGGTCGGCATCTTTGACTTCGGCTGAAGGATGTAAGGCCTAGAGTCAGAAC
The DNA here is from genome assembly GCF_001698545.2 of Rhinopithecus bieti. Taxonomy (NCBI): domain Eukaryota; kingdom Metazoa; phylum Chordata; class Mammalia; order Primates; family Cercopithecidae; genus Rhinopithecus; species Rhinopithecus bieti. Next base: position 4,325,253 of record NW_016804423.1, on the reverse strand, counting down.
TGGAAACGATGGGTAGTTTCATATAATTAACAAAATCCAAAAGAAGGGAAACGCCTATGTTTATACGCAAAGGTAAGAAGCCACCTCTAAAGAATTAAAATGACCAGGGTAAGATACAGTCCCCTGCCAGACACCACATACCGCACGAGACTTTTGCTGAATGCTCTGTGTTGCTAAGTGTGATGCTGTGCGGATTTTCTTAGTTCATTCCTTTCCCTTTAGGTGTATGATTTCACAATCTTTGCTGCAAACCTAAAAATGATGGCAAACATGTCTATAGCAGAGCTCAATTACAGCCATTTCAGTAAAATCAGTTAGATAGGTGATTTGTGTTACAAAATGTATCTCTATTATATACTTTCTTTAAAATTAAAGAGAGCTGCAGTATAGGGTGATATCAATGCAATAAAAATTAACTCTGCATGGTCACAGTATAGGAGATAAATATGTTCTTCATGTTGAAAATACATACCAGATACTTCTAGAATGATTAAGAAATTCTCTACTGAACACTTTCTCCAAGGGGCCGGGAATTCGATGTAACAATTGTTTCCTAAAACATTATCTTGACTTTTCAAAAAGAAAAGAAGTGATATTTTAAGAATGTATTTAATACTTTGCAGAAAAGACTGGGAGCCGTTTTTTTCACTTTCGAGATAACACATCCTTGGTATGTGGCATCCTTAATAATATACATAAGGCAAAACTAAAACTGGTGTAAAATATGTAATTGGATATTTTCAGGTTTGTCTGTCTGTCACCTGTATTTTTCAGAGGAAGTTTCAGCTGTAGGTTTCTGAATCATGTGCTAAGGAGAACACAGGGAGAATGAGATTGGCAAACCTTCCGTGTCGGCAGTATACAAGAAGCACTCATCTGTAAACAAGCTCCTGATTCTCAACAGCACAAGGGAAAAAAGGAAATCTTCCAAGTAGTGACAGGCTTTGTACCAGATCTTTGAACTTTTGGAGGCGCAATTTGCATAGAGCAGTAAAAAAGCACTTAACCCACGCCCCCAAAGTTTCAGAAAGGAGAAGGTCGAGTAGAGCAAGATTAAAACAGAAAAAAGAAATGGATGTGCTGTGGTGCAATTTTTGACAGATAATTATCACCATAATGTCCTTTGAAATTGTGGACATTAGCTGTAACGTGAAAATGCAACTGCTGGTTTGGTCCCAGATTTCCATATCTAGTATTTTTCTAATGACCAAAACTCATCACTTTTAATCTACATTCTTATTCCCTTACAAATAAAATATATGTATTCAAACATCTCTATTCCATATGTGTAGACTTCCTTATCTTGTAGATAATCTAGTCCAGCCAAGGTAAATACAAATTATTTGGTGATTAAGGATTAAAAGGCTTAAATGAAGTCAATGGGAGAATAGAGGATCAGTAATAACGAAAAGACTTTGACTTTATTTACATTCATCTTAACGTAAGTTCATTGTATTTGCCTCTAATTTAAAAGATCAGCTTCCCCATATTAGGCAACGTGCGCCGAAGCAGAAAAGTCACAGGGAACAAATCGGTGCTGCACTGTGGATCTTATTCCCCATTTCCTCTCTGTCTCCCTCCTCCACCTTGACAGCGAGTCCTACAGTTTAAGAAAGAAATCATCAGAGCCAGGTGAGTCCGTGGCCCTCATACCCATCAGGAACAGCCATTGACCCAACTGGGTCTTTTTCCAGACCAGAACAGCGCTGGCGCTGTCCCAGCATGTCCGAGGAGACATGAGCAGCCGGCAACAGTCAGAGGGGGCAGGTGGTCACACTCCATGGGTCACCTCCTCATGGGGTCTCCTTACAGTACCAAAGAAACTGCCACCACCCACCATGGTCACCACAGCAGGTGGCCCCAGGGCACAAGATGGGAGCCTGGAGGCAGGTGGTAAATGTTTGACCCTTGTGGGCCTTCAGACTGGATGTGGAGGACCTGCCGTCCGAGCACAGCGAGCCTTGGCCAGACACCAGGCAAGGGCAGATGAGTGGGCTGGGGGGCACTCACCTGGAAAAGTTCCAGATCACCAGTGTTCCCCCCACCCCAATCCCTGTCCCCTCTACCCCACTCCTGTCCCTGAGCCCCTCGTTCCCACACATGTGCCCCATTGGTCCCCTGGGAGATCAAGCCTTTCAAAAAGAAAGCAGCAGCTCTTTCCCCAACAAGAGGGACTTGTGGCTAGCGCATGGGCTGCCAGGGCCCCAAGTCAGAAGAAGTCCCTCCTCAGGGTCAGCCCTAGGCTTTAGCTGGAGTAAGGGCAGAGTGGGCTTGGGGCACGAGCAGAGGATGGGAGGGGACCTTGGCATCCAGTGGATCTGGGAAGAGGGCCTGGGTGAAGAGCTCCACGCACAACAACGTCCCGGCCCTCTGTTTGCTGAGACCCCTGCCCCCGATGTGTCGGCACTCGGTCCTGGCTCCCCTCTGAAGGCCTGCTCTGGCTGTATGCCCACCATACACCCCGATGCCACCTGGCTCAGCTCTGGGGCTGTGCGGTGCCCAGTGTGTGTGTGAGCTGCCATCTGTAACCAGCCCTCTCCATGGAACCTATTCCTTTGCCATTGCTACCCTGAGCAATGCAGGGAGAACATGTGCTTGGCCATGGAAATTAGGGGACAGTCAGTATAAGTGGCTTTTATCTCTTCAAACAACCAGAGAGAACATCAGACTCAAGACCAGAGTCCAACAGGCCAAAGCCATCCTTTCCAACACCTGCCCACTGAGCGGGCTTCCCGGTTCAGGGCCAGATGCCCAGACCCACCCGACAGAACCCCTCCCCTCTCCCCTCTCCTCTGCACACTTCTGCAGCAAGGTTCGCACAGCTCAGAATCAGCAGCCTGCACATCCTCAAGCAAAAAAAGAGCCAAGTTATCACCCATTAAAACATGTACTGGTAAGGGGAGAACTTTGTATCAATACTACCAAAGAGTTAAAAGGAAGAAAATTATCATTTTCAGGCTGAACTTTGCTGTGACATATGATCCACGATTTGCATCCAGACGAAATCTATTTATCATTTCTTCCACAGTAAAAATGCTCCAGGAACGTTCCTCCACAGTTTCCTTTACCTTGAGTTGAAGGGTAATTCTTTGACAATTAGCAATCTTTTCTTTCACATTGATTCAGCGATTCAACTTCAGCATAAGAATAAAGACCCCATGCGCTGCAGCTCTGTCAGCAGGAGAAAGTCAGAAAGAACCTGTCACTTGTAGGGGTTTTTTGACAAAGTGTACAATGGGAGCCAAAAGAATCCTGGGTTTTTTTTTCCCCCCAAATAAACGTGAAATAGATTTAAAAATCAGAACATATTAAGGTGCTCATGATATTGAAAAGCACAGAACACTTACTGCAGCAGAGTAAAATATATACAATTAGAATCCTCATTTTGAAAGACTTCAATGAAGTAATATTTGCTAGAGCTGAAACACATGGAGGCATTTCAGTAAAGCATAAAAACATGCGTTTGCGTAAACTAATTGGATAATGACATATGTTACCACAACTGTCAGCTTCCACTGCGCCTTTAAAAAGTTCCTTTTGTTAAGCATGTAATTTCATTGTTAAAACACCAAAACAACACACAAATACCTGATAGCCGGCATTAACCCTGGCACACATCCCTGCCACAGCTGTGTGCACACAAACACTCCTGCGCTTCTGTCCGGTTCCATTTTGCTCTCATTTCCGTGAGGGCAGGCTCACCATGCACTGATTCAGCTTCTCCGGACACTGTCAAAGTTTAGTCGTTTAGAATTGCACATCGTGGCACTCATTTCAATTTCTCCATTCTTCAGTTCTGGACCAAGGGCAGAGTTTGTAGAGCCCTTAGGCTAAGCCAGAAAGATACCCATTATCCCGTAGGAGCCTCACAGAAAAGGTTACCCAGAGAGAAGCCACCAGCGACACAGAAAGCACTGCCGTCCCCCTGACAATCGCAGTCCAGCCAGACTGACGCTTTCCTTCGTGACTGCTGTCATTGCCCACCTCATTCTGGACACTTCTCTGTTTTCAAAGGTGCGTTTTCTTTTCTTTCTTTTTTTGTCCACTGAACTGTGTTTAGAGCCAAGCAAATGGAACTTAAAACAGCAACCAAAAATGATTCCCAAAAGAGCGACTAGAGTATTCCATGAGGAACCTCATCTCACGTTTACAATCTCAGTAGACACGCTAAGCTGAATCATTCCTACAGCACTGTGTTGCATGGTAACAACAAATGACCTCATGGAAAAGTCCCCTTTTATGTGACTGGCCCGGACCCCGGCCCCGGGCTCTGGATCTGGGAAGACTGAGGCTCTTTCCGTATGCCGACATAAAGATTGCGTTGGCACATGTTTTCACAATCACCAGAACACAACTTTTCACCAACTTGAGATAGAGAACAAAAGTCTCTGTTGCCCAAGGAGCAGCGTCCAGTGAGCTGTCTGCAGGTGGCAGTTCCAGCCCCCACCTGGATGCCAGCAGCCTGCTGCAACTGCACAGCCAACTTCCAAGCTAAGTTCAGCAAACATAGATTTCGCCAGTAGAAGCCATCGTTCCCCCTCCCGGCCACACTATGCCCGGCACCAGCAGGTACCACTGGGTCTCCAAGGACCCCACACACAGCCGTGAGGGCCAGGACAGCTCCTAGGACCAGCAGACACGACCACAAGGCTCCCTGGAAAGGTCCCCGCGCAGCAGAGAGGCACAGATCCACCTGTGAGCCAGGTTGCAGCCCCCGCAGTCCAGACACCGCTTCCCTGCACGCACCGCGTCCTGCTCTCTCCCTCTCCACCCAGCCCCCTAGACTTAGCAGAAAATCCACAGCAAGTTGTCCCCCCAACACTTTACCTGGTCCCAGGTGAGCCCACGATGCCGCCCCGCTCCTCCCGGGGGCCCGGCCTGCTCACCTCCCAGCGCCGCGTCCCGTCGCCTGCTGGTGCCAGGCTGTGGAGCTGGCGGGTCCCGGAGAAACGAGCCTGCTCTTGTGAACACCGTGCAGCCGCGGCAGCCGTCGCAGTGATGAGCACAGCTTGAGCCCGTCCACAATTAGCCGAATATTGTAGAGCAGCAACAAATCAACAACGAAACCGGCGCGCAAAGAAAGCCGACTGCGGTTTCCGAGGGATGCAGAAGGGGAGAGCCACCGAGTGCTTCATCTCTTCTTCAAGATCATTCCAGCCAGCTCCTTCTATTTTTACTGTACCATAATGCACTAGGTCTGGCTTTTACCCTATTGAAAGAACATGAATATATTATTATCCACACAAAAGAGCAGGTTATTGTTTATGAATTACCAGCCTTCCCAGCAACAAAGGCTATTTTCATAAGAAAACTCAATTTCATTTTAGCTCCAATTTGATTACCAGCTGAAGAAAAGAAGCTCTGCTCCTAACCCTCAAAGGATTTTTATTCATACCATTGAATGGGCTTTATTGCTTCCTTTTCAAAACTGACGTAGAAAGCTTTTAGAGTAAAACATTGACAAAAAATTATTGCGCTGCTATTTTGTGCAATAACAGAGCTGAAGAGGGGCAATGATTTCTCAGTCATCCTTCACTGTACTCCAGAATAGCGGAGGCTGGAATTAATGACAGACCAGGGAGAGGAGGCACGCTAAGGACTCACAATGCACGTCAAATCTAAATGATCACTATACATTGAAAGGCCCCCAAAAAAGCCCACAGCTGATTGATTCATGGCTTTCACAAGAAAGACAGGCTTGAAGAGTTTATTGCACCACAATTTACTCGGAATTATCATAAAAATGAATGTAGAGGCTGAATGTCACCCCGGCACGCTCCAAAACCACACGCCCAGGAACAAAGTTCACCCAGGAGCTGCCGCTGCACACCCCACGCCGCGCGCCAAGAGCTGTCAGGGTGGCCGTCGTTGGGCTTGACTCGGGCTCTGTGGAGAATCTTTACCCCACACCAGAATAGGTTTTCATCTTCACAATTTTAAAGTGGAAAAAAAGTCTGTACCAGCAAACAATGGCCCAGGGGCCCGGAAGCAGACATGCCTGCTCAGCACTGCACTGTGCTGGGGGGAACCCTGGCGGGTGTGTGCCCCTGGGCCTGCTTGTTCTCATTCCCCAAAGAAGTGAGAAGTTTGCGAGGACTGGAGTGCTCACAAGAATGGTTTAGGAGCAAATGTTTAAATGATACAGGTAGTTCTTGTTTAAATGACTTTCTCCACATGCACGGCACTTCTCCTTTCATTAAAATTTCAGCAATAATGGCTAAGCTAGTGGGGTTGCCAAAGAAACCTGCACTTGCGATTATGCAAATAGAGCCTGCAGTATAATAACTTGGTGTTCCCAAGGCCCCCAGCCAATGGCCTGTTCACATAGAAGCCTCAGGCGAGATCCGACGACTTTGGCCAACCAGCCTTGAAAGGCGCCTTAAAACCTGTCATCGGCCTAGGGACCCTCTCCTCTCCTGCCTTACTCATCCAGCACAGTCAGGATTTATAAGTGAAGAATTTGTGATCTTCAACTTTTTGTTTGGTAAGCAATACTCGTATTTAAAAACACACCAGAGAAAAGGTAAAACTCCCCCCGTTGGCCATTGCATTTTCAAAGGACTTGTTGAATTCAAACATCATCCATGTTTTCTCAGTTCCCTGTCAGAGTCAAGCAATCTGTCATCCCTCTCTCAGACAGGTTCTCAAGCACAGAGATTATGCTGGTTGTCTTCTGGGGAGGAGCTGGGTTGACAGAGGAGCCACGCGTCCTTCCCAGGTGATCACACACACACACCAGGAGAGGCTGGCCCAGCTCAACCCTGCCGCCTTGAACTCATCCCCAACCACCGGCCCTGTGGGGCTCCACCTAAAATCCGGGGCTTCTCACAGGAGATCCTCTGGGGTCTTGGGGTTGCCACACGTGCCTTGAAGGTTTTCAGAATCATTGCTCTAAACTGCATGATTTAAAGGCACCTGAACGTGACTGTTTAGTAGAAAACAGGAAGATGTCAGCTGTAATAAATCCTTTTCCATGGCTCCCCTTGTCCTGGCCCCAGAGGGGCTACAATCTCGTAACCACTAGCACTGTATTTCCACAATGTCAAGGCTCATCGTTTATAAAAGCAAACTTCCATCAAGCATTCATGTGCTTACAGATATTTCAGTGCTGGGCACTGGGTTGACAACAAAAGGCAAGTAACCCATGCATATTTTGCCTTTCTTAGGACTTCTGGTTTCTGCACACCCAGTCTGTTCATTAACAATATATAGTCAGTTGTAAAGTGAAACATTGATGGTAGTGACATTCTAAAGTTACTGTGAATACTGAATTTGCAAGTACTGAGCCTTTGCTCCCAGAGAAATACATCTGGTCACAACAGTTTTGTCAGTCAATTCATACATGACCTTGTTTAATGTTTGTTTCTATTTGGTAACACCTTATTCAATACATATTGTGGAATCATTAACATTGAACTCACAGCCAGCAGCCTGCCTGAGTGGCTTCTCAAACACACGTGTTATCTCCATGAGGCACGGCACAACCTTCTTGCACTTACAAACCCTAGACAGCACTTCGGCCCCGTGCTGATGGGCCATCTTACACAGTGAAATCACCAGCAAAAGCACAGAAATTTGAAAAACATGGCACTTGAGAGACTGCAAAAAGGATACTGTGCACAGAATGAGAGGAAGTCTCCGCATCTCCTTGCTTGATATCATCTGGGGATATGCACATCTGGTGACACTTTTTTTTTTTTTTTTTTTTGAGACAGAGTCTCACTCTGTCACCCAGGCTGGAGTGTAGTGGCACAATCTTGACTCACGGAAACTTCCACCTCCCAGGTTCGAGCGATTCTCCTGCCTCAACCTCCCTAGTAGCTGGCACTACAGGCATGCACCACCATGCCTGGCTAATTTTTGTATTTTTTGGTAGAGACGGGTTTTGTCATGTTGGCCAGGCTGGTCTCAAACTCCTGACCTCAAGTGATCCACCCGCCTCGGCCTCCCAAAGTGCTGGGATGACAGGCGTGAGCCACCGCACCTGGCCTAGTGACACACATTTTACCATTCTGAGCATGTCTGCAAACGACTGCAAAAGCTCCAAGATTATTCATTTTGGGGGGTTACAAATTCTAGCAAGTAACAAATCTGCTGTGGACTGAACTGCATCTTCCACAGACTCATGTGTTGAAACCCTAACCCCAGCGTGACTAGATTCGGAAATGGGGTCTTGGGAGGTAACCGGGGTTAGATAAGGTCATGAGAGTGGGGTCCTGATCCAATAGGTCTGTGACCCTGTAAGACAAGGAGAAGAGAGGGGACTCTTTCTCCCTCTCTCTACCACGTGAGGACATCTGTGAGCCAGGAGGAGGCCCTCATCAGAAACCAAACAGCTGGCACCCTGATCTTGGACTTCCAGCCTCTGCCACGGTGAGACATAAATATCAGCGGTGTAAGCCACCCAGTCTGCAGTATTGTGTTGTGACAACCCAAGCTGATGAAGATAAAAGCTAAAAGTGGAACATCCATGAGGCACGCTCAATGACCAGCCAACACTGCTTGAGCACCTCCTGTTTACCAACTGGTATCTGCATAAGCTGGACTGGAGCTGACTGGAGAGTCCCAGAGCGCCGGTGGGATTCAAAGAGTGAGACCTGAGGAGTGCCTGGAAGATGCTGGGCCTGTGTTTTGAGAGGCGGTGACAGACGAGGCTACAGAATGGAGCAACAGCCAGAGGGAAAGAAGGGCAGCTCCTTGGCAGGGGCACAGGACTGGGCCCAGCCTGAGCTCATCTGGGGGAGCTGGGAGATGAGGCCGCAGCCTGCATGACCACCTAGTGGTGGGACCTTTTCTCCAAATGTAGGTCTCGCGCCCCTACCAGCACAGTCACCTGGTGGCTGATGAGAAATAGAAGCTTCTGGGCCTGTCCTGCGTGGTCAGCCTGGCATCCCTGTTGTGGGGCCCTGGCAACCTGCTTTTCTGATTCGCCACCCAGCGACCCCTACAAAGTATGGGTGCTCTCAACCCTTAAGAGCCCTAACTCTGAGGGGCAAAATCATGTACAAAATAGATGCACACTTCCCAGTCCATGATTTTATGTTCAAAATAAATACAAAGGGCACACTGACCATGGAAGGGCACTTACCCTCCTAGCTGTGGCACTGTCCAGAAAGCCAAAAAGGATTTCAAAAGGAGACTGGGTGCTCGTGTCAGACAGACCTGCAATTTGCTCGTGGGACAACCCAGCCTTTCTGTCAAACTGGGAACCCCTCAAAGCCAGGAGCACCTTTATTCAGGACACCTGCCACATCAGCAGCTGCTCAATAAAATACCTCCGTGAAATGGCTTAGACTAGACATATTGGCTGGAGAACTCGGAAAGAGGAAATCCTGAGTGTTATATCATACGCTGATTGCAGCTGAATGCCAAGAAGGAAGGCAATTAAGGAAAACCATGGATTCAAATACCATAGGAGTTTGTTAACTTAAAGGAAAAAAGGAAAAGATGTTTGGAATTGTGAGCCCTCACTCCCATTTCCAAACAACGTAGAGCTTCTTTCCACTACAGTGAGTTGATTCTCTTCCTGCCTCCTCATCCATAAGCACATAAAATCCCTTTCAACCGAAGACTTCCCTGGCTTCCAGAATTTGAAAGCAAAGAAATAAACTCACTGTGCAACAAGAAAATACCTTCTCCCATAAGCAGCTTCCTTATCCTGTAAGCAGAACTATATAATTTGAGTTCCAGAAAGTTAACATCTGATCTTCCAGAGTTTCAGAATATTCTGCCAGTCTTCGTCCTGTAGGGAGAGTTGAGACCTCTGAAAATCACAGCTTTGCAACAGATTATAACCAACAGGCCAGGGGAAGGAACTAACCACAAAGCCCCCGTGATTCATCCCAAGTGGCTGCATCCCCCCTTGCTGACAAGCAGCGACATGCGTGAGTGCCTTGATCAGAACATACCATAACAAACATCACTGTTTCCTCAGAGCCTCTACGCTAGCTTGGGAAGATACTTTCTGTAAGTCTGATGGTATCATAGGAGACATTCAAGATTCACTAGACATTTCAAGAAGCAGGTGAAACTGTCATTCGCTTCTCAAGAAGAAAATCTAAAAATTACACTAGGATTAAATCCCGCTCCGTTTTTTTATTCATTGTCCAGCTTTTATCCTATTCTACTTCATGCTGCAAAACTACAACCTAGACACGTTAAATCAGTGCTTGGATTGTGTGCTCACCCCTTCTCTGTTCCCCTCTTTGTTCCCCCTTCTCCAGTTCTCAAAAGATGGAGAATCTGGCCCTATCTTGGTAGCAACTTGTGACGGTGAATGCACATTCAGAATTGGAATTGGGGTTGGTATGAGCTACTTTACCCTCTGTTCCCACATCTGTAACAATAAGAAAGTGAGCCAGGTTCAACCCAGAGTTTAAATTCCCTCATTTAGGACATTTCTATTTTAAATCCTTCCGTATTAACAAGAATGTTCTGGACTTGGTCCCGCGACGTTGCTCCTGTGATAGGTGTCTCAGGCTCCAAAGTCATAGGCGGTCCCCGGGGAAGGGCTTGGCCGCCCCTGCCTTGTGGTAGAGGGCAAAGCCCAGCCACACCCACCTGCACCCAGAGGGAGAACCGGGCCTCCAAATGCACGGGACCTGTCCTCACTCAACCTTCCCCTGGAAATACTTCCACACATCTAGAAAACGCTCCCTAATTCTGAAGAAGGAAATGTGTGCTCACCCCCCAACCTCTGTTCACACCCTACAGCCTTCCTGCTTCCAGTCAGAGGCAACCTGCTGCCTCCAGGGAGGCTTCTGGGAAGCTTATTTTACTACGAAGATCACACACAGCTGTGGGGCTAGGAGAGCGGCATAAATGAGCATGGAGCATCAGATGTTCACCCAGTGTGTCCTGGCCTCCACTCTCTGACACCACCTGGGTGTCCAGTGAATGGTTCAACTCAATCCTGACACTGGCTACCTGGGGGCCAGCACAGACCTCACAGGTTTAGGGGCTCATCCTGCAAGGCTGCCCCCATTCAGATGCCAGCCACAAGCTCCTGGCTCCCAGACCACTGGTACTTCTGTCTGCTACAAATTCCGGGGTTCCCATGCTCTCCCTTCAGGTTTTGTCATCGCTAGAATGACTTATGGAACACGAAAAACACCACGAGTGGTCTAAGGGCCGGGGAGTCCAGCAGCCCTGGCACCCTGCAGTGGGCTATGTTCCTGTCACCTGAGGCCTTGCAAGGTGGGCAGCTTACCCAGAACTCGGCGGTCACCTCAGTGCCTTGGAGGGATTTCCCTGCAAAGCACGTGGAGCATTTGGGAGGCGGGCACAGAAAGTGACAGGTTTATTTTGAAGAATACAAATACATGGCCAAAGAAGAGATGCAGAGGCCAGCAAGGTTTGGGGCTGCAGGAGTGGAAGATGGCATGGAGCTTCCATGCCTCTCCAGACACTGCCCTCCCACCATTGACACTCTCACCAACCAGAAGCTCTCCAGCCCTGTCCTTCCAGGATTTCCGCATGGAGTCTCATCACGAAGGCATGACTGACAGGGCTCAAGCCCAACGCTTCTTCCCTCCCTGGAGGTCGGAGGTTGAGGCCAAAAGTTATTACCCTGTGACTGGTTTTAGGGGGAGAAGAGGTCACTGGAGGTAAAAGGGTGAGGCTGAAAGTTCTCACCCTGTGGCTGGTGGGGACAGGAGGACACATATCACCTCATTAGCACAGACCCAACATCAAAGGGGTTCCTCAGGAGTAAGGAAGGACCAAGCACAGTGGCTCAAGCCCATAATCCCAGCACTTTGGGAGGCCAAGGTGGGTAGATCACTTGAGGTCAGGAGTTCAAGACTAGCCTAGGCAACATAGTAAAACCCCGTTTCTATTAAAAATATATTTTAAAAAATTAGCTGGGTGTGGTGGCAGGTGCCTGCAGTTCCAGCTACTTGGGAGGCTGAGGTGGGAGAATCATTTGAATCCAGGAGGCGGAGGTTGCAGTGAGCTGAGATCGTGCCACTGCACTCCAGCCTGGGCGACAGGGCGAGACTCCATCTTGGAAAAAATAAAAAAGGAATAAGGAAAGGCACTGCCTTCTACCACTCAGGGAATTCCAAGGGCTTCAGGAGTTCTCTGCCAGGAGTCAGGAGCAAGGACCAGGTATGTGTTTTTATTCCACACCCCCCGGGCAGCATTGGAACCCCGTGGTGTCCCAAGGTGAGCCATCGATGTGTGACCCCCTTGGCATTTCAGCAAGGCCTGCCTAGGCTTGGGGTCTTTCCTAAGGCTGAGGATGTAAGGAAACAGCTCAAGCGGAGGAGTCAGTCCACATACCAAGGGGCATTTTGTGCCATGGGTCCTCCGCTCTTCCTGCCCCCAGCGCTGGTCACCTGCATCCATCCTGCACTGCTCCCCTTGGCTCACACTCAGTTCCTGAAGACAGGGAATGGGGACGTGAGACCCAGTCAAGCCCCTCCAAACACATGTGTTGGCCAACACTCACTCATCTCATCACCACCCTTGTCACGGGCTGCTCAGGATGAATGGCGCTGGCGGCCATCAGGAACAGCGAGACTGGCCAGCACCGGGGGCCCTGTCTATCACCTGCATCCTCAGCACTCAGGGCATCTTAACTCAGCAAATCCGACAACTCCATGAGGCCAGTGCCATTATCACCCCCACTTCACAGAAAGGACTTAGGTGTAAAGAGGTTACATCATGTGGCTAAAAAGTGGCAGGTGTGGGATTCACAACTCACCAACCCCACAACCCACTCGACTTCTGACTCCAGCTGGGAAGCGGCTCCCTGATGTTGGTTCTCCTGTGGCCCATGTGACCGCAGAGGGGAGGACCCCGTCTCCCCAGCCTGGTCACCGGAGCTCCGGCACACACCTGCTTTAATCGGCAGCATCTCCCAGATGCTCCAGGTGCTTTGCAGGGAACGCCCTCCAAGGCAACGAGATGACTGCCGAGTTCCGGGCAAGCTGCCCATCTCGCAAGGCCTCTGGTGACGGAAACACAGAGCCCACTCCAAGGTGCCAGGGCTGCTGGACTCACCGGCCCCTTAGACATCATGCAGGGGCCGCAGCCCCAAGACACATTCCTTCCTCATCCACACACTCGCCAGCCAGTGAAAATCCATTTCCAACATCCCTAGGCTGCCTAACACACCACCAGAGTAAGGCACATAGGGGTGCAGGGGCCTCGGAGAACTCCTCACGGCTGACTTAGCCATGTGGATGCTGAGTTGGGTCCCTGGAGTCTCTGATTAGAGCAGGTGAGACACCCAACCCACAATCCCTGGGACAAGGACTGGGCCTGACTCCGCAGAGTGAGCAGAAGTGGAGATAACAGGAAGCGCGTTGTGCCAGGCGTTGCTGTCCGCTTCCTAAGCAACCATGCCCCAGTTCCTAAGAACACGCGACTTTGGTTCCATTCCCCACTCCTGTGACATGCAGCACCCACCCGGGGGGCAGCGAGCTCCACGCCAGCTCTGGGCTACATGGGTTGGCCCATCCCAAATGAGGTCAGGATTGTTGGTTTGGGAACAGGAAAGTGGCCCTGGGCTTGCTAAGGGGGCTGGAGCAGGTGTGCTCTGGCTCCTGGGGGCACACATCAAGAAGGTAGTGTGAGGGGAACCAGTGCAGGCTGAGGTGGACGGCAGCACAGGCACAGTGATACCGCCACAGGGGAGACTGGAGACCTCACAGAGCCACTCCCTGGGCCCCCTCTGGACCCGGAGTTCATGCCCATCATATGTTCATGCCCACTTTAATCGTGCAGACCTGAGCCCCAGATGAAGCCCTATATTTTTCTGAGCTGAGGGGCACTGAGAGAGGAGCTCTCGACCTCTCACACTTTTGCCACCATCTTCCCTGGCATACGCCAACAAAGTCCCACCAAGATCTGGGACCAGAGTCTTTCCTGGCATGTGCAGACAAAATCTCCCCAGGATCCGGGGCCAGCATCTTCCCTGGCACGTGCGGACAGAATCTCCCCAGGATCCAGGACCAGCATCTTCCCCAGCATGTGCTGACAGAATCTCCCAAGGATCTGGGACCAGCGTATTCCCTGGCGTGTGCTAACAGAGTCTGCCCAGGATCCAGGGCCTCCCCCAGCCTACGCCTCTATCCAGCCTGGACATAGCTCAGGCAGCTGATGACGCCTGAAGGAAGGTGTTCTAGAGAGTATGTCGGGAGGGCCACGTCCAAGTGGGAAAGCGCTGCTCTAGGTGGTCAGCGGGCCTGCTGGGGTGGACACATAGGTTAGGAGAGGAGCTCTGGCCACATCCAGGAGGGAAAGGGGCCATTGCTGGAGATGGAAACAAGGCTGTGACGTCGGGGAGAACCCAGGGAGTGGTCTGATGTAAGCTAAGGTCAGGTTGAGCTGTTCCAAAGAAGTCCACAAGCGTCATGGAGTGAAACACAGAAGTGCCTTTGATAAGCGACCTCTGGTTTGTGCGTTAGGATAGAGTCTGCTTCCACCATTTAACTGGCCTGGTCTGGCCAGTGCTTCCCAGCGCGAGCTGGAGAAGAGCAGAGGCATCGGTGCTATGCTCTGTGGCTAATGCAGCCTTTAGGACATCACTGAGGCCAGGCACCCTGAACAGTGAAATTACCTACGGTGGGTTTTGCACACAGCAAAGGTGAGATCGATTCCAGATCTGTTATTTAACGGCTTTCTGTTTTTCTCATCTATTTCAACTGGAGCACTTTGGATGCAGGTTCTGCTCACGCCAGGTCCTGCCCCGTGGGGGAGGCAGTCACAGGTGGTGTGGGGTTTGCAATTGCCGGTGGAGCTTCTCAGGTCTCCGGGACTGCAGGTGCGCTGGCGCGACCTACGACCTCGGTCACACGCATCTGGTCTCACATGCCACACCTGGAGCTTCAGAATCTCCTTATAGCTGAATGTACATCAATTCAGAAATGATCAGTGAATATATCAGAAAAATCTCTGGCATGTTCTTTTTACTAAACAAAAGTTAATATAGAAAAAAATCTAAAGAAGATATCTGAAGATGATGAAAAGAAACAGTGAAACAGAAGAGATGAGGATTTGGAAACAGAGGGAGGAGAAGGAAAATAAAATCCAGATAGAATGAAATCCTGGCATGGTGCAGAGAGGGAGAGCAGGGATGGTGTGAGAAGAGCCAAGGGCGGGCGTGGTGAGAGAGGCGAGGCGGAGAACACGTGCCGTGATCACTTAACACAAGAAATACGTGCCCATTCCAAGCACAGGCTGCAGCTGCCACCACGAAAACACCTTTTATCTTTCAGAGAGAAAATGTTACCCAAAATATCAGAATATTACCCCGAAAGTCAAAATCGCCCCTGTAAGCTAGGCTTGCAGTAAGAAGAACCACAAATGAATGGTTCCCTGATGTAGAAATTGTTGGAACAATGTGTTGAAGCTGTGCCCATCTTCATCACACACACGGCTTAGAAAAAAGAACCAGAATTGCTTCTGTGTCCAAATCAAAGCAAGGAACTCCTTATAAATACTCTGGAGGTTTCTAAATGCAAGGCAGCACTTTCCGTGCGAGTTAAATGGAAGTAACACAAAGTCCCTTCACAACTGTGGAGAAAGAGGTGCTGTCAGCCGGAGGAACACTCCAGCGGAGAGAGAGGAGGGAGGAGGGAAAGGTTGGGAAAGCGGCTGTGGTGAGTGACGGCCTGGGATGGATGTGCACCATGGGTGTCTGGAGCATGAGGGCGGGAAGACCCCGTCTGCAGAGCACCCTGAGCCAGGCAGGGCAGGCACCGCAGAGTCCCAGTAAACGCTGCTCCCAGATCATTTGGGCAAGACTGTGGTCATCGCAACTGGATCCCAAGGCAACTGAAAAATGACACGGATTTCACCTACTGATTCACTCCATCTTGTGACCTTACCCACCAGCAGAGGCAAAAACAGGCCACAGGTCCAGCCTGTTCAGAGTCAAGCCTCATTTGTTCCACGGGAGCTAAGCCACGATGCCCTGAGGACAGCGCTTCATCTTCCAAATTGTTCCCACTTTAGCAGCCAGGAGCCCAAGGCTTGTTCGTGCAATTCGCCTGGGTGCTTCCAGCTTAGAGCTGAACACCAGGCTGGGCACAGAAGCTCTCCCACGGGAGCCCTGTGCTCACCCCTGGTCCAGTTCAGCAGACGGAGGCTCAGAGTCAGCTGTCTGGGCTGTCCTCCACACCAGCCCACTCTCAGGTCGGGTTTGAGCCTGGGTTGCTCCACTGGCCCAGGAGGGAATTTCAGAGGGAGCCAAGCACCCCTGGCAGTCCCAGCCAGTAAGATTCGGAGCCATGAAGCAGGGTGGCTTAGGGCTGGATTTTGGAGAAGCCTGAGACAAATCCTAAGCTGTGCAACCATGGGAAGTTTTGGAACCGTCCAGTTCCTTAAGGTTCTCACTGAAAAACGGGGTGAGTGTTGCACCTGTCTCAGGGTTGTGGTGGGGACTGTGCCTGCACGGAGGAAGCAGGGGACGGGCGCTGGTTGCTGGTAGGGCTCACTCCACTTCCCGTCTGCCCCACTCCTGAGCACATACGCACTCGAGGGGACACAGGGCCCTGCTGTGCTCAGCTCCAGGCTTCTTCCCCTCTCTCCCCACTCTCCCCCGCTCTGCCCCTCTCTCCCCCAGTCTGACCCTCTCTGCCCTTCTCTCCCCACTCTGCCCCTCCCCTCTCTCATCTCTGCCCCTCTCTGCCCATCTCTCCCCTTCTATCCCCTCTCTCTTTCTCTCCTCCTCTGTCCCCCTATCTTCCCCTCTGTCCCCCTGTCTGACCTTCTCTGCCCCTCTCCCCTCCTCTCTCTCCCTCTTTCCCCCCCTCTCCTCCTCTTTCCCTGTCTCTCCAGTCTCATCTCTGCATTCATTAGGGACCATCCTGCCCTGTCCCATCTCTCCCGGGGACAGTAGTTGACCGTTCTGCCCACCCAGATTCCAGACACCCAACTTCCACTTTTGATTCTGCCAGAGAGATGAGCTGAATGAATCCTCACTTCTTTATGTCCCAAATTTTCCATCTGTGAGAGAAAGAAACATCATTCCTGCCAAGTACCTGTCCTCCCAGAGATGGGGCCAGGATGAAGCATGTTCAGAGAACAGCCTGACATGGGGAAGGAAAGGAACCACACGATTGTTGTTTTCATGTACGACGGGTTTGGGCTGTTTTCTAACAGGACGGATGTCACCTGCAGGAACAATGAAACGGCAGCCTTTTCACACTCATCCCATCCTGTAGGGCTACCTGGCCTGATCTAGCCTCTCTCCTCCAGAACCTCCCATGGTCTAAGTTCAGTTCTGGCTTGGCCATGAGAAGATACCTGTGAAGCTGAGACGTTTGGAAGCACCCGTCTTGCTTCCAGCGACTGGCCCTGTCATCTGCACACACATCCAAACACTGTAGAGACAAGACCCCTGTGTTGCAACATCTCTCCCACAGAAGAGGCCGCCCTGAACATTCTGAAATTCTAAAGCCACCAATCTCTTCTGTTACAAATTCAGTGCAAATCATATTGCCGTTTCTATTCGCACATCCAAGAGGCAGGACATTTGGGACTCCAGAGCTGGGAAGGCAGGCTGGGCCACATCCTAAACGTCTGGCATCACTTTCTCTGAAGTTGGAATTTCATTCACTCATCCACCGCCTGACTGTTCTGGGGTTGATGAAGAACCATTTAAACACCACCAATCTTTTTCTTCTTATTGGCTGTCCTGTTTGACCAGTTGCTGCCCTAACCTCCTCTCCCTGAAATCCTCTCCATCATCTGCCTCTTGTGCTTTCAGACTGAACCCAATCAGGAAAAACAGGACGCCCTTGTGCACATTACAAGAACACATTTTTGTTAATTGGAGGTGCAGATCCAGCCCAGGTTGGGGGAAGCCCCGCTTGTCCCCTCAGACTTTGGTGGAGAATGCAATGGTGCCACTTGGTAAATGGCTGTTGTCACACTGAAGAGTTAATCCGATGTGCATTTAAAAAGCAAGCAAGAGGCCAGGCACAGTGGCTCATGCCTGTAATCCTAGCACTTTGGGAAACCAACATGGGTGGTTCACTTGAGGCCAGGAGTTCAAGACCAGCCTGGCCAATGTGGTGAAAGCTGTCTCTACTAAAAATACAAAAAACTAGCTGGGCATGGTGGCACAAGCCTGTATGTGCCACTTGGGAGGCTGAGGCACAAGAATTCTTGAACCGGGAAGGTGGAGGTTGCAATGAGCCGAGATATGCCATTGCACTCCAGCCTGGGCAACAAAGTAAGACTCCTTCTCAAAAAAGAAAAGAAAATAAAGAAATAAAACAAAAAAAAGAAAAAAAGCAGGCAATGCTACCCTTACCCACTGGGCGCATCTAGACCACAGGACCTCTGCTTCTGAGGGTGAGGCCTTCTGGCTTGAAGGGGCAGGAGTGAGCAGGAGCTCTGTGATTTCAGTGATTCTGGAAATCATTTTGAAAGGAGCTGGGGTGGTGCTTGTAGAGAACAATGGAAGGGTTTGTTCCCGGCACGTTCTCAGTCTGGGCCTGAACAGCGCCTCGTTCGAGGTGAGGTGAGGCTCACCCTCCCACTAAATCCTGCCCGGGGTCTCTGGATGCTCCCTGCCCAGACTCTAATTACAGAATGGAGCTGGCCTCGCTGAAATGAGTGCCTGCCAGTGACAGCACCTGACAAAGGCAGCACTGAACCCTTTTGAGGAAATTAAATAACCGATATGAGAAAGGGAGGGAGAGAAAGGAAAAGCAGGGGCCTGGGGAATGGGAGGTGGGGATGGGAAGCGTGTGCCCCTCTGTTACAGCTTCTGAGGTTCATTCCTTCTGGGTACCTAAATGCAGGGCCCGGGTGAAAACGTGAGAAGGGTTCCAACTGTGAGAACAACAAATCGGGAGTGCTCCCACAGCAGGACGCGCCGCACGCAGCTCCTTCGTGCTCCTTTATGGAGCCCCATCGCCCCTCATTCTTCTTGTTCCAAACATGCAAGGTGTGGGTCAAGGCGGGAAATAACTCTGTCAATGGACTAAGAACTCAGGCTGTGTTCTGTTATAACCCCTAAATCTCACCACAGAAATACAGTGATATATTTACTAGCAGAGTTCATGGCGTATTCAAGTATCCGAATTGTGGACGTTTTGCGTCAGAAGCCTATGTGACCTCTGACTTGGTTTTCTTATCTGCAAATTTGAAATTTAGGCTTTTTTCACACTTAGGGATGAAAAAGGGAACAAACCATAATTCTTGACCCCAACCAGCTAAAAGATTGGAAGTGTGAAAATTTGTATCTAGGGCATTATTTTGCACATGGATTATGAGTATATATAAATTAAGTGAACAGTGGGGCGCTGCTCTGCCAGGGCAGGGCGGGCAGTGTGGCCCCTCCATCTCTCGGTCTCTGGGGGCTCTAAGAACCCTTAGAGTTCCCAGGAGCACAGTTTGCAAACCCCTTGTCTACCCCAGCAGTGCTGTGGAGCTGAGTTACTTCTCACCTCTGTCCAGAGGCTCCGCCCACCACTCACCAGTTACACCATCTTTCTGGGTCCCACGGCCCTTGTTTGTGGCGTGAGATCACTTAATAAAACTGTCTCCAAGACACGGTATTTTTCATTTCCAAGTGACTGAAACCTTATCAAATGTCTCAAGAAAAAATAAAATTGAAAAAAAAAAAAAAAACGAACACACACACACACACACACCCAAGAAGGTAGTGGGAAAAGGGTGGACATAGAGGTTTCAGACCAGGAGTTCACTTGATACTAGAGGCAGCCTCTCACCTCCAGTTCTGATGGACTCCATCTTAGCATCACCTCCCTCAGCCACAGCGCAGACAGTCACCCGCGGCTGCAACAGAGAACTCTCTGTGGAAAGGGGCTCATCTTCCAGCAGCCCCACAGATACTCCCAGGTGCCTCTTACTGGCCAGGTGGATCCTTCCCAGGCCTCACGGCCCAGGGAGTCATCCACTCAGTTGGTGGTACCTCGGGGATACAGCCCTGGTGTTGGGCTGGGGTCAGTCTCAGTTAAACAACTCAGTGTTCAGTGAAGGACAGTGGTCCCCACGTGCAAGATGGGGCCCTGCGCGAGACACCTAGGGTGGCCATAACAGCACCACAAGACAGAAGTTTAAAACAAAAGCAACTCGAAGCCTGCAGTCGGAGTGTCGGGACCCTGAAACTGCACTCCTCAGCTTCTTCCAGTCCCCACGTACTCCAGACCTCAGTCCTGGGCTTTGAGCTGCAGCGCCCGCCCCGCCTCTGCCCCCCCAGGGCTCCTCCCCGTGGTCTTCCTCTGCATCTCTTCCTATGACGCCAGTTTGACTGGATCAAGGCCCATCCCCTTGTGACCTCACCTTAGCTAATTATACCTGCAACAATGTGATTTTCAAATAAGGTCACATTCTAAAGTACTGGGGGTCGGGACTTCCACAAACTTCTTAACCCACACAGGTGCCAATGCCAAAGATGAGGACAGGGGCTGAATAGGCAGAGAAGTGTCTGAATGCATGCTGCCCGGCCCTGACCCCATGGTCCCAAGAGCCCCTCCTCCTTTGGTGCATGCTGAGGGAAGAGGAGTCAGATACAAGGGACAGAGCCCAGCCCAGTGGCCACAGCTCAGGCCAGCAAGGCACTTGGCAGCTAGGACAGCTCACCTCAGCAGAAGCATGGCCTCAGAACTCCCAGGAGGGGTCCACCACCCCTGAAACTAATGCCCTGATACCCATGGGCCTCTGGGAGCATGTTGCTCCTTCAGCAGCCATAACCCTATGTGACTCCACCCACGTCCTCAGAAAATGTTTCCACCTCTCGCCACCCTAGGGAAAGCAGCAGAGCCTGCACGTCAGCCCATCCTCAGGGAACTTTCCATCTAGTCAGGGAAATGAGATGGTAAACAGACACTGAGAAGGACGCCAGGAGGACAGAGGAGAGGGTGGGCAAACTCCCTCAGCACCAAGCTGCAGGAAGGCCGTAGGGCAGGCTTGGCGGAGGAATGGCATCAAGGCCGGCACAGACGGCACAGACGAGGGCTCTGGGGCTTAGCTGTGACTCTAGGCAGGGTCTCGGAGAGGTCTTCATGCCCCATCACATCTGCACAGTGACACCTGAGTTCTGCCAGTGGGCAGAGCAAGCAAGGCTTTATCATTGCTGTATAAGTCTGTTTTCATGCTGCTGATAAAGACATACCCAAGACTGGGCAATTTACAAAAGAAAGAGGTTTATTAGACTTACAGTTCCATATGGCTGGGGAGGCCTCACAATCATGGTAGAAGGTGAAAGGCACATTTCGCATGGTGGCAGACAATAGAGAGCTTGTGCAGGGAAACTCCCGTTTTTAAAAACATCAGATCTCATGAGACTCATTCACTATCACGAGAACAGTGCAGGAAATACCCAGCCCCATAATTCAATTACCTCTCACCAGGTTCCTCCCAACACATGGGAATTGTGGGGGTTACAATTCAAGATGATATTTGGGTGGGGACACAGCCAAACCATATCAATGGCCAAGAAGCCTTTTTATGACCAGCGACATATCACAGTGGGTTCAAACTTTACCTGAGGATCCAAACCCTGACCTTCAAGATGAATCGCTGAGCATTTTGTTGTTAGTCTAGAGCCAGACCTGGAACCCAACAGTATTTAGCGATGGCAGTCACTTGCCCTCTGTTCCTAAGTCCTCCACAATGGCACTGACACAATGGGATATTCCTTGAGTTGTGTTTTCAAACAGGAATCTACTACTCCCAGTTCAAGAAAGTCAAGATTCAGACCAAAAGGAAGGCCTTCTCCCCCAACCGTATGAGTGACTCCAACTTTTTAAATATGGACTTTATTTTTTTAGAGCATCTTTAGGTCCACAGGAAAACTGATCAGAAGTTTCAGAGAGTTCTCATCTCCCCTGGACCCAATTCCCGCAGCCTCCCCCAAGATCAGCACCCCCAGCAGAGTGGCCCATTGGCTGCAACAGAGGGGCTTTGCATGGCCCACCGTCCAACGCTCATGTGGGGGCACACACTTGGTGCTGGGCACTCCATGGGTTCGGACGAATGCCGGCGACTTGTCCCCAGCATATCACACCGCGTGGTTTCACTGCCCAGGAAGTCCTCTGTGATCTGCCTATTCACCATCCTCCCCAGTCCCCAACCCTGCAAACCACTGGTCCTTCTACTGTCTCCACAGGTTTGCCTTTTCCAGAATGACACACAGCTGGAATCATGCAGCCTGTGGCCTTTCAGACAGGCCTCTCTCACTTGGAATAGGCAGGCAAGCTCCTGCACATCTTTTCGTGGTTTGAGAGCTCGTTTCTGTTCAGTGCCAGGAAGCATTCTGTTGTCGGGTTAGGGACTGACCGACAGTTGATTCACCCACCTCCCAACAGACATCATGGTGCCTCCAGGTTTGAGCCGTACGAATAAAACCGCTGTAAGCATCCCTGGGCAGGGGTCTGTGTGGATAGTTTCCAAACCCTTGGGTAAATCCCAAGGAGCCCAATTGCTGGATCATGCAGGAAGAGCAGGTTTCATTTCATTTTTTTACCTGTTTTGTTTGCTTTCTTTCAGGCGGCACCATCTTTAGATTATTTGCTGTGGTTTTTGAGATGGAGTCTCTATCACTCAGGCTGGAGTGCAGTGGTACAATCTCAGCTCACTGCAACCTCCACCTCCTGGGTTCAAGCAATTCTCCTGCCTTACCCTCCCAAGTAGCTAGGATTACAGGCACACGCCACCACACCCAGCTAATGTTTCTATTTTTAGTAGAGACAGGGTTTCACCATGTTGGCCAAAACGGTCTCAATCTCCTGACCTCATGATCCACCCACCTCAGCCTCCCAAAGTGCTGGGATTACAGGCATGAGCCACCAAGCCCGGCCTTGGTTGTGGTTTTTAAATGAGCATGGGTAGGAACAGAAGCTGAAGGGACCTTGTGAGTCCTTTCCAATGGATTGCAGAGACCGTGGAGAGCTATATTAAGGATGTGCTCCATCATTGACGCATCTGTTTCCAATGATGCTGATAAATCCCCACGCTCTTACAGTGTCTGAGATGTGTGTCACTCTGCGGTACTAACACTGGACACGGGGAACTTTCAAAGAGTCGATCCAGGGGGAAGTGACTGGAATGGCTGGGTGTGTGTCCCTGTAGGCCTCTCCTGATCTCAGTGGCCTGAGTGCAGCTCCCAGCAACACACAGCCTCCAGGAACCAGCATCCAGCCATTCCTTCTCCCCAGGACACAGCACTTGGCTGGCTATGAAGGACTCGGGGGCCTGCAGTTGGAAGATAATGCCATCAGAAGACATTTGGCCATTTCAGAAAGACAAGTCCCTGCATTCATTACAGGCCCAAAGAGATGTGAACTCAGTCAAGGACCTCCTAAATGGTGGCAGATGGTCAGTGCACAGGCATCCTCAGTGAAGGAAGCAAATGGCCTGCGGGCCTTCGCAGATGGCGGGTGCTCAGACATCCTCAGTTATCAAAGCAGGCTATGAAGCCTGAGGGCCTTCACAGATGGCCAGTGCAGAGACATCCTCAGTGAAGGAAGCAGATGGCCGGCGGACCTTAGCTGTCCCAGGGCAGAGCAGACACCAGAAGGCAAGTCTGTGGTTCACAAGGAGAGAGGGAAAAAACAAATGCCAAAGCTGGGAAGAAGAAAGAACCAACAGGCAGTCAGAGAGATGACGAGTGCTAATCCCACAGAAACAATGACGAGTGCTAATCCCACAGAAACAAAGCCGAAGAAGCTCGTGTGACCTGGCTCAAAATGGCCAGGACGATTCTCTTGCATTTTTCCTGAAGTGTTGTTGAAGTTTCCCCAACATAGTCTGTATCTGCAGCATGGGACAGTGAATTTGCTCTCCCAAACACACACGTAGGGTTATAAATGGAAAAGTTCTACATAGGAGGCCACAAGCATCTCAGGCCCTGGTTCCGGGATCAGGCATAGCTGGCGCATCTTCATTCACCCTATTTCCCTCTCTCATCCCCTCAAGTGTCCAAACCCTGACCCCTTCCTCAGAGCCAGGATGTCTGAACCCCTCTTTCCCTCCTCCATCTCTCACTCTCCCTCTGAACTACCAGGAAGGGATCTGGGATAAACATTAATCAAATACTGCATGTTGCAGACACCTTCCATATGTCGCAAGAAATCTGCACACAATATATTAGGTTGGTCATTTCAGAAAGATAAGGCCCTGCATTTGTGACAGGCCCAAAGAAGGCGTGAACTCAGGCAAGAACTTTTGCCATTAATGACAAAAACCGCAATTACTTTTGCACCAACCTAATATCATCATGTTTCACACTTGTGAAAACAACATGGAAAATCTTTCCTAAAAATGAGCCTTATTTATACACCAGTTACATGTTTCATAGTATATCTGGGGGTCACTTCCAGATGTTCACTTCATTAAATTCCATGGTGTCCAGGGCAGGACTAAAGAATCAATGAATTCTCAGCAAACCTTTTTTTTTTTTTTTTTTTTTTTCCCCTGAGACGGAGTTTTGCTCTTGTTGTCCAGCCTGGAGTGCAATGGCATGATCTTCGCTTACTGCAACCTCTGCCTCCCGGGTTCAAGCAATTCTCGTGCCTCAGCCTCTCGAGTAGCTGGGATCATAGGTGGCCGCCACCACACCCACACCTGACTGATTTTTGTATTTTTAGTCGAGAAGGGGTTTCACCATGTTGGCCAGGCTGGTCTCAAACTCCTGACCTCAGGTGATCCACCTGCCTCGGCCTCCCAAAGTGCTGGGATTACAGGCGTGAGCCGCTGTGCCCAGCCTCAGCAAACACTTTTTGTTGACTGGTAAATAGAGCTTTGGTGTTTGTCCTCAAGGGATTAATGGGCTGAGGCCACAGGGAAGGATATCAGTACATCGACAATTATTAGAAGAAGAGAAATAGGATAGTGGCCCTTTATCCATGGTTTTGCTTTCCACAGTTTCCCACAGTCTGAAAATATTAAATGGAAAATTTCAGAAATAAACAATTCATAAGTTTTCAATTCTATGCCATTCTGAGCAGTATGATAAAAATCTCAAGCTGCCCACTCCACCCTGCCCTGGACCCTCCCTTTGTCCAGCTGCCGACTCCCCTTAACCCCCTGCTGGTCACCTGGAGCCCTCTCAGTTATCAGATCAAGTCACAGGGGTGCGGTGCTCGTGTTCAAGGAACCCACATTTGACTTCATCACGGCCCCAAAGCACAAGAACAGTGAGGCTGGCAAGGCGGGTACACCTAAGAGAAACCTTAAGATACTTCTTTAAGTGAAAAGTGAAAGTTCTCGGCTTAAGAAAGAACTAGTATGCTGAGGCTGCTAAGATCTCCAGTATGAATGAAACTTCTTTTTGTAAAATTGAGACCATATTGTTATAATTGTTCAATTTTACTAGTTATTGTCAATCTCTTACTGTGCCTAATTTATAAATTAAACTTTATCCCAGGTGTGGATGGACATGAAAAACAGCGTACTTGGGGCTCGGTACTACCTGTGGTTTCGGGCATCCTCTGGGGGTCTTGGAACGTACCCCCTGAGGATAGGGGGATGACTGTATTGAATTAATAGATAACCCTTTGGCCAGTCACACCGACCATGTGCATATGTGTCACTTAAGGAGACTAGGTGATGGCAAGGTGAGAAACAAAAATCTTGATGGCTTAAAATAAAGCTCTTTCTCTCGTATTCTCTGCCCACAGCCAATCGGCCCATCCTGCTGACCCCAGCCCCAGGTGAATGGAGCAGCTGGAGCCTGGATGGTGCTGGTCACGGCAGCAGGAAGCCACTCCTTCTGATGGCCACCTCCCAGGGACCAGTGCCCCAACCCGGAAACTGCCACGTTTCACCACAACGTGGCTTTGAAACACAAGTTCATTCCAGAGCAAACGAGCGAGATGTTGGAATACAATCTGAGCATCACAGGAGCACTGCGTCCTGGAGGACAGGGCACCGCGAGAAATGCACCCATCTCTCAGTACAGAGCAGGCCCGTGCAACACATCCACTGCAGACACAGCTCTGGGATCAGCAGCTGCCCTCCCCGTCCCACCCTGTTTCAGACGACCCAACCCTCACACCTCCTCGGACAAAGAGCCAATTTGCTGTTGTATCTGTGCATTTCTTATCCACTTAGCCTGTGTCAGGCAGCCTGCCCTTGTGCTAGGTCCCTGCCAACGCTATGTGTGACATATGAGCTGCACCCAGCCCCACTTTTCCCAAGCCATGGTCTCACTGCCTGACTGCCCGGCACAGTGAATTTTGAACTGACTACACTCACATCTTTCTTACCCACCACGTGGCCAGAACTTTCCACGTGGCCCACTCCTGAGGGGTCCAGGGAGCTGTTTCTAGCCTGAAAAGAAGGGCGTGCTAGATGTTGAGAATGGCCCCAACGCCAGCTCCGTCTGCAGCACAGACTCCTGGGGCAAGCCTCCCAGCCCTTCGTACTGGTTTCCTGCCCAGATCAGATGGAGACGCAACCCCACCCTGCGGGGACGAGCTAGAAACTGCTCCAAAGTCAAAGTGAGGATTCACACAGCACCAACAGGTGACTGTCTCTGGGAGTGCAGGGCTCGGAAGTGGGGTATAAAGACATCCTCGGCCTAGGTGGACAGTGGGTTTGTGGCTGTTAGTCACCTGACTGGAACGACTAACAAGCAGGTGGCTGAGCATGGGCCGTGTGCACCCTCCTGTCCACAGCGCCCAAAGCACAGAATACGATCTCTTCAGTTATGATAGAGAAAGGTGAGGGTGGCAGTGGCAAGGCAGCAGCAGGACTGTGGGGCAGGTACCCCCAAAGCTTTCCCTCTGCAGTCCTCCTGCCTCCTCCAGCGGCCACTCCCGTAGATAAACTTTTCTCTCTTAGTTTCTACACACTCGCCTGTTCCCCGCGTACAGCAGGGAAATCTGCTCCCTGCTACCTGCGGTGTGACCCGCAGGCCTCTGTGCTCCATGCACTTCCTGAGCACTGGCTTCCAGAGCCTTTGCACCCAGCAGCTTCCAGCTCCAGCCAGAGTCTCTCAGCCACAGCCTTGGCCTCCACCCAGAAATGGTCTCCAGTCTGCAGTGAGCCAGGCACAGCTTTCTGACGGGCCTAGATTGAGAAATGTGTGCCATCTGTTCATGTTCATGTGTGTGTGCATGTGAGTACACACGTGCATGTGTATATTGTGTGCATGTGTGCATATTGTGTAGGCAAGTACACACATTTACATGTGCATGGGACTGTCTTCATATGCATGTACACGTGTTTGTGTACACATGTGTGTGTACACGTGTGTGCACGTGTGATGTCCCCAAACACCTGGGCTCACACACGGCTGCCTGCCTCTTTCCACTTCCCTGCTGCCAAGCAGGACAGCCAGCTCCATTCTCTCTCATGAGGCTGTCGCCCAATCAAGCAGCAGCTGTGACTTCAGTGCTGTCTATATTTCCTCTTCGCTGGTGCCCGCCCACTACCTCCTGTGCAGACGGGCACTGGGGGCTGATCTCCCTGCACAAGGGCCTCCTGCACCAACTCCTTCTGGTCTGGATGGTGCCACTCCAGGTCTTGGACCATAACTCCAGCCCAGGGCACGGGATCTGGGTGGGAGACACCCCCATCAGAGGATGAGTCCCCACATGTCGTTACTTTCACGTTTCTTGGTTCTCTCATTTGGAAAAACTGCTCTTGACGGCAGAGCCAAGAAGAAAGGGCAGGACTCACTGGGGACCAGCGGACACCTGACGGACGCTCTGCTCCCTGCCCTCTGGCCGCCTGCCACCCTCTGCGTCCTTCCCCTGGCATCCTGCTGCTCCCAGGGCCAGGCAAGGGGCAGAACCTGGTCCCCCAGAGTGAGTGCCAGCCCTTCACAGCTGCACACACTGCTCCCGCTACACATGCCCACTCACACGTACACACACTCAGGCACAGACACATGGACTTTTACATTCAATGTGCACGCATGTGCACACATGCGTGCACACTATCACATGCAGTGACACATGCATGCCCACTCACACATACATTTACACACTCAAATACAAACCCACATAAAACTCACACACACACACCGTTTCTTTCTCACACACTGAATAGTAAAAATAAAAGTTTCATGACGGAAAGGCTGGTCTTCCCAAGGAGAGAAAGGACATGGTGCCTCTTAGTCTGGGCCATCAGGACAATGAGGAGAGAGAGAAGGGAAGCGAAGAGGGGCAGCCGTCCTGTGATGTCTGTTTATGCAGGAGCCAGCCCCTAAGCGAGTGGTGTCATGGCTGAAAAAAGGAGGAGTGGTACTTTAGAGTCAGCGTCGCTTCCATTTCTGCATAAACAGTGAGGCAGGCCCAGGGCTGGACACAGGGCTGGACTGAGGCCCAGCAGATGGACATGGCAGAACCAATCAGGTGGTCACAAGTAGTGATGTGCCCACAGCCTTTTATCTGGCTAGGAAGGAAAACTGAAGGCAGCCACCTAACCTGGGCATCAACATTGTGCCCCATGACTAAGCAAGCAGATCTTTATCCTACGATCAATGCAACGTCGTTGAGGCTGCAGGCCAAGGGGGTGAGCAGAGAGATGCCTCCATGAGCAGCTCTGCACTGTGGAGAGAGGCCTTCATGAGCGGATCTACACTGCGGAGAGATGCTTCCATGAGCGGTTCCGCACTGCAGAGAAAGGCCTCCATGAGCGGTTCGGCACTGCAAAGAGATGCCTCCATGAGCGGCTCCGCACTGCAGAGAGTTGCCTCCAATCACTCACCCTCTGGAGACTGGAGTCAGCCAGGACGTTATTTCAATAACCCGGTGAGTGATGGAGCCGCTGGGGCAGGTGCCCAGAACAGAGGTGGAGAAACAGGTGGGCTCAGAGTTGTCTAAGGGTCATCTCCCTCCTTCCCCATTGCAAACCCGGACCAAGGGGAGTCAGACACACACGTGGGAGAGCACGGAGGAGGGTACCTCAGCTGCTGTGATGCAGGGTCGGGATCCTGTGGGTGCCGAGTGCCACCTCACAGTGCTGCCCCATGCAATGACCAAAGTCCACTGTTCACGACAAGTGCCTTGTAACAACCCCTTCATACCATTCGAAAATAGTTACAGATTCCATTATTTTCCTACATCTGTTATTTCAAGCAATATTTAATATTACAATAAGCAAAAGTCATTTCTATTAAGGTAATATGCTCAATATGCAAACGCACAGGCATTCTAAGGACATGCTGATGTTGTGGTGGAACTGTGTGAGTCCCCTGAGTCTGGAGCCTGCACATGCAGCTACCACGCTGAGCCACAGCCACTGAGGTTCTGCCACGACACACAGCCCCAGCAACTTCCAAACAGCACAAAGTGCAGCATCTCCTCAGTTTCCATTGCAACTGCATCTTAGAAAACAAGAGTGTGTATTGAAGTAGGGCAATCATGATGCGCACGTGTGCAGGTGTGCATCTGTGGTTGGAAAACTGGGTGAGGGCTCAGCCCAGCCGATGCCCAGCAGGATATTGAAGGGCAAGTGGGATGCTGACCAGCTCTATGCTCTGGCACTGCCCCGTGTAAGAACAGAGAGAGGTCTGGCATCTCGAAACCCCTGCTAAGTGTGTCTCCGTCTACTCCCAATCACAGGACACCCGGAAATGCCTCTTCCTGTCAGAGCTACTCATGTGGCCCTAGCAGGCATGTCATCGACAGGCGAGGACAGAGACGCCCCAAGAAGCAAGGTACTTTCTCAGAGGTACACAGCTGCTCAGTGGCCACTCTGAGACCAGAACCCAGATCTACCTCCCCTCCCAGGACCAGCTGTACCAACATCGCTGTGGACACCCTGGGAGGGAGGGGCTCCTTCGTCGCAGGAGAGAAGTATCAAGTGCTTGAATGTGTCGCCCTTGACCATGGTCCCGGAAATGCCAAGATTCAGGTGGACTGCACACAACAGATTTGAGTCTCAAGATATTTTTAAAATATATCTTATTGTAGTGTTTCTTGTTGCAAAAATAGAACACATTTTTTTGCAAAAACAAAGAGAAAATGCAAATATAACAGAAAAGAACAATCATCCAGAGGCAAGCATTGTCAGCATCTTGATATGTTGTTTTCTTTTAATAAGACACATACATGCAAACATTGCAGTGGTGGAATTTTATGTGACAATTTGGCTGGGCGCTGATGCCAACATGTTTGGTCAAACATCAGTCTAGATGTTGTTCTGAAGGTATTTTTAGGTGAAACTAATCTTTGCTCACTGGGCTTCGAGTGAAACAGGTGCCTCTTCCTAAGGCAGGCGGGCCTTATCCAGTCAGTTGAAGGCCTAAGGAGAAAGACATCGACCTCCCCGAGGAAGTAGGAATTTGCCTCCTGACCATCTTCAGCCTCAGGACGATCGCATTCATTTCTCCCTGGGTTTCCAGCCTGCCGGCCCGCCCTGCAAATTTCAGACCTGCCACCCTCCACAATCATGTAAGCAAATTCCTTAAAATCAATCAATAACTCTCTCTCTCTACACACACACACACACACACACACACACACCCCTATTGGTTCTGTTTCTCTGGAGAACCCTAATATATACACATGTATATATGCATACATTATATATACATAAATATGCATATATACATATATACATATGTATATTATATATGCACACATATATACATATACATACACACACATTTGTAATAAAAATAGAATCTTCCTGAAGCATGCTTTATTCACTTGAGAATATGGAGATAATAATTTGCTCATCATAAAACATTCTTCTCCCCGCTCCTTCATTTCCAGTAGCCACATGGAATTCCATGGTGTGGATATGCTAGGGTTATAGGGTTATTTTAGCCAAGGATTTGCTGAATTGTCAGATGAACATGCTTTCTTATTCTCCTATGTTTCTTACAAACTTTCTTTCAAAGGTAACAAACAGAAAACGATCCAGGGGCCTTGGAGGCCCCCAGGCCCAGTGTGAATCTGCTTCTACTGAAGTTGCCCTCCTCCCTCTGTTGAGGAGCTAGAAGAGTCCCAGCCCCTGGCCTTCCCTGGCTGGGGTTTGCAACATGTGGAGGAGTCTGAGGAGACCAGGGCCCCAGCTCCCCTTCATAGAGAGCCTGGGACCTGCTTCCATACGGGGCTGTGGGTTAGTGGGTGTGTGCACGCAACCACAGTCTACACCTGGGCTGCTCCCTAATTGATAATGTAATTATCAAGAGAGTCATATTGCTGCACACACAGCATTTTTCAATCATTTATCACAATGTTGATCTTTATTTTAAATATAAATCAGGCAATCATTTATGTCTTTTATGTTCTTTGTATTTATTCAAGAATATTTAACTGTAGACAAAAGGTGACTTATTCATTATTCATCCTGAACAAGGCAAGTATGGCGATTTGAAAAGGCTGACATTTGAGCTTTTTGCCAACACTAGCAAAATTATATCCTTCCCATTGTAAATCAATGAAGTAGAATCATTGTGCACAAAGGAATTAAATTGCCTTGTCACTTTAATAAGGCCACCTTATATACAACCTTCAACCATCGCCATTGTGCAGAGACACAGTGGCTCCTCAGCCCGCTCTGCTCAGCCCTCAGTCGCTTTCCAATTAAACCAACATCCTCCAAGTCTTTCACGCCACTCTTCCTCTTTCTTGAGAGTGTCAGAATGTCACACGCATAACTTGCTATCAGCGGCATGCACACATCGGAGGGAATTAGCAACCCCAGCCTCAGCGGTGCCTCTGGCATCTTTTAAACTTGTTCATCAGGTCTTCCTCTGCTGGTACCTTCCCCCAACATCCTGCCACACCACTCCCCTCACCCCACTTCATGGGTATGTATATACCACACGCACACATGCCAGATACACACATTATTGCACACATACATGCACAGATACACACATGCTCACAACATGTGCGGTAAAAAACATTTTTGCAGATATACATACATGCACAGATGCGCACATTATGCAGCATCCACAGATCCACAGTGCACACATGCAGATACCATTGCACACACATGTAGATACAGGCATACACATATGCACACTTAAATATATGCTCACACATGCACAGATACACACATATGCACACAGGCACACACATGCTCACATATGCACAGATACACATGCAGACACACACATGCACAAATAAACTCGCACCTTGAGAGATAATACTATTGATTTTGTTTTCTTTTAGAAACGTTCAAATTTTCCAGGCAGGAATCATTTTCATAACAACAAATGAGAAACTCTCAGATGTCAACATCTCAGGCAGACAGTTGAAAGGAAGAAGGTGTGCTGGGAAGTGAGCCGAGGTGTGGCTGGACAGCAGCAGAAACCGCCTCCTGCTTAGAGCAGAGGAAGCATCCTCCATCTCTACTCCCCCACATTAATCACACTAGAGAGGAAAGACACACACTGCAAGGACAATGGAAAGGAGAGGGAGCTGGCAGCTGGCGGGAGGTGTGGACGCACTCCTGGACGATGAGGACAGACAGGTACTAGCCACTGACGCAGACAGAGCACAGGGAAATGGGTGCCTCCCGGTGAGAGGAGCCCTGAGAAGCCAGCAGAGACACCCAGGGCCATGGAGCAGCTCAGGAACCAGGGGCACCTGTGTCTCTTGAGGCAGGGACGTGAGGGGTGTGGAGGACACAGAGTCGTCAAATTCCAATGAGACACTATTTAGAGCCCCAAGTCCCTTCTCCCAGCCCCACAGCCAGGAAATGGAGCCCCTCTGCTCTAGCAGAAGCAGGCAGGTAAGTCTCTGAGTGGGAGGCATCCATGATCTTGGCATGAAGCAAAGCAGAACAGCCACAGGTGAAGATGTGGTTCCACCTGGACATAGACTGAGGCCCGTATCCCTGGGAGCCCAGCATCCTTCCCCGAGTGCTCAGAGCACCTGCTGCCTGGCCTGTGCCACCATCGGCGAGTAGGAGGGCCGTGCGATGCCCACAAGGAAAGGCAATAGAGATCAGGGGTCTCCTGACAAAATAGTGAAATCCCCACACAATCACCCACCAGCCAGCAAACCTCACCCACAGAAACCAAGCATCAGAAGTGGACTCAGTATCAGAAATCAGGCACTTGGTAAAAGCTCCTCCCATAATCAACCAAGAAGGAAAGGCTGAAAATCGAGAATGAACTCAGAGCAAGTAGGTGTCATCAAGGTGGCCGGGAAAACTTTTCTGAAAGCGATAACTAACAATACCAAAGAGATGAGAGGTTGATTCTATGAAATGAGGAGAGGACTCCATAAAAGAAATATCGTTCAGGAAACAAAAAAGACAACTTGAGAAAAATACTTTTTAATTTAATTGGAGGAATAGAGATGGAGAAAACCACCCAGATAATAGAAAACAAAACAAAGAAAAGAAGGCAGAGGTGGAAAGACAGAAACAATTTAAGGATTAGTCTAGGAATTTTATTATCTATTTTCAATAGAAATGTCATGTAAAACAAAAGAGCTGAGAACCAGCTGGTGAGGTGGCCTCGTCCCGGTGCGGTGGCCCAAGTCCCCTCCTGCCTACGGCCTCCCTGTCTCTGACCCAAGGGACCTGGTAGATGAGCAACATCTTCCACACAAGAGAGTCTCCTGTGGAGGCAGTGGGAGGACACACAGGAGTTTTCTCTGAGAAGGGGAATTTCTCTTTGTGACCAGACACAAAAGGACCTGCCCCCATGACCTAGTTGTCAAGGAAAGAGCTGGGTACATCCCCAGGGGTGCCTGGCCCTGAGCCCAAATTCTGTCTCCTATCACAGCCCTGGAACATCCTCCATCATCTCTGCAGGGCTCCCACAACCACCACAGCCCCGGAACAGGCCCCACCATCTCCACAGACCCCACCCACGCCTCCATCACCACAGCCCTGAAACAGGCCCCACCATCTCCACAGACCCCACCCCGCCTCCATCACCACCCTGGAACAGGCTCCCAGTATCTTCACAGACCCAACCCCTCCATCACCACACCCCTGAAACAGCCCCACCATCTCCACAGACCCCACCCCGCCTCCATCACCACAGCCCTAGAACAGCCCCTACCATCTCCACAAACCCCACCCTGCTTCCATCACCACCCTGGAACAGGCTCCCAGTATCTTCACAGACCCAACCCCTCCATCACCACAGCCCTGGAACAGACCCCACCATCTCCACAGACCCCACCCCCCCACAACCACCACAGCCCAGGAACAGCCCCCACCATCTCCAAAACCCCACTCCACCTTCATCACCATAACCGTGGAACAGGCTCCCACCATCTCCACAGACCCCACCCCCGCCTCCATCACCACAGCCCTAGAACAGCCCCTACCATCTCCACAAACCCCACCCTGCTTCCATCACCACCCTGGAACAGGCTCCCAGTATCTTCACAGACCCCACCCCTCCATCACCACAGCCCGAGAACAGACCCCACCATCTCCACAGACCCCACCCTGCCTCCATCACCACAGCCCTGAAACAGCCCCTCACCATCTCCACAACTCCACCCCGCAACTGCATCACCACAGCCCTGAAACAGGCCCCCACCCCACAACCACCACAGCCCTGGAACAGGCCCCATCATCTCTCTAGAGCCAAGTCCTCAGTCACTACAGCCCTGGAACGGCACCTACCACCCCTATAGAGCCCACCCCCGACTACCACAGCCCTGAAACAGCCCCCCAACCATCTCCACAGAACCCCCCGACTCCATCAGCACAGCCCTGGAACAACCCCCTACCATCTCTACAGACCCCACCCCCCAGTCACCACAGCCCTGGAACAGCCACTCCCTCTACTACCTCTGCAGAGCTCACCCTGCCCCAGCTTCCACCCCCAGCCCAGGTCTGTAGAGTTTTCATCTGCATCAGAACACACATCCTTGACTTTGGAATAACTATCTCACCATCTGAAAGGGGCAGGAGGCCCTAGGAGCCCCCTCACTCACCAGTGCCCTCCCTTATTCCTTCAACCAATAAATATGCATTGAGTGGACACCTACTATATTCAGAGGTGCAGAGCACAGCCAGACTCCTGGGACCAGTTGCCTCCACACACACCTTCATCTGCATCAGTCCTGCTCTGCTGGTCACTTTACAGGGATTTTACATCCATAGTCATACTCCAGTAAGGAGACACAGCACAACAGACAAGAAGAAAGTGGAGGAAGTGTCTGCAGACAGTAGGAGACCCTCACAGACTTTCTTCCTAAGGACCCCAGTGCTTTCAGACGTTGAGTGGACACCCGTGGGGCTGCTCACCCACCACATCAGTGGGTCCAACATAACCTTCCAGTTTGGAAGAACAACCAATGGCCCAAAAGACCATTAACATCTCTCCACTAATTTCTTTTGCCATGAGATGCTGGAGGGGAAAAAATAAGATGAATAAAATATGATCAAAAGAATCTACAATCAACTTCCATGGTAGCTAAATTCACTTATGTAAGTTGTATTAAAGTTCCTTTTTTGAAAAGTTATTTGAATCTTCCAACAAGGGTTATTTATTAAATTCATATCTAAGTGGATTAAAGGAAAGTAATAAATTATTTTAAAAAGAAAAAAAACCAAAAAGTTTCCTAGAATCAAAGGATATGACTTTATAGCCTTAACAAATTGGTTACCCTGATCAATGCAAAAAAAGAAAAAAGAAAAAAAATACTGACACCAAGTTCCTCCACTGTGAAGCCTGGGAAAACATGTCTACGTTTCTATCCAACTTGGAGACAGAGAACAAGTAGAAAACAAAGAGCCAGGCAAGGAACCTGAGCCAGGGCAGCTTCACAAGGAGCCTTCAGGGAAAGGGGACAGTGGGAGACAGCTGAGGACAGCCGTGCCAGGATGCAGACTGTCCTGAACAGAAGGTCCCAGTGCATGCCTAGAAATTTGGCTAGCAGAGAAAGGGGAGTGCTGAGAGGGACTGGAGGCCATGACACCCCAGAAGTGGTGAGCACATCCCACACCCAGATGTTGGTTTCTAACACCATCCTCTAGTCAGGAAGCTCCTTAGAGAAATGGCTGATTCCAGGAAAGGCAGGGAAATTACAGGATGTATATATATGGTATCTTTCAGAGCCAGAAAGTAAGGAAGTGCTCAAACAAGATGAAGGTGTGTCAGAAGGACCCAGAAGCAACCTGAGGGTAGTCATGAGGGCTAAAACTGAAGCAATGTGAGGAACAACAGAATAAACAATGATAGCACTGAATTATAACCCCCTAAAATTAAACAAACATGCATGAGTCCCTACTGACATAAATGACTGGGTTTATAAATAAATGTGGAAGAGACAAATCTTCCTTTGAGAAAATTCTAATTAATGCATGTAGAAAGAACAAGTGAAATAGAAAATCACCACTAATACACCAGAGGAGTAATTGCTACAATAAAGATTCATTGATAAATGCTAAAATTAATGTGCAAAACTTAAAGCAGAATATTTACATGACTTCAAAATATCTCCCCTAAAATGTGATCATTACCGTCATGTTTTTAATGTGAGTCCCACAGATCCTCAGATACCCACTTCCAGGACGTGGGGC
Organism: Rhinopithecus bieti; assembly: GCF_001698545.2. Taxonomy (NCBI): domain Eukaryota; kingdom Metazoa; phylum Chordata; class Mammalia; order Primates; family Cercopithecidae; genus Rhinopithecus; species Rhinopithecus bieti. The sequence goes on along the minus strand of NW_016804423.1, from coordinate 4,288,860 downwards.
TTACTTTCCCTCCACCTGAGTGTGGGCTGGACCTACTTACTCACTATGAAGAAGTATGAATAAGATAATGAACAGAGAGTGGAAAAGAAAAAACAGTTAATTTAACGATGAAGGAATCTGGCAAACACCACCTTAACTGAGTGATTAAGTAAATATTAGCAGTAATAGGTCATATTGATAATCATGTCACTCCAATATGATTTGATGAGAAGGATACATCATCTCTGCAGTATTCTTACCCAGAATCCACAACCTTGGCCTCATCATGAGAAACATTAAGCAAAGCCAAATTGAGGATGTTCTACAAAATATCAGACCATGATTCTTCAAAAGTGCCAAGGTCATGAAAGGCAAAGGGAAACCAAGAAACTGCCATAGACTGGGGAGGCTAAAGAGACCTAACAAATACTTTTGGTATCCTGGACTGGATCCTAGAACAGAAAAGTGGTATTAGTGGAAGAACTGGGGTAAGCCTAACAAAGTCTACAGTTTAGTAGGCAGTCTTGCAGCAAAGTTAACTTCTTAGTTTTGATAAATGTTCTATGTTTAAGGTGTCATCATTAGAGAAAACTAAGTGAAAGTACATATGAGAACACTTTGTACTGTCTTTTTACCTCTTCTAAAGATCTAAAATAATTTTAAAATCAAAAGTCCTAAAAAGAAAGTGGCATGAAAATGTGTGGGACTGGAGGTAGCAGTCTTAGCAGGCATTGTGTTTGAGGAGGGCGAGGCATCACTTGTAGACTTTCGGTGAAGGAAAAGGAGGAAGCGAGTGGTGCAAATTAAAAATCCTACAGGAAAGACCGGGCATGGTGACTCATGCCTGTAACTACATCACTCCAGGAGGCTGAGGTGGACGGATCACCTGAGGTCGGGAGTTTGAGACCAGCCTGGCCAACATCGTGAGACCCCATCTCTACTAAAAATATGAACATTAGCCAGGCATGGTGGTGTGCGCCTGTGATCCCAGCTACTCAGGAGGCTGAGGCAGGAGAATCACTTGAGCCCAGGAGGCAGAGGTTGCAGTGAGCTGAGATTGTGCCAGTGCACTCCAGCCTGGGGGACAGAGTAAGACTCTGTCTCAAAAAAACAAATCCTACAGGAAAGAAACAGGACTCACACCTTGCAAAGGCACCATCTGTAAGAGTGTGTTCTTGAACTGAACCAAACCCCTCACTACTGCCCACATAGCATCACTCATTCTTGCTAGTCTAGAAAAATAGAAGACATTTCAAAATGAGCAGAAAGTAGAAGGCACTTCAGCTGGTGAAAAGTCTCCACCCAAAAGAAAATATGGAGCAGTGGAGAACTGTAACAAACACTCCAAACCTAATTAAATATTATTAACCAAACAACTGCAGATTTAAAAAAAAAAAACTTTACATCAAAAGTTGAACAGCTAAAACAAAACATGACTTTTAAAAAAAGCACTGAAATATATAAAATGAGAATTTGCTAAATTTAAGAAAACTGAATAAAAGAAATAAAATTAAACTCT
>NW_016804423.1:4273231-4286697 GCF_001698545.2 Rhinopithecus bieti | reverse complement strand
GATGGTCTCGATCTCCTGACCTCGTGATCCGCCCGTCTCGGCCTCCCAAAGTGCTGGGATTACAGGCTTGAGCCACCGTGCCCGGCCATACAAATATATTTTAAAACAAAAAGAAAGGAATTAAGTTCTCAACTTAAAAAAAAACTAGAAAATAACAATAAACCAAAAGAAAGCAGGAGAAAATAAATAAGGATGAAAGCAGAAAATCATGTGACAGAAAATGTTTTTAAAAGTAGAACCATTACATAATTCAAAATGCTGTTTCTTTCCAAAGAAATGAACAAATGACTCTCCTATACTAGGCCTAATTAAGAAAGTTAAGAAAAAAATAATAACCGGGGGGGTTGACTGGATGTGATGGTTCATGCCTGTAATCCCAGCACTTTGGGAGGCCGAGGCAGGCAGATCACCAGAGTTCAGGAGTTCAAGACCAGCCTGGGCCATATGGTGAAACCCCATCTCTACTAAAAATACAACAATTAGCCAGATGTGGTGGCACACTCCTCTAATCTCAGCTACTTGGGAGACTGAGGCACGAGAATCACTTGAACCTTGGAGGCAGAGGTTGCAGTGAGCCAAGATCATGCTCACTAGACAAGATCATCGCACTCTAGCCTGGGCAACAAAATGAGACTATGTCTCGGAAAAAATAAAAAAGAAATAACCAGGGGAAAATAACCATGAAAAAACATTAAAAACTCATAAGAATATGATATACAACTCTACACAAATTAAAAATTTAGATAAAATAAATGACTTCTTAAGAAAATATAATTTGCTAAAATTGATCCAAATATAGAAAGCTTAAACAGTCCTACTTCCACAGACAGAATACAGAAAATTATTGAAGAACTGTCCCATAAAAAAGGACAAGACGTGGATGGTTTCACAGAGGATATACTAAAAAAAAATAAGATAATCTCAATGTCACATAATTTGTCCCAGAATATAGAAAGAAGAAAACTACCAAAATTTTTAAAAACAAGTATAACATTAATATCTAAACCAATAAAGATAGTCCCAAAAAGACAACTATAGCTTCATATTTCATATAAATACCAATGCCAAAAAATTCTAATAAAATGATAGCAAAAAGAATAGAAAAGCATGCTTAAAAACAGTACATTATGTCCAAGTAAAACTTATTCTAGGAATGTGAGGGTAGATCAATATTAGACAATCAATATAATTTGCCCTATTAATAGTAGACATAAGGAAAAAGTGCATAATTTTCTTCATTACACTAAAAAGATACACACACATCAATATTTAGATATATGAATACACATATATGTATATATATGTCTATAGATATGCATGTGTCTATGCACATGTATGTATCCACATGTCTTTATATATACCCACGTGTATATGTACATATATATGTATGTATGTGTAATGTATAAAATCAACCTTTAAGCCATCATCTTTCTTAATAGGGAAAGAAAGCATTTCCTACTAACGTCAGAAATGAAACAAGGACACTAACCATCTGCACTATTATTCAACATTGTATTGGAAATACAATGTATACAATTAGAGAAGAAAAAACACTGAAAGAATAAACATTTGAAAAATAATTAAACATTTATAGATGATTAATAATATACTTGGAAACCCAAAAGATTCAATAATGAAAATAAAAGAATTCAAAATGAGCAGAATGTATTATACAATGAAAATCAATATCATTTACCAAAAAAAAAAATCATGTGTGCACACAAATAATAAAATATGCAATGGAAGAGAAACTATTATAAATGCAATGAAAAAGATAAAGTACTTAAAAGTAATTTGACAAGAAATATGCAAAACCAATATGAAAACAATTTTAAACCACTTCTAAGAAACACAGAAAAGACATGAACAAATGACAAAAAAAAAATCCCTTGTTCTTGGATAATTCAGTCTTATGAAAACATGGGTCCTCCTACAGATAATATATAAACTTACCAAAATTGAAATAAAATTCCCAACAAGTTTTCATCCTGGACTGAGTCAAGTTGGATCTAAGGTTTAAATGAAAAATTAGACATACTAGAAAAGCTACAAAAACTCTGTAAGAAGAACAATGGCAGGGGGATTACCCTCTGAAATTTTAAAGGATTCTAAAAGCCTTACTAATTAAAACTGTGCTGTTGACAGATGAGCAGACTGGCCAATGGTACAGAGTTAAGGGTCCAGGAACAGACACAAGTATTTATAGAAATACGGTCTATGATAAAGGTGACATTTCAAACTCTGGAGAACAGATAGACTTAATAAAATATATTAGCTGGATAACCACTTGGAGAAATGTAGAAATGGATCCATACCTCCCACCATATACCGGAATAAACACCAAATGGATCAGTGTTCTAAATGGAAAAAGCTCTAGAAGAAAACACAGGTGATTTTTTTTTAGATAATCTGGAGATGAAAGATGTGAAGAAAGCCTTTTAAACTAATAATTCATACGCAATAAAAGCAACAACTGGATTGACCATACTTTTTTTTTTGCTTCTGAAAAACACCATAAACAAAGTCAAATAACAAGAGATAAAATGATAGAAAATACATACAATGTCTCTCACAGTTAAAGGACTAATCTCCCTAATACATAAAATGCAGTTAAAAATAGAGAGGAAAAAAAGATCAAAAATCTATAGAAAAATGAACAGATCACACAAATGGTTCACAGAAAACAATATACAGAAAGCCCTAATGGTATGAAAAGATGCTCGACTTCACACATAAATACAGACTAAAACTACTCTAGGACTCCATATCACACACATCATGTTGGCAGAAATTCAAAAGCTTGACCACACACCCTGTTGGCAAACCTTCTAGGGAAAGCGGACACTTTCATAACTCACTGGTGGGAATGTGAAATGATTCAACATTTATGGAATCTGGCAACAGCCAAGAAAAACATGCATTTCCCTTTTGACCCAGAAATCCCACCTCTAGGAATTAGCCCTGAAAAAGTCACTTTCACAAAGATATGTCCAAGGTTATTCATTGTAGCATTATTGGTAATAGCAACATAGAACTGCCCAAGTGCTCTTTGATAAGCAACTAGTTATATAAATGATAGTACAGCTGCAGGGAGTATTATACAGCTATAAAAATGAATACATCTATATATTGATATACAATGATTTCCAGGATATATTTTAAATTAAAAAGCAAAATACAAAAGATTATATATAGTATTCTACCTTTTGCATACATAAGGAGGTTAAATGAGAAATATACATATACTGTATTATGTTAAAAACCATTACTTATGCATAAGCATGCCTAATACATATATACATACACACTCATACAGAAAGATGCACCAGAGACAAAAAAGTGTTATTATCCTAGGGGCTGGTGAGAGAGAAATCAAAGTGTTGTGGATGGGAGTAAGAATTATCTGACTATGCTTTCTTTCATATAGTTTTGTCTTTTGAGCATGTAGAAACTTAACATATTCAAAAATGTCGAATATATAGATAAAAGGCATACCCTAAAATTGAAAACAAACACATGGACTTAATGCCATATCAAATTGATACCACAACCACACAGAAAGGAGAATCAATGCAGGTAAATTTTGAAGCTAGTTCTCTGGCTGTGCACACCCGGGTGATATGTTCCAAAGACAAAAATTATGACCAAGAAATCTTGAATTTTTCTTAACACTCTGTTGTTGGTGGAGGGGTCAGCATAGTAATTCTGAGATAATTCTGTACATGTCATGGCAGAAAGCCAACAGGTAAATATATTACATCTGGGGAAACCAAGATTCTCACCATAAAAGAAGTGAAATATCCATGTGGAACGAGGAGGAGCTATTGTGTTTGGCTCAGATTGGAGAAGTTAGTAAGAATATAAAACCTCTGCTCTGTTCATTCCTAGGACCAGGAGCAATGACATCCCAGAAGTAATGAACCAGCACCCAGGGTTTTGTTCACAAATACCACTCTCCACTGACAGTAACCAAGACTCCTTAGAAAATCAGCTCTCCCAGGTCTTAGGCAGGGAAAGGCCAAAGTGAGCCTGGAGCAGGTTTCGTGTTGGGAAGCAGGGAAGCACTCGAGGACTAACAGGGCACATCAGAGGCCACAGCCTTAGTGCAGAGGTTCCCGCTGGCCACACGTGAAACAACTCCATCATCAAAAAGAGCGACGAGGGCTGTGGATTATAATACACCGAATTAAAAGAATCTGTGAGTCTAATTAAAAGAATAGTGAATTGCTTAAAAAAACAGGGGGCGGGGAGAGGGACAGTTATTCATTACAGAAAAAAGGCCAGTTAATAAATGCGGGAGGAAGGATAGAATGAGAACACCATTCTGCTTTGATAATTAAGATAAGCGAAAACACCAGGTAAAAAGTTACTGGAGAACAGGGTATTGACACAATCTCAGTCACAGTGGCAGCCACCTTAACCAAATGATCAAATTTAACAAGGGTCACATGCTCCTAATGCGATGAAACAGGAAGTGTATCACATCACCAATGGAGAGGTCTTGCTGAAACGTGTGAGCTGAGCTAATCACAAGGAACTAACCAGACAAACCATACTGAGGGTGTGCTGCAGGAGAGCGCACCTGCACTCCAGGCCGTTGACTGGGGTCTTAAAAGGAAAGCAGAGGGACTGGGCACACTCCGGATTAAAGGCAGTTAGGGAGACATTGGAAACAAATGTAACCCGTGAGCCTTAACTGTTTTAACTGTTCCTGTTCCCCAACAACAGGTGGGTTTGACCACTGGGTGGGCGATGGTCTAATGACCACAACCCAGAGGGATTTTACTACTTTCAACAACTAAGGAGCGCACTCGGGTAGTTCCAAAAGCAGTTCCTCCCCTCAAAAAAGGGAAATTGGGGCTTTTATTGGGCTGGTGTGCTGCATCATGGCACGTGGCTGGGAGTCAAGGCAGCACAGCACAAGTTCTGATCTTCCTTCTACGCCACATGCATAGAAAATGGTGAATGAGCTCCTCCCTGGGTGGGGATTTTAGATGGTAATGCGGAGGGTTCACCCAAGTTCACTGCCCTCCGGGGCCTGAGCTTCTTCCTGGAACTTTCCGAAACATTAGGAATTCAAGGTGTAACAGTTACAAGCAGGAACCCAAAAACCCAAGGACCCTGGGTTACATCCCTGGATTTTAAAAATACATAAAGACACCATGGGGACATGGGATGTACTAGTCTGTTCTTGCACTGCTATAAAGCACCACTGGAGGCTGGGTAATTTATAAAGAAAAGAGGTTTAATTGACTCACAGTTCTGCAGGCTGTACAGGAAGCATTGCCGGGAGGCCTCAGAAAACTTCTAATCCTGGGAGGTGAAAGGGGAAGCAGACGCGTCCTACGTGGCTATAGGAGGAGGAAGTGTGTGAAGCGGGAGGTGCCGCGCACTTTTAAACAACCACGCTCTCACGAGCACTCACCACTCTCACGAGAACAAGGCCAAGAGGAAACCCACGGCCATGATCCAATCACCGCCCACTGCGCCCCACCTCTAACACTGGCGATCACAGTTTGACATGAGATTTGGGTGGGGACACAGACCCAAACCATATCATGGGTTGTGTATGCTTTATTGAGGAGACAATAGAACCGTAGTTAAGCAGGAGGCTCTCTTTTTCCCGGAGACACAGGTGGGGGTCCTTGCAAATGATTCAAGAAGTGTGTGTGTGTAAAACAGAAACAGAACAGAAAGAGACAGAGATAGAGGCATAGGATCAGTGAAGCAGAGCGAGATGGCACATGCCGATGCTGTGGTTCGTGATGCAGATGGTAAGATAAGAAAGGAATTATGAGAATTGGAGGATATGGGGTGTCCGTCTTCATCTTCCACGGAAGTAACTCCCTGCATAACATATAAAGCTAATAAACCAAGAACGCCGCAGGCACAGCCCTGGGTTCCAACCCCACCTCTGTCTCTCACTCCCTGTTTTGGGGCTGCCTACTTCTCTTCTCAGGACCTCCGCTTCCTCGTGGGGTGAACAATAATACCTACCTCACTGTGCTCAGAGAAGAGTTGAAACATGTAAAGCCCCTGCAGGAGAGCCTGCAGAGTGCATGCTGAAATAGCTTTTCAGTAGATCTCAGGGGCTATTAAGGAGATTGTTTAGAAGTTAGGAGGAAAATACCCAAACATGTGGCGGTGGCCACTTCGGGGAGCAGGAGCGGGGGGAGGGCTGCTGCTTTTCATTGTGAACCACGTGGATTATTTGCTCATTACATGCTGCTCATGGGTGAACTCAAGCGAGTAATTTTTAAGAAAGCAGCAGCACAGGATTAGAATGTGGAACGTCTGGTACCATCTGGACAAAAGTTAGTGGTGAGATTCAGGGGCCTCTGTGCTTCTGTCTCCTCCCCTGGAAGATGAAAGAGGTGGGAGAGTTGCTGTTTATTTCTGGGAAATAAAACCCCACCAGCAATGGAATATTATATCAAAACCTTGAGGTTTCATGAGAAACAACAAAAATGTCCATGGCCTGAGCCTGCCTGGGCACAGTGCTTCCAATGCCGGGGGTGGGGTCAGCTGTCCCATCCACCCAGCCCACGGCCGCCCTGCCCTGAGGGTCAGCCTGGGGTCTGAGCAGGGAAGGCGCTCTCAATCTCAACCCGCACTCAGAACAGGGCAGCAGCAAAATGGAAGCCAGAGCCAGTAAGCCTTGCCCTGTAAGCACAAGAACTAAACTCCGTGTGGCTTTTAGATGTGCACAGACACACACACACAGTGCAGCATTAGAGCTCATTCCACCCTCAATTTTTAGTCCTGTTTTGAGAGTTTCCTGAAATTACGCAACTAAAGCCAGGCACTCGGAAGCACAGTGCATGGTGACTCCTCCGGCACTGCTCACACTGCTGGTTTAGCTGGAGCATGTTAATACCGAATGACCTTTTTCTGAAGGGTATTTTAAGGAGATGCAGCAATTTTCTGTAATGTGGTTACCATAGTGACTGGCCCTTTAAAAAGGCTGGGGGAGAAATGATGTACATCTGTAATCAACAGCCGCTGCAACTACAAATGGTTTGATAAAGCAACATTTGGGGATTAATTTGAAGCAGAATAGATAAGCGGTTTTTTAAAAAATCAACCAAAAAAAAAAAAAAGAAGAAAAGAAAAGAAGAGAACTCCATGGAGCCGCATGAGCAGGGCCCTGGCAACTGGCGCAGAGCTCCCGCTCCGAGGAGGGAGGCGGGGAAGACAGGGCCGCAGGGAAGGGCTTGTTTACATGCTGGGCCTCGGCTTCCCCAGAAGCGTGGAAACAAAGGTGGCCCAGATGGAGGTGGTCTTGCAGCCGCCTCCTCCCCAAAAAACAAGGAAAATCCCCTCCTGGACCCTGACCCCCTTGCTTGGCCAAAGCCAGCATCTCAAATTTGGGGATAAGGGGGCACCACTGACAGGAACCAGGGCTCCCTGCAGGGACAGACGACCCCAGGGCTGGGCCGGATGCGGGATGTTGCATGGTGTCACAAAGCAGGAACGTCCTTCCAGAATGATGGCGACGTGCCCAAGAGACTCGGGAACCAGCCTGCAGGGCTTCACCCGGCCAAACTCGAGAGACTTTAAGCATCACAATGAAGAATGATGGTAACATACTGTATGCGCGGCAGCATGCAGGAGCGCGGGGTCCATGCCCACATGAAGAATGCAAGAACATACTCGCGGGAAGGCCACGGAGGGGATGTGAATTGTCTCAAAGCCCAACACACAAAACCCTAACTGAGGAGAAAGCAGGAATTGTGCCACAGATAAGCCTGGCAGATGCCACCTTAGTCAAACGCGAAAGTGACTGTCACCAGCCACAGGGCTGCTCAGACGGACAGGCAGCCAGGAGATGCCACCGTCTCTCCTGTCGCTCATCCCAGGGGAGCGGAGCCTGAGTCTATCCCTAGGAAACACCAGACAAACCCACATAGGGGACATTGCACTAAGTCACTGGGCTGCAATCCTCAGAGTGACCTTCCCATGAAGGGTGGTGTGAGGAAAGTTCCCAGTGAGGAAGCCTGGTGGTCCGGGAGTCCTGTCAGCACGCACTTGTCACCAGGCCCACATTAGGGTGAACTTCTCACCCGGGTCCTTTCTGAGGGTCCTGGAGCCGCCTTGGAGTGCACTTCTCACCCAGGCCCTGTGGACACGTGGGCATCCTTGATTGAACTGGAAACACGGAGTCTGTCTTGAACCTGAATGGGGTCAATCTTAGTCTGCTTTCTGTTTTTCTGTTGCTTATAAAATAATGCTCAAAACTGGATAATTTCTAAGGAAAAGAAACTTTTTTTTTTTTCGAGACAGAGTCTCGCCCTATCGCTCAGGCTGGCGTGCAATGGCGTAATCTCAGCTCACTGCAACCTCTGCCTCCCGGGTTCAAGTGGTTCTCCTGCCTCAGCCTCCCAAGTAGCTGAGATTACACGTGTGCACCACCACACCTGGCTAATTTTTTGTATCTTTAGTAGAGACAGGGTTTCACCATTTTGGCCAGGCTGGTCTTGAACTCCTGACCTTGTGATCCACCCGCCTCAGCCTCCCAAAGTGCTAGGATTACAGGTGTGAACCACTGTACCCGGCCAGAAGCTTATTTCTTAAGGAGGCTGAGAATTCCAAGGACAAGGGTCAAGTCTAGTGAGGGCCTTCTGGCTGGTAGGGACTCTCTGGACGGTCCTGAGACTGTGCCAGGCATCATCTAACGAGGGGGCTGGGCGTGCTGGCTCTGTTGTCTCTCTCTCTTCTTATAAGACTGCCAGTCCCACCTCTGTGATAACCGATTAATCTATGAATGGATTAATCCATTCAGGGAGGCTATGATCCAGTCACCCCTTAGAGCCCCCACCTCTCAATACTACCACATTGCAGACTGAGCTCACAAGATGTGAAATTTGAGGAGCCTGTTCAAACCATAGCAGGGGCAAAGGATTAGATGGTAATACGTATCAATGCTGATTTCCTGATTGGTATGATTTGGCTCTGTCCCCACCCAAATCTCATCTTGAATTGCACTCCTGTAATTCCCACATGTTGTGGGAGGGACCCAGTGGGAGATAATTTGAATCATGGGGGCGGTTCCCCCATCTGTTCTCATGGTAATGAGTAAGTCTCATGAGGTCTGATGGTTTATCAGCGGTTTCCGTGTGTGCATCTTTTTCATTTTTCTCTTGCCGCCACCGTGTAAGAAGTGCCTTGCACCTCCTGCCATGATTCTGAGGTCTCCCCAACCATGTGGAACTGTAAGTCCAATTAAACCTCTTTTTCCTCCCAGTCTCAGGTATGTCTTTATCAGCAGTGTGAAAATGGACTAATACACTGATATTGATAGTTGGGTTGTGGTTATATAAGAGAATGTCCTGCTTTACTGGAAATACACTAGAATATTTGGGAAAGGGGCATTATGTCAGCAACTTATTCTGAAATGGTTTAGTGGGGAAAAACTTTTGTAGTTAAAGGCAGTGACTTTTTGGATGAGACTTTCTAAGATGGCCCATTTTATCGCTGTCCCAAGCATGACATGGAACACCATCCCAAGGATAGTCTTTGTCTTCCTTTAGAAGTTCATTTTAGAATCAGGACCTACATGTATCAAAACTTGTGATGTTTCTATAAGTTTGAAAGTGATTCAAGAAATAGATTTAAGAGAGGAAGACAGGTGCTCAAATGAACCACGCAACTTTGGAATGGCCAAGAAAGAGCCTTTCTTTATTAGAATATTTCCAATTCTGATCCCTTCTGTACAAATGAGACAGTGGTCTTCTGTTTCCTATCAGCTAAGGACATGGCTTTGGCAAAGCAAAGACAAGGTGTTTAGGTGAGAAAATTGGTAACAAAAGGGCTGAGTCATCTCTGTCCTCCGACCCCGCACACTTGTTACTGAGAGCTAGTTACCAAAACACAGAAGTCAGTCGCTCGTTGCCACCTGTAAGATAGATTCATAGCCCGGGTTTGGACACCAGCATCCAAGCCTTCCTCAAGAAGGCAGGCCTTCTCAATCCAGAGGACTTGGAGAGGTGGAAAGAGTAAGCACATCTGCTGGGTGACTGGCAGAGAGCAGCAAGGTGAGTGAGCCTCTGTGCACTGCACTTAGAGAAAAAAGCCCAGCGTCGACAGTCCTTAAAATGAATCACCATACTGGGCTGAGCTTCTTGAATGTTTAAATGAGCAATTCTGAAATCTCCCATCCAAAAAATGGGCTGCTTCAGCTGCAGGGGACACACCTTCACTTAATTCCTATATTTCTACCCTAAAATCTTCACTGTCCAAATCCAAACTTGACTTTGAGGAACATGGAAGTAAGTGGCCAGTAGGTAACATCTCTTACAGGCTCCCTGACCAAAACTTCTGCCTCCACATCTAAGCACCTGTCCAAATGCTTAGCACAATCAGATGCCTTTGGAGGAGAAAGTAGTTCATACCCACAGGCGCTGGCTAACCCTTCACCCGGGCCATGTGGTGGTTCCCTTCAGTCCACGCCAGTCAGGCTCACAAACTTCACAGCAGAGCTCAGCCTTCTGAGTTGCACCTCTGATGTGATGTGATGTTGAACAAAGAGCCATACACATGGGAAGAACATTTCTGGTTGTTTTTGCATGAATTGAAGTCATGCCTCTTGGGTAAAAGTGCACAGAGCAAGTTATACCTTGCAAGCAAGGCAGGAAAACATGAGTCTCTCAAGATGAATTTGTTTGATGCCACTAATCAGTGCATAAGGACCCTACATTTTCCTCTTTTCTTTGACTACCAGGAAGCTCGTTGTTAGGTGGAGCCCTTGACTGGCACCCTTGCCCCCACACAAGGTCACTGTCCTCTAACCTTTCAAGCGACATCTGTTCTGTTATCACACACGTGTGGACTGGCTGGGCTGCCACGGTGGAGTTCTGGTCCATCCCTCTCATTTTTGGGTTGCTGGCACCTACTTTATAACTTACCTTTCTATTTTGTCAAAGTGTATTATAATTATTTGTGCTCTTGTACCTCAAACGCCTGACAATGGTAGGCATAAACAAGTATAAAAAGTTTGGAAAATACATAAGAAAAATAATATTTCCGGCAATCCTCCCACCCAAGGATAAACATGGACAAGAGTTTTGTGTGTTATCTCCCTGTGTTTTCATTCCCTGCATTTATTTTGTGTAAATACGGCAAAGGTAAAACATTTATATAATCCTGCATCCACTCTGCTTTTTACTTGATGTATTATAAGCAGTTTCCCATTAAACTTTTTGAAAATATGATTTGCAATGGCTGGCAGGCGTTTCATTGTCTGGCTGTAACAAATCTTATTTTTCAAATCTGGATGCTGTTGGACATTAAGGCTGTGTCTAGATTTTCAACATTGGAAACAGCATTTCAGGGAACATCCTTGCACACACACCTGATTCTGCTTCTGTTTTGGGCCTTATGAGCATGTCCCAAGGGTAGAGTTCATCTTCCTTTAGAAGCTCACGGTCGAATCAGGACGCAAAGGCCAGGGTTCCTTCATTACAAGGACAGGAGGGTCCCTTAACTTGAAGCTTCATTAAGATGACAATTACCTGGTATTATTACATAAGCATGATCTTGTAAGATTGCCCGGATACATCAGGAGTCTGATGGTAACTCCCAATGGCTCCTTACAGAAAACAGCAAACCTGTTAACCTGTAGCTGCTGAAACTGGGTCCATGCTCCCTGGCAATTTCCACACGCCTTTCTTCCTCCCCTGCTGTCTGGTTTCTATTCATCCTCTTCCCTGAGTTCCAAATCATTTTGGCCCTCCTGCCAGTCTCCACTGGAAACAGTCTAGAGGCAAACGCAGAGTGGTTTTTTCCCACTGGGTTTTTAAGGTTCGGAGTTCAAATTTCAAATAGAACAGTCCCATGAAAGAAGCCTCAATATACAGCAGACATAATCATGGTCGGTGAACCCCAGGGAGGGAAGAAGGCATCCAGGAGAAGGGAAGCCAGCCAGACGCACGGAAATTTGCTCCCAGGGGAGGAGGCTAGGACGGTGCAGGACCACCATACCTGGCCATGGAGGTCCGAACATTCTCTGGGTGTAGCTCAGCACAGCAGAGTGAGGAAGGAAGGAACTGACCACGAACAGATAGGGTGGTCAGAAATTGGGATGGACCGTGCTCTGCTCTTTCACATGCTTTGGTTGCAAGGGAAGTGAGAAGGAGAAGGCGCTCCCTTGAGAAGTTAGGGAGAAATAAGACTTTGGGTTGTCATGGCCGGAGCACTTGCATTAGGTACCTAGTGCTGTGTACTCACCCACCACAAGACATAGTCGCCGACAATGACAACGTCTATTCTGTTCACAAACCTGCAGTCTAGGCAGGGCTTGGTGCAGACCCTGCATCTCTGCACCTCACTGGGCAGGGTCATCTGGACTAGGAGGGCACAACTGGACTAGGAGGGCACAACACTGGACTCACATGCCTGCCCTGGACTAGGAGGGCACAACAGCTGCAGGAATCAGCTGGGCTCCTCCAGCATCCCCCACCCTCCCCTGAGTCTTGACAGAAGACCTTTGCAACAGGGAGGCAGCCCCCAGACCCCATGCTGGCTTAGAGCTATTGGAAGAGAGCCGGGGAAGAGGCAGCCTCTCCTGTGACCCAGCCTCAGAAGACGCTCAGCATGGCTCCCAGAGAGTCCTGTCACCACGTAAGCCCAAAGGCTCACCTGCCTCCAGTAGGAGAGCAAATACGTGCCGCCTCTTGCTAGGGGAGTGAGAAGGTTCTGGAAGAGATGCAAGCCAGAAACATGGCTGTGACAATGTCTGGAAAACAATCTGCTACAGAGGTGTCTTTCACAGCTTATTGAGAGAATTTATATAATATCCACAGCACCTGTTTTAAGTGCGTAATTAATAGTTTTTCATAAATTCACAGAGTTGGGCAGCCACACCACCATTTTATTCTAGAACATTTTTGTCACTTCAAAATAAATGCCATAGGCTGGGCTTGGTGGCTCATACTTGTAATCCCAGCACTTTGGGAGGCCAAGGTAGGTGGATCACCTGAGGTCAGGAGTTCGAGACCAGCCTGGCCAACATGGTGAAACCCCCGTCTCTATTAAAAATACAAAAATTAACCAGGCCTGGTAGTGGGCACCTGTAATTTCAGCTACTCGGGCGGCTGAGGCAGGAGAATGGCTTGAACCCGGGAGGCGGAGTTTGCAGTGAGCCAAGATCATGCCTCTGGACTCCAGCCTGGGTAACAGAGCGAGACTCTGCCAAAAAAAAAAAGAATTCCATACCCATTAATACTCATTTTCATTCTGTCCATTCACTCATTTCTTTTTTTTTTTTTTAAAGGTCTACTTAGATCCTTTGTCAATTCTTAAATTTGGTTATATGTCCTTTTATTTTTAGTTGTAAGATTTCTTTATGTATTCTAGATATATGTCTCTTATCAGAAATGTGATTTGCAAATATTTTCTACCATTCTGTGAGTTTTCTTTCCACTGTCTTTTTTTTTTTTTTTTTTTTTTTTTTTTTTTTTTTTTTTTTT
>NW_016804423.1:4149749-4272836 GCF_001698545.2 Rhinopithecus bieti | reverse complement strand
TCCGCCCGTCTCGGCCTCCCAAAGTGCTGGGATTACAGGCTTGAGCCACCGCGCCCGGCCTCCACTTTCTTGATGACATAATTTGCAGCATAAAGGTTTTTCATTTCAGTGAAGTCCAGCGTATTATTTTTTCCATTGTCATTTGTGCCTTTTGTGCTGTATCTAAGAAGAAACCGTCGTCTGACACAGCCTCATGAAGCGTCATTCCCACGTTTCCTTGAAGGGTTGTTTAGTGTTAACACTTGCATCCAGGTCTATGGTCCGTTCTGGGTGAGTTTTGGGGACAGTGTGTTGAAGTCTACTGCTTTCTTTTGCATATGTGCCTCCAGCGTTCCCAGTTCTCATTGTTGAAAACATGATTCTCTCCTCATCTTATGTCTTTCTACCGCAGAGTTTTAGGAGAAGGGAGACTCAAGCATGTTTGGAAAGAGATTTAAGGAACAAAAGAGAAGATTATTCATAGAGTAAGGAACTGGAGCAGGAAGGAAGACTGGATTGACGATCAGGCTTCCCTCTAATATGTCCAGGATCCAAGACAGCCGGGCCGCCCTTCCCGGCCCATCCTGACTCCATGCTGCACTAGGAAGAGCCACGTGTTCAGGTGTGTGAATACCCAGCCAGCATGACCAGCCTCCCCATGACTGCCTGTCAGCCTGAGGACTGCTCAGGCCCGGGAGAACAGCCCAGGGAAGAAACCCCACAGTGGATACCCAGCCTGCATGACCAGCCTCCCCATGACTGCCCACAGCCTGAGGACTGCACAGACCCGGGAGAATAGCCCAGGGAAGAAACTCCCACAGACCAGCACAAGCTCAGGGCTACTTGTGCAGGGAACTCTGGGGCAGGTACCTGGAGCCTGGGCTGGAGGCAGGGTGTGGGCTCGCAAGCCTGTCTACCAAGCATTGTAGCTTCCGTGTCTCATGGAGAGGATCGTGGCCAGAGAGGGCCAGAGAGGAGCTCTTTCGAGTCCAAAGCACAGGGCAGTCAAGTAAATATCGTAGGCTTTCTTGGCCAAGTGGTCCCTGTCGCAGCTACTTAGCTCTGCAGCTGACCTGTGAAAGAAACCGTGGAAGTACACAGAGAGGGGTGGCTGTGTCCTCATAAAACGTCGTGTACAAAAGCAGGCGGTGGGCCAAATTGGCAAGCATCATCTACGCAGTGTGGAGGTGTGGGCCCCAGTTGCCTGCGTCCTCAGTGCTGCCTGTGGACTTGACCAGAGAAGCTGGGAAGGAAACCTGTCTTCCTCCTCAGAGGGGGAAAGGCATGAGACGAAGGCAGGTGCAAGGAAGTCCTGACATGGGACGGAGGCTCAAGGGAACCAATCACCGTGCTGACCTCAGGAACAATATGAGTTCCCCTCCCGGAACCTTCACTCTTAACCTCTGGGGACGGTGACATAACTCAGTCCACCACTTGACACAGAATCGCCCAGAGCCTTCACGCTGTGTAGTCCTGAATAGAAGATGTAGGGAAGACACCTCTCCCGTGGGAGAGAGGAATTCCGCTAACTTGGGCACATGGCTGCTGACAACCAGAATTACTCAGATCATGTCCTGTGGCTGGAGGGTAATTTTTAGGAATACCAACAGAGTTTTCTCCCCGTTCTTCTTGTCTTCCCCCCAACTCCCTTCTCTTCGGTCATTCTTTACATTGTTCTATTTCTTGTCCACTTTGCCAGAGCGTTTTCGTCTTACTCATGGATCCCAGGGGATGAGGGTGGCAGGTTCCACCTCAGTTCAGCCACATCCCAGCTGTGTGACTCTGGTGACATGACTTAGCCCCTCTGAACTTGTGTTTCCCTGTTTGTAAAAATGGGTATGATCATACTGCAAGGTAGTATTTCATGGATAGAATTAAATTAAACCACACAGGTCCAGTTAGAGGCTACACAATCCAACACAGTTGCCCACACGTTTAAGTGGTGACATCCTTGATCTCAGCATTGGGATCAGACTTAATCGTGCCCTCAGGAAGTTTCTGCAACAAAGGAAGCCTGTCTTCACCTTCAACTCAAACAGGGAGCTGGTTCTGGCTCTTGACCTTGTCATAACCAATAACCTCAACTTCCCCATGATTTCCATTGTACATGCCCTCTGCCCTGCAGCCCTGGCCGCCCACAGCTCCTGTCTGTAGGACTTACCTCCTCCCAGGTTCCTCGCCCACGCTATGGCCTCCTCTCCTCTGCACCCAGGTTATTTTCATGTTCCTTTTATTAGAATGTCCTGACATGCACCCGTCACCCCCACCCCACCTTCCAGCATCACACTTGACTGGCTAACCTACAGCCCAGGTTCAGCCAAGCTCCTCATCCGGCCACGCCTGCACCCATGCAGCAGTGCTGGGAAACGGAACATGCAGCTGCTGAGATCAGGTGCATTTTAAATTCACAGCCATGTCCTCATGGGCACCTAGGACCGCCCGTGGTCCTCAGGCTGTACTCTCCTAGACCTGAGAGGGCCAGCGCCTGAGCACACTGTTAGCATGCAGCATTGACTGAGACCATCAGGGGAGGCACGGCTCACTGCATCTCTCACGAGCTCCCAAGGTCACACCTGGCACTCTGGAGGGAGGTCCTGGAGGGAGGTCCCACGTGGGCTCCTCTCTCCTCAAACCTTCCACGCCACTGCCTCAGCTTCCTGCTGGGGTAACAGCAAATCACAAACTTAATGGCACAACCACAGCACAGAGGTGTACCTTACAGTTCCGCAGTCCTGGGTCCAACCCAGGGCCCACCGTACTAAAATCAAGGTGCTGCGGGGCTGTATTTCCTTCTGGGCACTCTAGGGCATAATTCATTCTGTGCCATTTTCAGCATCTACAGCTTCATTTGCTGCTTTCGGCCCCTTCCCTGTCTCCAAAGCCACCATTGCTGCATCTCTCTGCATTTCTTCCACAGTCACATCCCTCGGAGCGCCGCCAGAAGGGACTCTCCACTTTTAAGGACCCATGTGATTAGGTTGGTGCCACCTGGAGGATCCAGGATAATCTCCCATTAAGGCCCTGCCCCTCAGTCACAGTTGTAAGGTGACTGACATGTTCACCGGCCCTGGGGATCCGGATGCAGATGTCTTTTGGGTGCCGTTATTCTGTCGCAACAGCCTTTTCCCATCCTCTCTCCCAGTGGATGACCTTGGCTCGCTTGCAGGATTTTGGCAATCTTGCCCTCACCTGCACACCTGGGTGTGCCCCGTGCATCAAGCACATCTCACCAAGTCCCGGGCACATAGCCAGCACTGCATGGACGCTGGTTTGCTTTTTCATGCAAAAGGGTGGACTAAGTGCTGCTTGCACACAGCATGAAGCAGGCTGCTTTCCACGGGCCAGATAAAAGGCTGCGCCCCCACCTCCCAGCTGTGGCCGTATGACCTTGCCCGCTCCCTTCTACAATGCCACCAACGTCCCATGGCCAGGAGAATCTTTGCCAAGCAGCACTCGGAGCCACCATTCCCCTCCCACCCTGGTCCCGTATTTGGTCCACTTGTCCAGGTCGTTCTTTCTATTTAGATATATCTGTCAACCCAAAGATATAAATGGCGCTTCATCCACTTCCCACCCACTATCTGGAGGAAAAACATCCCCGTGTGATGGGGAAGACAGACCCTCCACAGCAGAGGGACCCCCGGCTCCTGGTGGCCTTTATTCTAAGCACCCATATTTAATATCTCAAATCACTCTATGAAAGCAAAAGATCAAGAATCATTTCTAAGAATCTATTTGCTTGAAACCTAGAAACAAGAAAAGAAAAAAAAACACTCTTGAAATCATCATGGGAGGGAAGGGAGAGTTCTGAGCCCCAGTAAATGTTCTGACTTTACTGTTCCTCGTGAGACTCAAAGCAACCTCGTGGGTGGGCTCAGGAGGGTGTGGCGCCCACAGGCAACATCGGTCCCCATGGACCCTCGGAAGGGGGAAGGGGCTGCGCTGCCTCAGGGCGGAATCAAACATGCTGGGTCCAAATTAAGGCTTATCAGCAAGTTCATTATCTAAAAATAAATCAGCTTTTCTTTGCTTCATCAAAAGATCAGATTATAGTGTACGCCGCCTCACTTTCAGAAGAAAATGTTTTTATTCTTAGACAAGTGAGGACAATGAAAATTATTACATAATCTGTCAGGTACTGTATAGCCCCATTGTGAAAGGGTATTGTTCCCCTGCAATGAGGGGTATCGAGTAGTTTCTGCCATTGTAAAAGCACAACAGGCTTCAGCAAGGAAGAACAAAAACAAGTCAGAAACGCAATCTGTAAAAGAGAAAACATTTGCTGCCAGTGTGCGTTTCGGATGGGATACTCTTGGCCAGAGCACAGGCTTCCTTTAGGAGCAGAGCAGCCTGGCTCCCCTAACACAAGAATCTCATCCTCCCCCACCTCGGTATGACCTTGGCCAAGCCTCTTACTTCTTCTGTGAATTTGCAAAGCAGAGGTGATTACACCTGGGCCTGTCCGCTCACAGCATGGTGAGGGCCACGGAGAAAGTGTATTCGATTCTCCCCATTGTGGACAGCAGAGCCAGTCTTCACAAGAGCCTGTAACTCTCTCTCCCACCCCAGCTAGCAGGTGGGGCCAGGCAGCAAAATCCCCTCCATGGGAGGGGGCCGCAAACCGTGCCTGTGGGAACAGTGCCTATGAGACTGCCCTTGCTTCAGAGAGAGGCCACAAATTTGGGGGTCCCAGACTAGACTGTAAGTCATTAGAGTGACTTACAGAACTCAGAGAGGTGCCACATTTACAGTCACACTTTCACTCTAACAAAAGCACGAAGGCTAGAACTAGCCCATGAAGACACACAGGGCGAGGTCTGGGAAGGTCCCAAATGTGCAGCTTCTGTGTCCTCAGAGTGTCACCACACGGGGCACGTCACCCCACAATACCGCAGTGTGTGCTGCCAACCAGGAAAGCACCCCTGAGCCTCCGTGTCCAGAGTTCGTGGTGAGGCTGCATGACAGAGGCATGCCTGGGGGAGCACTGCCCGTGTGGCTGAACTCCAGCTCCAGCCCTGGGCCCTCCTCAGAAGGTCAGGAGTTTGGACTGATGTATGATTCCAATCCCCAGCCCTCTAACGGTCTTTCCGGCCTGGCTTGTTCCCATCCTGAGTCATCAGCATAGCCACTGGGGGCCCACCGTGAGTCACCCCATCAGCAGAAACCATCAGGACCTACCACGAGTGACAAAGACAGTCCTGTCAGCTGGGAAGTCCCAAGGCCTTAGAGGTTATCTCCCAGGAACTGGGGACAACGGCCAGACCTCTCTTTGGGCTGAGACCAAATTTCTTCTTACACACGGGGCAAAGCAGAAGTGTCTGTCATCCCACAGGACAGGCTGGACTCCAAATGCTGTGCAGTTAGGAGAGGATGGAAAGGAAATACCAACTCCAACCAAATAGTAACAACAGTGGTCATTTGGGATCATGGAAGCGTGCACAATTTATTTTCTGTTCTTTTCTGAATTTTTCATATTTTCACAGAGGATGTTTTAGAAGGAGATAAACTTAAGGAGCCGCACAGTCTCATAAACTGACGTCTGTGGCTCGGTTTGATTGGCTGATGCACCTTCCCAACAAAGCCAGAGTTTACGTTGTCTTTTCTACAAAAGGAGGGACAGTGAGGACAGAGATGTGCTCCTAGAAAAAGGGGTCTGAGTCAGCCCAGTGACTGTCCAGCGAGGTCCACGGTCACCTGCCGCACACACTGCTGGGTCCTCACAAAGACCCCATATGTCCACCACACACACACACACACAGCAATATGCATGCACACACACACGATACATGCACGCATGACACACAGAACACAGGGCTGGCCGTCCCCAGGGCTGGCAGCAGGTGGAGATGGGTTTGCAGTTCCTGCCTGGAGTTGCAGTTCCCGCCCCCTCCTCTACCCCTAGCACTGTCCAGCTCCACAGCCACTGGCCACACGCTGCTGACAAGCACTGGAAATGTGGCCAGTCTGACCCGAGATGTTCTATGACTCTAAAATGCATGTTGAGAGTCAAAAAGGAGAACATAAAATATCTCATGAGTCAGTTTTTGGTATTGACTGTATGCTGAGGTGATAGTGTTTTGGACATACTGGGCTAAACAGGATGTGGCACTAAACTCAGTTTCGTCTGCTTTGCTTTTTCTCCGTGGCGATGAGACCGCACAGGACTGCACGTGGGCTCCGTGATTTCTCTCACACAGCCCCATGCTAGCAAGCACGTGAACTTTGCACCTCGGGCACCAGGGTCCTAAGCAGCGTCCCAGTCAGTTCTGGCCAGGGAACACATGGCACAGGAACTGGGGGGGCCTCACGACCCACATCACAACCTGCAGTGCCTCGGGCCCGCGCAGTTGCCTCTGGGCCCGGCCTGCCCACCTGGTGAGCAGTGCCCAGAGGAGCCATCCCTGTGTCAAGCCAGGAAATAGGGGAAGTGGGTCCTCACAAAGACCCCATATTCCCCACCATACACACACACACAACACATACAGCACACAACATACACACACACACAGGATACATGCATGCATGATACACAGAACACACAAGCACACACCACACACACCACGCACACAACCCAACACATCCACACAATACACACCACATGCATAAAGTACACACAACACACACAACACAAAAAACATATGCATATCACACATGCAACACACAACATACAACATACACAGAACACGCAACAGTTACAACAAGCACGGAACACATAGACACAACACACAACACACAAAACAATGCAACACATAGAGCACATGTGCAACACACACCACACACACTCATCCACCGGGGCTTTCCTGCACCCACAAGTATAATAGATATTCCAATTCACTAAGAAGCAAAACTGAGGAAAGCCAGCTGAATGCTGGGCTCTGGCCCCTCTAGAGAGGACTGTGGGAGTTGCTCGGTGGCAGGGAGAGGACCAGGTTTGTGGGACCAAAAACTTTACAGTATGAGAGCCCTCTCTGAGAAACAGAATACAAAAGTATGAGTACGGAATGCCTAGGGCTACTCTCAAATTTAACAAAGAGCCCTGGTGCTTAAGCTTCATTGGGGAATCTCCCTCTGGATAAAAGTCCAAGATGATTGCTTGAGCCCAGGAGTGGAAGGCTGTGGTGCCTGGAATGACAGAGCAAGGCCCTGTCTCCAAAAACAAGAAGAAGGAGAAGGAGAAGGAGAAGAAGATGATCAAGCTTCACATCTTGCCAGTAGATGATCATTGGAATTATTGCTTTATCTTCTCCAAACCATATCTCATCCCCACCTTTATTAGAGTATTTATCAGGTTTTAATAATTAATCTCTTGTTTACTTTCTTGCCTTTTCCCTAGGTTATGAGTTCAAAAAGGGTAAGAACTTTGTCTTAATTTTATCCAGTCTACAGTGCATTATCAATTCACTCCATTCCACTTCCTATTGCCAATATGAATATAAACTTGTTCAAATTTACGTAGCCGTAGTATAATTTAAAGTTAATTAGAAAATTAAATGTTTTTAAAATCATGGAAAATATTTCAAATCAGACATTACTGCCTTCCTATATCAAGAAACATCTTTCCTACTGAGCTTATTCTGGCTGCACATTATTTTGTAATCATTCTTTCTAGCTGGTGTGATGTGAGATACTGCTTTATGGATTTGGGGTTTACAAGGCCAACGATGCAATTCAGTCTTGACACCTCCAGAGCTTCTGGTGTTTGTGTTATGAAAGGGGCATATGAAGGTCCTGGAGGTGAGCTGTAAGAGCTCATATCACCCTCTAGGATCAAATCAACCTTGTTTTCGTTCCTTGCATCAGAGGAAGCTGAGGGGACTAGGCAACTCTTTTGCACAAGCTTCCCCCTCTTCTGTTGAGTGAATAACGTGGCTTATTAGCCACTCCATTCTTCAAATAACTGAACTTTCTGTGGGCTTTGAGTGTGCGCCAATCAAAGCAAGGTGGGAAATGAAACACTGCAAGACATTTCCAACCTTTGGGAGGAATTGCTGTCCCTCCTAATCCTACAGGTGATCTAACATGACCCTCAGGACTACTGCTGATATTCCACCGTCCAGATTCAAATGCCAGCATGACCAGTGGACCTGGACACCTAGGAAGTCAACCTTCAGAGCCACACTGCTGCCCAGAAAACATTATCCAGCCAACTTTTGCTCCTCACTCTAAAGATTTACAAAACTCTTCATCTCCTCACTCCCCAAACACTCAGAAATTCAGTCATGTACGGTATTTTGTGGCCATAGTTTCCTTCTCCAACCATTGGATATCTCTTTGAGCACAGTGAGATTCTAGCTCTTTGTCTCCACTCCCCCAGGTCTTCTGGGATGACAAGTTGAAGTGGCTGCTATCCTGTCTACCCACCACCTTTCCAATCGCCCACAAGGAAGTCTGCATATTTCCTTGTTAGTGATGCTTTTATCCTTATTACATAAATCTCCATGTTGCAAACTTCTATATCAAAGTGTGTCCACCCAAATAAAATGGCTTTGCAAAATCTCTTGTCTCCATCTTTATTGATACTTTTTTCATACATAATGTCGTTTTAAAGGCTACTTTTTTTTGAATAAGTAACTATGGTTTTGCCATCATTTTGCAGATCTTAGTTTGCAAAGTTAATGCTTCATTAGTAAAATATCTAAAGCAAAATTTTTCAGAAAAAAAATTACAAGAAAAGTCCACTTATTCTGAAATATTTGGAAATAATTTTGGAACCTGGGAAAGACAAACCACCTGAGTTGGGCTTAGAATGAATCTGAATCAAGCCATAGGGGAAGGGTGGATCAACAAGTGTGGGGGAACTTCGTGTCATAAACCCACAGTTCACAGCCCAAGAAAGAAAAAAGAAAGAGCAGCCAAACTTCAGCACACCCTGCAGAGGTTGATATTTTCATCACGAATTTAGTGAAAGCAGAGACAAGGTAAGGATATACATGTCCATTGTTACTTAGGTGATATGGAAGAAACTAAAGAGGACTTGAAAAAAGGGATATGCAAGATTTTTCTGTCCTTGGGCATGAAGGTATCATCTGTGTTGATGAGCATATGGAAGAGAAAACGCTATAGAACAAAGGAACTTTTACACAGGAGGTCCCCAGTCTTTGATATAAGAGTCTTTTAAATTTTCTATTTTATCAGCCTCATCAATATGAAAAGATAGCACAATATTCATACTCATAAACGTGGAAAGGCTTTTCTTTTTTCCGTTTGCAAAATTGGATCATACTGAAAAGAAAATACAAAAGAAAAGATGCAGGATAACTAAGAAACCTTAAACTATTGAAGAAAGCCCAGTGTCTTGTTAAAGATTTTCATTGTTGATTAAAAGAAATTCGAGGGTTGCGTGGGCAGGGTGAAAATCAGAACTTCACTCCAGAAAGCACAGAGACATGGAGTAGCTACCAGGTGCGTGTATGTAATGTATTGGAATTATGGTGCTGGTCTATATTTTATCATAGTTATTCTATATATTATCATTATTATTCTCCTCAAACCAGCATCTCTCAAACTGCACAGTAACTAGAACTTTCCTTCACCCTCAAGAGGAACATCACACTCGCAGTTGTAATATCTGCACACCAGGCTTGTGCCCGCTGAAGTAGGATGGGCATTTCACTGGCTCTGTTTTACATCAGAAAGCCTTTTTTTTTTTTTTTTTTAACACTTTTTAGCTTTTTATTTTGCAGCAACCATAGTTCATAGAAGTTTCCCATGTGGTACAGCAGGGTCTTCCCAACAGTGACAGCTCCCGTGACTGCAGCTCATACCGAAGCCAAGAGACTGCTCGTCATGTGCGCCGAGTTCCGTACTGTTCATCGCCCATGCAGATTCCACCTCTCCAAGATCAAGATGCAGACCCTCCGTCACCATGGACACCTCCACTGTGCCACCCTTCAGAGACGCCCCACCCATTTCATCCCCAGTACTCCTCACCCTGCAACCACTGATTTTTCCCTTCTCTACCATTTTGTCACTTCGAGAATCTTACCTTACGTATGTGACTTGAAATTGGTTTTCTCGGTCGGTTTGATGACTTTTGAGATCTGTCCAAACTATCGCATGCATTGATTTTTCCTTTTTGCTGCTCGGCGGTGTTTCTTGGCGTGGACGTACCAAACATTATTTCACTATTCGCTATTGTAGGGCTGTGTTTCCAAGTTTTGGCTATTACTAATACGAAGAAAGCTGACACAAGCATTTATGTGCATGTTTTTGTGCAAACATAAGCTTTCATTTCCATGCAATACATGTTGGGGGTACAATTGTTAATGATATAATAACTGTATGTTTAAAATGTTAAGAAATCGCCAAACTTTTTCCAGAGCAGCTGTGCCTGTGTGAGGGAAGGTGTAGAAATCCCACCTCGTTTTTGTATCCTTACTCTCCCCCCATTTATAATACAATGTGGCCTTAATGGTTTTCTTCAACCACATTATAACACAGTTACTTTTTTGTTTTGTTTTGTTTTGTTTGAGACAGGGTCTTACTTTGTCACTCAGGCTAGAGTACAGTGGTGCAATCACGGCTCACTACAACCTTCACCTCACCAGGCTCAGGTGGTCCAGGTGATCCTGCCACCTCAGCCTCTGGAGTAGCTAGGACCACAAGCACATGCCACTATGACTGGCTAATTTTTTTTTTTTTTTTTTTCAAAGATGAGGTTTCACTGTGTTGCCCAGGCTGGTCTCAAATGCCTGGGCTCAAGTGATCTGCCCAACTTGGCCTCCCAAAGTGCTGGGATTACAGGCATGAGCTACTGCACCCAGGCTGCACATGTTGAATTGTCCCTGCATCTTTGGGATGAAGCCCACTTGATCATGGTGAATGCTCTTTTTAATGTGTCATTGAATTTGGTTTGCTAGTACTGTGTTGTGAATTTTTGCATCTTTGTTCAACAGGGATCCTGGCCTGTAGTTTTCTTCTTTTGTTGTGTTTTTGTGTGGTTTTGGTATCAGGGAAATGCTGACCTAGTATAATGAGTTTAAAGTGTTCCTTCCTACTCAATTTTTTGGAAGAGTTTGAAAAACAATGACATTAGCTCTTTTTTAAATGTTTAGTAAAATTCAGACCAGGCATGATGGCTCATGCCTGTAATCCCAGCACTTTGGCAGGCCAAGGTGGGCAGATCACTTGAGGCCAAGAGTTTGAGACCAGCCTGAGCAACATGACGAAACCCAATCTGTACTAAAAATACAAAAAATTAGCCAGGCATGGTGCTGTTTGTCTGTAGTCCCAGCTACCCAGGAGGCTAAGGTTTGAGGATCAGCTGAGCCCAGGAGGCTGAAGCTGCAGTGAGCTGTGGTTGCACCACTCCACTCCAGCCTGGGTGACAGAGTAAGACCCTATTTATAAAAAAAAAAAAAAAAAATCAGCAGTGCAGCCTTCAAAAAAAAAAATCAGCAGTGAAGCCTGGGATTTTCTCTGATGGGACACTTCTTATTACCATATCAATCTCATTACTCATTATTAGTATATCCAGGCTTTCTATTTCTTTATGATTCCATCTTATTAGACTCTATATGTTCAGAATTTATTTCTTGTAAATATTTCAATTTGTTGGCTTATAGTTGTCCATAACAGTCTCATGATCCTTTGTATTTCTGTGGTATCTGTTTTAATATCTCATTTTTCATCTCTGATTTATTTTAACCTTCTCTCTTTCATCTTAGTCTAGCCAAGGTTTATTAATTTTATCTTTTAAAATAAAACAACTCATCATTTTGTGGATCTTTTATATTTTTAAAAATTCTCCATTTTATTTCTGATCTGATCTTTATTATTTCTTTTCTTCTACTAATTTTGGATTTAGTTTGTTCTTGCTTTCTAATTTGTTAAGACGTAACATTAGGTTACATCTTAACTTTACTTGAGATCTTTCCACTTTTTTGAAGTAGATGTTTACGGCTATTAACTTCCTGCTCAGAATGTTGCATCTCATAGGTTTGGGTATGCTGTATTTCCATTTTCATTTGTTTCAAAGAATTTTTAACTTTTCTTTTAAATTTCTTCATTGACCCATTTGTTATTCAGTAGTGTGTCCTTTAATTTCCATGTATTTGTAGAGTTTCCAATATTCTTTCCGGTATTGATTTCTAGTGTTATTCCATTGTGGTCAGAAAAAAATACTTGATATCATTTTGATTTTTTAATTTGTTAAGACTTGTTTTGTGACCTAATATATGGTCTATCCTGGAAAATATTCTATGTGCTGTTGAAAAGAGTATGTATTCTGTAGCTGTTGAATGGAATACTCCATAGATGTCTGTTGTGTCCATTTGTCTAGAGTGCAGTTTAACCCGGATGTTTCTTCATTGATTTTCTGTCTGAATAACCTGTCCATTGTGGAAAGTGGGGTGCTGAAGTCCCCTACTATTATTATATTGCAGCTGATCTCTCCTTTTAAGTCTATTAATAGTTGCTTGTATATTTGGGTGCTTTAGTGTTGGGTGAATATATATTTACAATTGATATGTTCTCTTGCTGTGTTGACCCCTGTATCACTATATAATGGTCTTGTCTTTTTTTCACTGTTGTTGATTTAAAGTCTATTTTATCTGACGTAAGTAGAGCCACTCCTACCCTTTTTGATTTCCGTTTGAATTTCTTCTGTCCCTTTACTTTCAGTCTATGCCTGTCTTTATAGTTGACATGAGTTTCCTGTACACAGCATGTAGTTGGGTTTCTTTTTTATTTTAATTCAGTCATTCTATGTCTTTTAATTGAAGAATTTAATCTGTTTACATTCTAGGTTATTATTGGTAGATAAGGATTTATTACTTCCATTTTGTTATTTGTTTTCTGATTGCTTTTTAAAGCCTTTCTCCTTTTTTTTTCTCTTACCATCTTCCTTTGTGGTTATTTTCTGTAGTAATATTTTCTGATTCTGTGCTATTTATTTTTAGTGTATCTATTATAGGTCTTTGCTTTATGGTTACTACGAGGCTTACAAAAACCATCTTATACTCAAGCCTGTAATCCCAGCACTTTGGGAGGCCGAGACGGGCGGATCACGAGGTCAGGAGATCGAGACCATCCTGGCTAACATGGTGAAACCCCGTCTCTACCAAAAAATACAAAAAAACTAGCCGGGCGAGGTGGCGGGCGCCTGTAGTCCCAGCTACTCGGGAGGCTGAGGCGGGAGAATGGCGGGAACCCGGGAGGCGGAGCTCGCAGTGAGCTGAGATCCGGCCACTGCACTCCAGCCTGGGCGACAGAGCGAGACTCCGTCTCAAAAAAAAAAGAAAAAAACCATCTTATAGTTACAAGTTATTTTAAACGGATACTTTTGATTGCAAAGAAAAGAAACAAAAACAAACTCTACGATTTAACACCATCCCCTCCCACGTTTTAACTTTATAATGTCTCCGTTTATATCTTTTTATATCGCCTATCTACCCGTTATTGCAGTTATGATTGTCTTTAATAGTTCTGTCTTTTAATCTTCATACTAAAGATATGAGTGATTTACACACTACAATGACAGTGTTAGAGTACTCCGAATTTGCCTGTATACTCACTTTTACCATTGAGTTTTTTTCCTTGTTATGCTCTTCCAGATTGCCAACATCTATTTCTGACATAAACACTCAGTAAACTAGGAACAGAAACATTCTTACCCTGATAAAGAGCAGCTAATAGTTTATTTAATGATTAAAGACTAAATGATTTTCCACCAAAATCATCAGGCAAAATGCCCACTCTCACCATTTTATTCAGTACTTT
This sequence comes from Rhinopithecus bieti, assembly GCF_001698545.2. Taxonomy (NCBI): domain Eukaryota; kingdom Metazoa; phylum Chordata; class Mammalia; order Primates; family Cercopithecidae; genus Rhinopithecus; species Rhinopithecus bieti. The sequence goes on along the minus strand of NW_016804423.1, from coordinate 4,259,138 downwards.
ACTGGAAGGTCCAGCCAGTACATTAAGGCATGAAGAAGAAATAAGAGACACTCATATTGGTGTCTTTATTTAGATAACATGAATCTGTATTTATTCAGATGACATGATTGTCTCTGCAGAAAATTCAGTAAAATCTACAAGAAAAATCTACTAGAACTAATAAGTGAGCTTAGCAAAGTTGTGAGTTCAAAATCACTGTGCAAAAATCAATTTTATATATTAGCAATAAAAAATCAGAAAATTTAAAACTACAATTCATAATAGCATCAAAACATAAAACGTATGTACAAATAAATGTTCAAGATACATACACTGAAAGCTATAAAACATTGCTGAGACAAGTTAAAGAGAACCTAAATAAATGGGCTACAGTGTATTCATAGATTGGAAGACTTGGTATTGTTGAGATGCCATTTCTCCCCAAATCAATGTACAATGCAACCAATTCAATGCAAACCTAATCAAAATCTCAGCAGGCTTTTTGCAAAGACAGACAAACTGATTCTAAATTTCATATGAAAATGGAAAAATCTTGAGTAGCCAAAAGCCCTCTGAAAAACATTCACAAAGACTTACACTACCTGACTTCGAGATTTATCATGAAGCTACAGTAATAAGGAGAATGTGGGATGGCATCATCAAGATAGAGACAAAATAGTGAAACATAACAGAGTCCAGAAATAACCCCAGATAGATATGGTCAATTGATTTTCAACACAGGTGCAGAGGGAATTCAGTGGAGAAAGAAAGGACTTCTCAGTAGTGTCAGAACAACTGGATATCCACATGCAAAATTTATAGTTCAAGTCACACCTTGTAGCTGATGCACAAATTAACTCAAGATGAATCATAGACCTAAATGTAAAATGCAAAACTATGAAATATCTAGAATTAAACAACGAACAATATCTTTATGACCTCGGATTCAGAAAAGACCCGTTAGACTATGAGAGAGTGAGAGAGAGAGAGAGAGAAAACCATGATCTACAAAATGAAAAATGAATATATTGGATTTCATCCAAATTATGAACATCTCTTTGAAAAACACTGTTAAGAGAATGAAAACACAAGGTATATACTGAGAAAAAAAAATACTTGCAAGTCATTTGTCTGAAAAAGAAAGACTTGTACCTAAATATATACAGAAGTCTCAAAACTCAATAATAAGAAAACAGCTCAATAAAAAATAGGCGAAAGATTTTAATAGACACTTTGCTAATAAAGGCAAACAAACTATATCCACATAATAAGTTCAATATCATCAGTAATTGGGGAATTAGGGAACTTCAAATTAAAATCACAATGTGATGATAGTGTACACCTGTTAGAATAGCTAACATTAAAAAGACTGACCAGACCAAATCTCAGCAAGGATGTGGAGCAACTGGAACTCTCAGCTGGTGCTAGGAATTGAAAATGGAAAACAGGTTGTCAGTTTCTTAAAAAGTTAAATATACAACTGGGCATCATGGCTTACACCTGTAATCCCAGCACTTTGGGAGGCTGAGGCAGGTGGATCACGAGGTCAGAAGATCGAGACCATCCTGGCCAACATGGTGAAACCACATCTCTACTAAAAATACAAAAATTAGCTGGGCATGGTGGCGCTCATCTGTAGTCCCAGCTACTCGGGAGGTTAAGGCAGGAGAATCACTTGAACCAAGGAGGCAGAGGTGGCAGTGAGCTGAGATCACACCACTGCACTCCAGCCTGGTAATAGAGCAAGACTCTGTCTCAAAATAAAATAAAATAAAATAAATATACATCTACCATGTGGCCCAGCCATTTCACTCCTAGGTCTTTACCCAAAACAAATGAAAGCATATGTCCACACAAAACTTGTATGTGAATATTCATGGAAGATTTATCTGTAATAAGCAAAAATTGGAAATTACCTAAATGTCAATCAACAAGTGACTGAAAAAACAAATGTGGTATATGCATGAAGGAATACTACTTGGCAATAAAAAGCAATGCACCATTGATGAACACATCAACATGGCTGAATGTCAAAATACCTCTGCTAAGTGAAAGAAACCAGACAAAAAAGAACACATACTTTACAATTCAATTACAGAAAATGAAAACTAATCTCTGGTGTCAATGATCAGATCCACGGTTACTGGGCACGATAAGAAGGGTGAAGAAGAGCAGGTGTGAGAAATCACAAAGGAGCCTGACTCAACTTTTGAGTAATAGATGTGTTCATTAATTTGATTGTAGTGATGATTTCATGGGTGTATTCATATGCCAAACTTATAACATTGTATACTTTAGATATGTGCACTTTGTTATATGCCAATAATACCTCAATAAAGCTGTTAAGAAGAAAAAGTGGTTCATATTCCAAGAAGATTTCAAATATTAGTGCCTCCACCAAAGACCTGGTGCCTGGGTGATTGATACGATTTGGATTTGTGTCCCCATCCAAATCTCATGTCATATTGGAGGAGGGCCCTGGTGGGAGGTGACTGGATTATGGCGGCAGATATCTCCCTCCCCCTTGCTGTTCTTGCTATAGTGAGTTCTCACGAGATCTGATGATGGTTTAAAAGTGTGTGGCATTTCTCTCTCTCTCTCCTGCCACCAAAGAAGGTCTTTGCTGCTTCCCCTTCACCTTCCGCCATGATTGTAAGTTTCCTGAGGCCTCCCAGCCATCCATCCCATTAAGCCTGTGGAACTGTGAGTCAATTAAACCCTTTTCTTCATAAATTACCCAGTCTCAGGTAGTTCTTTACAGCAGTGTGAAAATGGACTAATGTAGTGATGATTCCTGTCACACTTTTCATTTAACTCACCTGTTTAGCAAGTACAATAACCACATGAGTCTTGGAGAGTAACAGTAAATTACGCAGATTTAGTGAGGTGTTGATGACAATGGCAGGTGCAATTGTACATTTACCTTTACTAGGATAAATCAGCTGGTACGCAACCAGTTTGCAGCTGTCAATTTGAAAAATATTTTATTCCAGCGCATCCATAAAGAAAAATGAGAAACTGCCTTCATGTAGCAGCAACAGCAATATGCCTTTGATGAGTTGCTTGTTGCCAAGGCCCAGGTACACCTGTTGTTCTGGCAGAATTATCAATAGCACTTCCTTTCACTTTCAAAAGTCCAGGTTTGGATCATAAATTATACAACCACCTTATTCAGAACAATGCCAAGTCTTCTGCATTGTCCTGCAGGCCTAAGACCTCGAGAATAGTCTGAATCATACTGAGAAACTGTAGGGACCTACCTGGCAAGTTCTAATAGGAGAATCATTGCACAAATCTCTGATGTTTTGAGTGAGGTTATCCCCTCTTCTGTTGGCAAATCTCCTTTCCAAAAGCAGCTTTTGGCTTGCTATTAGGCTCCGGTAGAAACCAGTTCTTAAAAGTGTAGGTTCATGGGTGGACCTGTACAGTACCCCAGCCCTGCAGCAAGTAGGCAGATCCTGTGCTGTGGCCTCACACAAAACCCAGTGATAAAAGGAGACCCTCCCAGTGAGAAAACTGTGTGGCATGATCTACCACCCACTTTCTATGGAAGAAGACATGCCCTGGGGTGCTGATTCATATCAACTTGTGGGCAGTGGCTCATGGGTTGACCAGCTGGCCATGGGCTTGAAGAGAATAAGACTGGGAAATTAGTGTCAAGGGGGTTGTATTAGGCTGTTCTTGTACTGCCAGAAAGAATTCCTGAGACTGGTAACTTATAAGGAAAAGAGGTTCAGTTTGCTCACGGTTCTGCAGGCTGCAAAGGGATGGTACCAGCATCTGCTCAGCTTCTGGTGAGGCCTCAGGAAGCTTCCAATCATGGCAGAAGGAGAAGTGGGAGCAGACACATCACACGATGAAAGCAGAAGCAGGAGGGAGGGTGTTGGGGGAGGTGCCTCACACTTTCAAACGACCAGATTTCACGTGAGCTCAGAGACAGAGCTCACTTGTCACCAAGAGGATGGCTCAAGCTGCTCATGAGGGGTCTGCCCCCGTGACCCACTCACCACCCAGCAGGTCCCATACCTCCAACACTGGGTATCACACTTCAACATGGGATGTGGGTGAGGACAAGTATCCAAACTCTATCAGGGGTTAAGGTGAGAAACACATGTGTGAACCTCTCAGGACCTATGTCCACCACAAGACGTCCACTGCAGGGAGGCATTTAACAATTATATGGACAATCTGATATCCTGTGAATGTCAACTAGCCCTCCCTCAGCTATCCTGAGGCTTGCTCCAAGGTCTCATGCACAGAGCGGCTGCAGCCGCAGGGATAAAGGCTGTGCATGGGCTCAGTGGCCCGACCTTTCTCAGGGCTGATCAGTCAACCGCCTACCTTTCCCAACAGCAGAGACTAATGTGGCACCATTTTTCAGGGTAGCCGGATACCACCTGTTAGCAGGTTGAGTACATTGGGCCCTTCCATCACAAAGGGGACAACACTGAATCTTCACAGCCATAGACAATATCCCGGGTGTGTATTTGCCTTCCCTGCTCACAATACTTCTGCTAACACCAGCAAAGTCACCTCTAACCAAGGGAGACATTTTATGACTATGGTAGCCTATCTGGTGACCCCAACAAACCAGTCCTGTTTGTTTGTGTCTTTGGGTTGTCCTCTCCGAAACTGACTCTGAGCTTGGCCATGACTAGCTGTGCCCATGAGTGCCGGCCAGGGGTTCTATGAAAAGTCACTGCCTGCGAGGCACTTCCTTGGCAGCTCTGTCTGGCCCTCGCCTGCGCAAGGGCAGGGGCCCTGGCCTGTGCAGAGTCGTCACACATGCAGGCCACAGCTGGCTGTCCTTCATGGGGCCACGTGCCCACCAGCCTCACTTGTACTTAGGAGCTCTGGCCCTTCTCCTGGGGGTCCCTGGCAGGAGTAGTCCCCAGGTCCCCATCCTCTTCCCAGCTGCACACTGAACTGCTTCCCTTCCTTCATTCCCTATCCCACCACCCTCAGCAGGGCCAGTCCCCAAACCTCACGTGGGGAAGCCCTTCCCCCCACCCGTACCCTACTGAGTCACAGGGGCTTCCCAAACCAGAGACCCCAGGTGACCCCTAACGTCTCTGACGAGCATCCAGTCCACCAATAACGGGGCACTTTTTTCAGGCTGGATTGTGATTGTTTTCAGGGAAGGGGGCAGCATTGAGGGCTTCAGCAAAAGGGCCCACAAAGGTGGATGTCTTCCACCCAGTAACTTGCTCTCCAGTGACTGAGGAGTCATCAAGGAAGCCACAGGCAGCAAAGACCCAACTGTCCAGGAAGCGTGGCTGCCAGGAGGCCGCTCTGTGCACCGCTTCCTCCTAAGGACGAAAGCTCTGAAGTAGGCGTGCCTCCAACAAACCTGGGGCTTTAAGTGTTATTTTTGGGGGGCATCCATTCTGCCTCATCTCTGCAAGGGATGGTCCAGGCCACGCTGGAAACATCGTGCAAAGAGACTCTGCCAGGTAGGGCCACCGAGCCCCATCTGCACAGCTCTATCATGACCACTATGCGGCCAGGGTGCACAGGGAGTACACAGGGTGCACAGAGAGTACACAGGTGCACTGTACGAAATACCGGTTCTCTGGCCCTTTACAAAAAGTGTGCTGACACCTGATCTACACCAATACAAGGGCCCGATTGGCCTAAAGCCGGTGAGGTGCCCGTGAGAAGAAAGGGGCTAACAGCAGGCCCATAACTTCCCCCCGCAGGAAGCCCTAGAGCAGTGCAGACCCTGGGCCAAGCCCATCAGCAGCTGATAAGGTTGACCAGGCAGAAAGCAGACAAGGGGCTTCCAGGGGCTCATGCAAACTGATTTCTCATCTAAATACTCCTTGTATTTAGCAGGATGTGTCTGGTCTATCTGGATTGTTTATTATCCTTTTTCAAAGCTGCAATGCGTGGACATAAGGGCCACAGTTCCTGTGTAGAATGCACATTTTCGAAGTGAGAAAATGCAGCCTCCAACATCCGTGGGCTGCCCTGGGCCAGCCTGGGGTGCCTGTGAGCGTCCGTCGGCCACTCTGGGACTGAGCGCACTGCCTTGCATGAGGGGCTCTCAGGAAGCTACGGCCTATGCTTTGGGACCTATCAGATTCAGATCCGAACGCTGCTCCTCCCTCGCAGCATGACCAAGTCCTAGCAAAGCCAAATGCCAGAGTCTTGAACCGCCTGTGTCCGTGTGGCAGCCCACTCTTGGTGAAAGTGCAGCCTGCCTTCTGGAAAGTACCCATGGCAGCCCTGCAGCCTCCCCGCACAACCATGACCACCATGCAACGACACCACCTTGAGCCCGTGCTGTGAGCCCCCATGGTGATAATATTAGTGACAAGCAGTGCCATTAAAAACTGAAAGTTCAGGCTCCCACTCTCCTACCCCACAGGCTTTCTCTCTCCTAAGATAAAAATATAGCAATGGGCCGGGCGCGGTGGCTCAAGCCTGTAATCCCAGCACTTTGGGAGGCCGAGACGGGCGGATCACGAGGTCAGGAGATCGAGACCATCCTGGCTAACACGGTGAAACCCCGTCTCTACTAAAAAAAATACAAAAAACTAGCCGGGCGAGGTGGCGGGCGCCTGTAGTCCCAGCTACTTGGGAGGCTGAGGCAGGAGAATGGCGTAAACCCGGGAGGCGGAGCTTGCAGTGAGCTGAGATCCAGCCACTGCACTCCAGCCCGGGCGACAGAGCGAGACTCCATCTCAAAAAAAAAAAAAAAAATAGCAATGGATAAGCAACATCAGATGAGAAGCAATTTTCAAAATACCTTTATTTTTTTCTCATTGGGTGGTCATTCCATCACACTGTTAACAGTGCACCTGCTGTACCATTTCATTTGGATAATTCTGCCAATCTCCACTTCTTTATGCGTTTCAGTCAGTCCTCAGTTTCTTCGGCTTCTGCTATTGTCACTGTTACTAGATTTTTAGAAAAGAAGAATTGTTTTTTCAAATGGAATATGCAGCAGTCCCAAAAAGATTTCATCAGGGTCTTTGAACCCATCCACAAGGTGTCCGAATGGCAATGATTGACTCGAAAGCCAGTTTTGGGGATGGCAATATGCTGCCCCGTGTTTCTCAGTGCATTCCAGGGAAGAAGCATCTTAAGACAGTAAAACACTCTTCCTCCCACATCATCTCGAGGCTCCCTTAACCAGGCAAACATCTGTCCTGCAGGGAAGCCTCATTTGCACAGACGCAGCCTCGGTTAGGGGCCAGGCATTCCAGATCTGAAATCAAGTGTGGGTCGCCCTCTTACCCTGCCGCCTGCTTTTCCTGATGGTCCCTGTAAAGCCAAGTCTACTTGGTAACAATGGATAAGTCCAGGCCATTCGTATTCCTGTGCAAACATCTCTGAAGATAAGGATTACCATTTGAGATGTTTCTCTAACCTGGCAAGGTGCTGATCTAGGAAAAGCAACCAAAAACCTCCCCAGGCCCTCAAAGCAGGTAAATCAACCTACGAGCGACTTTCCTTCCTGGAAACCAAGGCAGGCATAGAGTGATCATCCACCTCTCCAACCACGACCACCACGTGGCCAGGGTGCCACAGAGAGTACCCACGGCAGCCCTGCAGCCTCCCCTCGCAACCACGACCACCACGCGGCCAGGGTGCACAGAGAGCAGCCCTGCAGCCTCCCCTCGCAACCACGACCACCACGCGGCCAGGGCGCCACAGAGAGTACCCACGGCAGCCCTGCAGCCTCCCTCACAACCACGACCACCACGCGGCCAGGGTGCACAGAGAGTACCCACGGCAACCTGGCAGCCTCCCTGCAGGAAGTCACCTGATCAAATGCGCAGGTTCTGCAGGACGCTCGCCCCTCCCCGGGAGCCTCCCGCACTAACACTGGGGGCCCCGCCAGAGGGTGAAGCGACAGGGAGGCAGAAGGGGCGGGAAGGGGGGACAACACTCACAGAGGGAAACCTGCAAACCTGAACCTCCAGTGTTGGGTACACTCAAACTTTGAACAAACTGCAACACTGATCGCTGAGGTTGAAGGGCCTGTGTAGATGCCGAGCCCTTTTCCAGGGAAGGTCTCCCGAGGGGACAGAACCGTGCCTGCAACCTTAGGCTGAGGAACATTCCAGAAGCTTCTCACCATCATCCTTGTCCGCGTCACTCTTCATTGAGGGCCCAGCACTCGGAGGCCCAGGACTCGGAGGCTTCAGCCCTAACTTGCTGCTGGATGAGGCCACCTCCGCCTTTTCACCGGACTTCTGTGGCAGCGCGACATCCGTAGGGATGGCCCTTTGTCTCCTGCTCTCCTGAACGACTCTAATGGGAAGAGGGTTTGATCACAGTCAGGGAAGTTACAGATGGAAAACTCTCCAGGTCCCCCTCCTGCCTGCCAGGACATCTCTCTGAAAACACAGGTTCCTGATCATGCATACTTATTTTTTAAGGTAAGTGCTTTGATATAATAGTTCTCATTTTCATTTCTTTCTCTCTCTCTCTCTTTATTTTTTTATTTTTATTTTTTATTTATTTGTTTGAGACAGTTTTGCTGTGTCATCCAGGCTGGAGTGCAATGGCACAAACACGACTCACTGCAGCCTCCACCCCCTGGGCTCAAGTGATCCTCCCACCTCAGCCTCCCAAAGTGCTGGGAGATTACAAGCATGAGCCACCACATCCAGCCTCATTTTAGTTTCTTGTGCAGGCTCCAAACAGATGATTGTATGAGGCAGCTAGACTCCCAAAAACAGCTCCAGGCAGGGGAAGGTGTGTGTTGCACTGCAGGCTACTGCCGGTTCATCTTCATGATTAACACACATAAGACAGCATATAGCACCACTCATGGTAGGAAAATGGCTTTACTCATTCCCAGACAAAGAAACTGGAATAATCTCAGGGGCTTGTACGCACGTCACAGAGTGGGCTCATGGCAAAGGTGACTGACCAGGGCGTGAGATGCTGGATTCCAGCCCTGCCCTGGGGACAGCCACCTGCTGCCTTGGCCCCCAAGGTCTGCATTTCCTCACCATTAAAAGGAGAGGGAGTAGACTCATCTCTGAGACGTCTCCAAACCCTGACACCCTGCAATGAGGATGAAGGCCACAGGCCAAGAGGTGCAGGCAGCCTTGGCTTCAGGGGCTCTGAGACAACTGGGAGTCTGAGTTAGAGCCTCACTGCCCCATCCATCAGCCTTGGGACCCCCTCGATACTGCGTCAATCGTCCCAATCTGGGGACAGGAAGAGGACTTACATCGTCCGTGGCTGCGAGGGCTGAATAGGCTGAGCAGAGCGCTTAGAGTCTTAGGTGCTCACTAAATGTGGGTTAAGATTGTCATCAAGAAGCACTCTGGAGAAGATCAGTGGGGCCCTCCCCGCCTGGCCAGTTCCCGTTCCCAGGCTCACAGAGAGCTGTTCTCAGTCACCCCAGCAGCACCAAGCCCAAAGGAGCCCAGTTGGGCGGGAGGCTGTGGCCAGGAGAGGTGAGTCCCCTCCTCCCCACCCTCCAGATGAAGAACAAAGGGACCAACCTGTAGATGATGGTGATGACGAAGGCCCCAGCGATGATCACAATCAAGGCGGAGAACACGTGGACGTAAACTGAAAAATGGTGGGATTCGAAGTCATTTCAATCCAGGTAAATAGATAAGGAAGAAGAAGAAGAAAAGGCAACTCTCCCAGAGTCGGGTGCAGGCCCTCCCGGCACTGCTGCCCACGGTCAGCCCTCCTCGCCCACCCTCCCCAGCGTCTCCTGGAGACAGCTCTGTGGACATCTCCAAAGGCCCCTGCAGGCAGATGAGGGCTCCCTGTGAAAGGCAGCTCCAGGTGGTGGTCAGTGCCACCCAGAAGACACCTTGTGACCACCCTGACCCCCGGCAGGGTGTGGAGAGATGGCGCTGGCTCCTGACCCCTGGGGGTACGTGGAGAGAAGGTGCTGGCTCCTGACCCCCGGGGGGTGCATGGACAGATGGTGCTGGCTTCTGACCCTCAGGGGTGCATTGAGAGAAGGTGCTGGCTCCCGTCCCCGGAGGATGCGTGGAAAGATGGCGCTGGCTCCTGACCCCCTGGGGTGCATGGAGAGATGGTGCTGGTTCCTGACCCTCGGGAGTACATGGGGGAGAAATGGTGCTGGCTTCTGACCCCCCGGAGGTGCGTGGAGAGATGGTGCTGGCTCTTGACCCCCAGGGGTGCACTGAGAGATAGATGGCACTGGCCCCTCTGTTCCTGCTGTGCTCCCCAGCTCCCTGGAAATGGCTCCTCAATGCCCAGGTCAATTCCTCCCCTAAACTGAATACAAAGAAACACTTATTGGATCATAGACAAATCCCACTGGTCTTGACTGGGCTTCTTTGTATTAAAAGAGGCTCCTGTTAGGCCGGGCGTGGTGGCTCACGCCTGTAATCCTAGCACTTTGGGAGGCCGAGGCAGGCGGATCACGAGGTCAGGAGATTGAGACCATCCTAACACCGTGAAACCCCATCTCTACTAAAAATACAAAAACTAGCCGGGCGTGGTAGTGGGCGCCTGTAGTCCCAGCTACTTGGGAGGCTGAGGCAGGAGAATGGCGTGAACCCGGGAGGCGGAGCTTGCAGTGAGCTGAGATGTGCCACTGCACTCCAGCCTGGGGGACAGAGCGAGACTCCATCTCAAAAAAAAAAAAAAAAGAGTCTCCTGCAATCCCCAAGTTTCCTGTGCCTTCTCCAACCCACCCTCAGCAAAAGTCGAGCCTCCCCAGGTGGCCGTGAGGGGCAGCCCCACCACCCTGGGTTTCCCTGTGTGAGTGTACTCCCAGCCTCTCCAAGGCAGGGGTAACTGGGAGGAGGAACCGCTCAGCCCCCTCCTGAGCCTCTTTCTGGGGGACTGCCCACTACTCAGCAGGCAGGGCCCTGTCTGTGCAAGAGGCCTGTGGGGCGCAGCACTGCCCAGCACCGAGGGCTGATATCTGGATCTCCGTTGGCTCATTGGTTCAGGACTTGGACCCCTCAAGTCCTAATATTTGTACATGAGCATCACTCCTCTCAGAGTCCTTGGTCAAATAATATCCTCATCTACTGTTTGTTCTTCTACATTCCTTCCATCAGGTTGATGTAAGGAATTTTTTAATGAATGCAACTAAAGTTCTTAAGTGCTTGACTAATCACATATACACAGTAATTCTTATTGTTGTTATTATTATCAATATTAGTCTTTTCTCTAATTGCTTTCTTACTCTCTCAAAGAAACTGGCTGACTTGCAAATGCCTAGTGCAGGTGACATGATTTCCCTCAATTCCCACACCTTCCCCTCCCGCTAAACCGCTCCCAAGAGTCGTGAAGCAGTAACAACACCATCAGATATAATTTTCCTGGATAGTGTGTGAGTTTGCCAAGGATGCTGTAAGAAAGTACCATGCAATGGGGGACTTAAAACAATAGAAATTGATCATCTCATGGTTCTGGGGGCCAGAAGTCCAAGAACAAAGTGTCTGCTGGGCCATGTTCTTTTCAAAGGCTCCTGGGAAGGGTCCTCCCTGGCCTCTTCCTAGCATCACAGCAGTCTCTGCCCCTATTGTCACGTGGCTGTCTTTCCTCTGTGTTCCTCTGTCTTCGTGTCTCTTCTCTTTACAAGGATACCAGTCATTTTGGATGGAGGGCTCACTCTGCTCCATTGTGATCTCATCTTACCTAATTACACCTGCAAAGACCCTTTTTCTAAATCAGGTCACATTCACAGGTACCAGGGATCTGAACTTCAACATATGCATTGGGTGTACCCAATTCAACCCACCCCAGAAGCGAGGCCGCAGGTGCAGAGAAAGCGGCCTCCTGGGCACACGAGCCAGCTTCCGATGGGATCCGTACTCCCTGGACTCATCGCAGGGCCACCAGAAATGGGTGAGGTGTCCAGGATTCTTTCCATGGGGACTGAAGTCAGAAAACTGAGAGGGGTTGAAGCCAGCTCGTGAGGGTAACCCAGATCTTTGATTTTCCTCATACCGAGGTGACCTCGGTAAGGAACGGTAAAGTACACAATGGGCGCTCAATGAGAATTTCTCACAGACAGGCTGGAGGAAAGGAGTGAGGCTTGGGGTTGCAAGCCGTCAGATAACAGGCATGTGCATGTACCAAGGAGCACACTGGGAAACTGCTTGTCGAAGGTTCTCCCAATCAACTGGCTTATTTCTTTAAATGAGGACTGTCCCGTGGAAACTTGCTTACCTGAGGAGGGGAAACAGTGGGGCAGACTCACCTCCAAATATCCGGGGCTACCATAACCAGCTTCCAGGATGGCCTCCGGATTCTCACCTCCTGGTATTTATACCCTAGATAGATGTTCCCACACTGAACAGTGCTGATCCCTGGAGCCAAAGGAGATGCCAGAGTCTGACCCCCGAGGCCAGGTGAAAAAGACATTGTGCTTCTGCCCTGATCTCTCTTGAGCCACTGCTCTGGGAAAGACTGCAGCCCTCATGGTGAGGAGAAGAGGCCTCCTACAACATCTGGTACCAACTTCCAGCAAAGTGAGTCATCTTCCTATAACATCTGGTATCAACTTCCCAGCAAAGTGAGTCATCTGAGACAGCAAGACTTCAGGTGACTGCAGCCTCACTTGGCATCTTGACCACAATCTCATGAGACACTCAAACCCAACTATCCAGCAAAACCTCTAAGTTGCTTTAAGCCACAAAGTTTTGGGGTAACTTGTCACACAGCAATAGAGGATGGATCTGAGAGGCAGCCTAGAGATTGCCCAGAGAATCTGCACTTAAATGCTGTTCAACAAACAGAATTGATTGAATCAAAATGCACAAATAAAGTGAAAGGGTGAATTAAGAGTGTTCATGAGGCAAGAAGGTAACCCTGAAATTCCTGAACTCCAGGAAATGTTTTATTCCTTAGTATGACTTTGTGTCTTAGTTCATGGAACAAATTCAAAATTATATGAGTGAAGTCCTGTTGAAGAGACACACATATGTAGTCAGTGTCTTAGTATTCCACTGTCAGTATATCTCCCATATCTTCATATGTGCTCATGTTCTTTGTCATTGATGCCAAGCTCCTAAAGATAGAAACTCAACCTCAATGATGTGCTCTGTACAGTGTCTGTCTAGCAACACTATTTACTACAGACCATGTCTTTGGCTTATCATAAACCACAAAGTCTGGTTTATCTTTCAGAAATAGCAGCAATTGAAGAAAGGATTATTGTCTTTAAGAAACGTCTTGGTAAATGTTCCCAAAATATAGTTAAACAAAAGTTTTGAAATCATCTCAGCAAGTCCCGTGAAGAAACTGAAGTCAGATACTTAGAAGAAATGACATGTTAAATAACATACCCTAATCAAGACTGAAGAATGAAGGCAAGTCTTTCTCTTTGAATTCCCAATTCTTTCTGAAAGATCTAATGCGAATTCCCAATTCATATTCTTAATAATACAGATTATGCCATAACACAATGTGCACTTCAAACCAGCCAATTTAAGAAGTTGGTGAAAGGTTTTCATAACATGGAATTATGTGCACAAAGAGCTCATAATACCCTGTCACTGAATACTACAACTTGCACAGTACAAAGGTTCATTCGTCATTTTGAATGAGAAAGATGTCAAAGAAATGAAAAGTAATGTGAGGGCACAGTGAGAGCCCCAAGGCAGGGCCCACTGCCCAGGCTCTTCCTACAGGCCCGAAAGAAGTCAAGAGTCAAAAAAAGCACAGCCACACAACACAGCTATTAAAGTTAGAATGATGGAAAGAACTTAATGGCTGCTTCCATGCAAAAATGATACACTCCCTTGCAAAACAGTGAGCCCTCTCTAAGTCAAAAACATTCTTGAGGGCCTGTGTTCTCTTCTGGGTTCCTCGTAACACCAGTCATGAATCTGCTATAGGGATTAAGACTCACTTTAAAAATGGATGACAGGCATGCGGCGATTGTTCTAACTTAAGCCATATGTGACATACATGCCAACATTTACAAACAGGCCAGCATCTGCACGGTACTGATGAAAAGGTGCTCAAGAGGATGGGAAAGATGGCAAAAGCAGCAGCAGTAGCAGCTTGGACGTGCATTCCCTTCCTAGCTGTGATCTTCCTGGAGTGATGCATTTACACCACTTTACACGGTTGGATCTCTGCTTCATTGGGATGTGAGGAAATTGGGATCATTAATTATTATATGGAGAAGACTGAAAGAATAAACTTAAATACCTTTTGGATGCAATGTTTGCCACTTTTAGGGGACTTAAATGGTAAACTTCTCAGAAAAACTAAGTGGTATAAGTGCCTTGGAATCTGGAGTTCTGTAAGAAGTCCAACTCTATGATGGAAATGAACTGAGTGCGACTGTGAGCATCTGCTGCTCTCTGCATATGCAATGTGAGCAGCAAGCCCCAATTTCACAAAACAAAAACAAAATGATGACAAGTGCCAGTGCAGCAAATCATGGCCAAGTCAGCACCCACTGCCATGAGCTTGGCTTCAGGAGTACTGCCACATGCCCCAGAGGCCGAGCTGCTGGAATGAAGCCGTATGAGACGCTGTTCCATACCGGAAGGCCTGGAACCCAAAAAGATCTCTCAAGTAAGATTCTGGCTAAAGGGCATGGGTTTTACAATGAGACAGGTGAGTCAGGTGCAGGATAATGGACTCCTTCAGGAAAAAGCACTACCTCGTGTTGTAACTCTCATTAACTGGTTATGTACAACTGGACTAGGGCTTCAGTAAAGCCCATAATTAATTTTCAAGGTGATATCAGCAAAAATGGCAAAGCAAGGACCCCACCACCACCACCAATTTCTTCCTCCATAAAACAATGAGAACACTGGTAAAATCATCAAATGAAAGTTTTCAGAAGTCTAGAAATTAACCAAAAGCTTGTGGAAATCTGTTTATTTGAGGCAAACAGCTGAATCTCAGTAAAAGAGCAAGTTTGGGCTTTTTATCTAGCCTTGTTCCCATCTCTCCTGCCCACCCTCCAGCTCCATGGTAGCTTGAAAATCAGCAGCCTGTAATCATGGTAAATCCAGCAGCCTGGCAGCCACTGCAGGGGGCAGAACAGGGTGGGAGTTCCTTCAACGCCTCATTGCCAGAGAGTTGTCATGATTTGATCTGTCTGGTGCTTCCCTGGAATATCATTTTTATTTGATCTGAGCTCATTTGGTGAGAACAACTTTTTCCCCAGGCATTTGTTATAAATAATCAGAAGCAATTGAACATCGTTTTACTGGCTAAAGTGGTGGGTAGCAGTTGGGGGAAAACAAGAGGCTAACCAACAAGCTTAACATGAAAATCTGGGAAATGAGATGTGCATAGAGAGCTTTGAAATGCTCTGACACATTCCTGGGAATCTAGAGGGTCATGGACATGTCCACTGCTGTGGGCTTTGCAAGGAAAGACCTATGGTGGCCCTGGGACCTCACCTCTGGCTGACTTAAGGATCTGCATAAGCAGGAAGTGAAGGCTAAGGCAGAGCTAGAAATATTCTTAGTTTGTTGAAGGTGTGCCTCAGCATGCACACAGAACTCCTCTGCAAAGTCTGAGAGGCTTGTGTTTCCAGGCATCTAAGAAAATTTTTGTCTGGTAATTAGCTAACTAGTAGCTACTCAAGAAGAGTTTTTAGTGGTCACACACCATAAAGAATAAAGACTTTACTGATTTAGTTCAGGAAAGTCATCAAACAACCACCACAACAAACAGCAGCAACAATAAAACCTGAGGAGGTGAAAGAACCCAATTCTCAGAGGTGCTATATTATCTGACCTAAAATGTCCTATTTTCAAGAAAGAAAAATGTTAAACATACAAAGAAATGAGAAAGTATGGCCATACACATTAAAAATGCCATTAATAGAAATCATCACTGAGGAAGCACAGATGTCGGACTTACTTGACAAAGACTGTAAATCAAATATTTTAAGCATATTCAAAGAACTAGAAGAAATCATGTCTAAAGAACTAAATAAAAGTATAAGAATACTATTTCATTGATATGATTTGGCTCTGTGACCCACTCAAATCTCATCTTGAATTGTAATCCTCACATGTCAAGGGAGGGACCTGGTCGGAGGTGGTTGGCTCATGGGGGCAGTTTACTCCACGATAGTCTCATGATAGCGAGTGAGTTCTCACGAGATCTGATGGTTGAAAAGTGTTTGGCAGTTAACTCCCCACAACCATGCTGCCATGTAACATATGTGTTGCTTCCCCTTTGCCTTCTGGCATGATTGTAAGTTTCCTGAGGCCTCCCCAGCCATGCAGAACTGTGAGTCGATTAAACCTCTTTCCTTTATAAATTACCCAGTCTTAGGTAGTTCTTTATAGCATTGTAAACATGACTAATGCATTCATCAAAGAGAAAATATCAATAGAAATACAGACATTATTAAGAAACAACCAAGAGAAATGATGGAGTGGAGAGCACAACAATAGAAACGAAAATTCACTGGAGATGCTCAACAGCAGATTTGAGCAGGCAAGAGAATCGGTAAACTTGAAGATAGGTCAATGAGATTATCCATTTAAGTAACAGAAAGAAAATATAACCAAGAGAAACTAAGACAGCCTTAGAGGTCTGTGGGATACCATAAAGTCTACCAAATACACGTAATGAAAGTCCAGAGGGAGAGAAGAAAGATAAAAGAACAGAAAGCATATTTGAAGAAATAATGGTAAAAACTTCTTAAGTTTGGTTAACATTAATCTACACATCCAAGAAGCTCAGTGAACTCTGAGTAGGATAAACTCAGAGAGATCCACACCCAGACACCTGGCAAACTGCAAAAGACAAAGAATCTTGAAAACAGCATGAGAGAAGTGACACATTATATACAAAAGAGCCTTAAGATTTACAGCAGTTTCTCATCAGAAACCATGCAGGCCAGAAGGCAATGAGAAAAAATATTCAAAGGGCTGTCAGGAAGCCTATCAACCAGCAATTCTATATACAGCAACTCTATGCTTCAAAAATGAAGGGTAAATTCAGACATTTCAGATAAACAAAGTCAGGATATACATCACTGGCAAAACTTCTTTATAAGAAATACCAAAGGGAGTCCTTTAGGATGAAATGAAAGAAGAGTAGACAGTAAGTCAAATTCACATGAAGTAATAAAAGTCACCATTAAGGTGCTCAATAGGTGCAGAAAAAGAATTTGAAAAAAAATCCAACACCCTCTCGTGATAAAAACACTCAACAAAGCAGGAAGAGGAGGGAGCTTTCTCAACTTGTGTGTTTCCAAGTTGTTTCTTGCATTTACTATTAATAGATACATGGCATCTAGTAAAACCCACAGTCACCACTGTATTTAATGGTGAAACACTGAAAGTTTCTCCTTAAGGTCAGGAAAAAGACAAGGCTTCTGCCCTTCCTAATTCTATTCATCATTGTACTGGAGGTTTTAGTCAGAAACTAGACAAGAAAATGAACTAAAAGGCATTCAGATTAGGAAAAAAGAAGTAAAACTATATTTTCAGATGCCATGATCTTGTATGCAAAAAATCCTAAGGAATCAACTAGAAAACTAATAGAGGAAGCAAGTTCAACGAGGTTGACATATACAAAATCAGCATACAAAAACCAATTACATTTCTATATGCTGGCAATAGACAATCTGAAAATGAAGAAAACAATTCAATTTATAATAACATGAAAAAGAATAAAATAATTTGGAATACATTTAATTAAAGAAGCTCAAGATCAGTACCCTGAAAACTATAAAATATTGAAAAAAATTAAAGACCGAAATAAAGAGACTACTCCTGTTCAGGGACCAGAACACTTAATATCATGTTCAGATGGTAATACTTCCCAAATTATATACAGATTCAACACAACCCCAATCAAATTGCCAAAGGACCTCTTTTCTACAGAAACTGACGAGCTAAATTTGGTATGGAAATACAAGGGACCCATAATCGCCAAAATAATCTTGAAAAAGAAGAACAAAGTTGAAGCACTCACAAATTCTGATTTCAAAATTTACTGCAAAGCTACAGTAATCAAAACTGGTACTGACTAAGGATAGACATATAGATGCACAGAATAGAATTGAGAATCTAGAAGTAAACTCACTTTTATGGGCAACTGATTCTCAACAACAGTGTCAATTTAATGGGGGAAAAAGAATCTTCTCAACAAATGATGCTGGGACAACTGAATATCCATATGCAAAATAATGAAGTTGGAAACCTTCTTTGCACCAGATACAAAAGTTAACTCAAAAAGGATCAAAAGACCGAAATGTAAGAGTTATAAGTATAAAACTCCTAGAAGATATTATAGGTATAAATCTTTGCAGCCTTGGATTAGGCAATGGTTTCTTAGATGTGACACCAAAGCACAAGCAACAATAGGAAAAATGGAGAAAATGGACAGAAACTTAATAAACATAAAAGACATAAGAGAATAATAGAATGTATTTGTAAGTCATATTTCTAATAAGAGTTTAACATCCAGAATACATAAAGAGCTCATACAACGCCATAATAAAAAGACAACCCAATTTAAAACTGGACAAAGGACTTGAATAGACTTTTCTTCCAGAGAAGATATCCAAATAGCCCCCCCCAAAAAAAATGCAATGATGGTGAACATCATTATTCATTAGAATAATATGAATCAAAACCACAATGAGATACAACTTCACATCCATTACGATGGCTATAAACAAAAGGACAACAACAAGTGTTGATGAGAATGTGGAGAAACCGGAACTCTCATATGTTGCTGATTGGCCTGGAAAACGGTCTAGCCACCTTGCAAAACAGTTGGGAAGTTCCTTAAAAATTTAAGCATAGAGTTAACATATGATCCAGCAATTCCACTCCTACGAATATACCCCAGAGAATAAAAACCATGTTCGCGCAAAAACCTATATACAAATGTTCAGAGCAGCATCATTTATAATAGCCAAAAAGTGGAAACAATCCAAATGTCTATAAACTGATAGATGGGGTCAACAAAATGTGGCACATCTATACAGTGGACAGTTACTCAACGATAAAGAGAAATGAAGTGCCGACAGCTGCTGCAACATGAACGAACCTTGAGAACTATGTAAGTGAAAGAACCACAAGTCACGTGGTTCCATTTATATGAAATGTCCATAACACGGAAGTCCATAGAGAGATAAGTAGCTGCCAGGGGCCAGAGAGAGGGGAGGATGGGACGTGACTGCTGATGGACCTGAGGCTTCTTTCTGGTGTGGTGCAAATGTTCTGGAGTTAATGGCGATGACCGCACCACTGTGAGTATACTAAAAGCCACTGAATTGTATACTTTAAAAGGTGAATTTTATGGCATAGTATCTTAGTAAAAATAATAAATGAAGCAATTTCCAACTGATTTTATCTGGAGTCAGAGGAAGGCGTGGGATCCCGAGAATCCCAGAGGCTCCTGGAAGTGGAGGCAGGGACAGCAAGGGGTCTGGTCCTGAGTCTCTAAAGCCGAGATCTGCAGGAGCTGTCTTGGTCAGAAAACCTTCCCAACTATCAGTGGTATCCATTGTGACCTCTCGTTTGCCTCTGAGGCGCCAAAATTCATCTTGTTTTGATGAGGTGCCAAATCTTCACCACGAAGCAGGACAGACACCCTCCCTGCAGCAAGCCAGAATCCCGTCAGCACTTTCTTTCTTGACTGATTTTGTGCCCAGAATATCCCTTTCATCTCAGAAGAGCTGGCTTAAAGCTTTATGTCTGTAGGACTGGGCAGTCCCCATGTAATCAAACGGTCTAGCCTGAAAATGAATTTTAAAACTTTTTTTTCCTTTTTCTCTTGTTCCCCTAGTCTCACAATGCAGAAAGCTTACAGCAGAAAATTTTTGTTCTCCTTAGTCTTAAAATATAGCCTTGAAATGTACTTTCTTTTCAACACCATGGTCTCCCTTTCTCACCACGCACCCCCTAGCCCCATGCACATTTATCTAACTGTGTGCTGGTATTTAATTATGGGCTTACTTACAAGTTCTAGGGGCTCATCTTGAGATAGACCAAGCATAGAGACCCAGCTGCAAAATGCCAAAGATCCCCTGAAGGTGATGAGTCTACAACCAGCCATCAAGATGACGCCACCCCATGCTCCAGGTGGGCCACGGCTTGAGACAGCCACCGGAACGAGACCCTCAGACCTCGAGTAGCACCCCTCCCACGTGCCTCCCATTCTAAGTTCCTCTTTTTAAGCCCCTCTCCCCAGCCTAAAGTTGGAAGCGCAAGTCAGCCACTTCCCCACTGCTAGCTTTGGAAATAAAGTCACTCTCCCTTCATTTGTTATGGGTTTTGCAAGCGGTGAGCAGCCAAGCTCACGCTTGGTTCCATAAGCAGGGCTCAGAAATTTCCATCAGTCACTCATTCCCATCAGTCACTAACGTTTCCTGACTTTCTAAGCCCTACTAGGTACAGGGAGTGAAGAGGGCCTGGTGCCTGGTCTCTGAGGGCTCAGTCTAGCCGGAAATGCAGGAGAAAGAAGTAAAAGGAAGAAGAAATGGCCCTGAGCTGCACAGTCAGGGGCCTTTGCTCACTTCGGGGTGCTGGGGGTGGAGAAAAGAGTGGCGTAGGACAGGGAGGGTTTGGAACTCATCTCCAAGGAAGCCTAAAGCCGTGAGAGATCATCGGCCACATCCAGCGTCTCCATCGTCAAGGGCTGCAGTGTTCCCTCCCAAGGGCGCGCTGTGCAGGCCGATCCCGTCTGTGCTGCTGTCCGCCCCTCCCCACGCAGCACAAAGAGCCCTTTACCCTCATTTCCAAGAGGGGCCTCCACAGGACAAGGAAACACACGAAGCTTCCCGTGAGCCTTGATGAGAGTTTGGAAATGAGAAGACCTCAGCAGCGCAGAAGGCCGCGTGCTCACAGGCGAGAATACGCCGAGGAGGTAGGAGCCCAACACCCTTCACGCACACGCCATCCTGGTTTCTTAACTTCCTCCCATCTCCCTTCAAACACATTTTACAACTAGCCACGGTCCCCTGAACGGCACGCCTCCCTCCGGAAGCCTTCATGGGGAGGGGGAGTGGCAACGCCTCCAGCCCCCACACCCCACACACTGGGTGTCTGTGGTCCTCACTTCACCCCCTTGCTGCTTGAGGGGCTTGAGGGGCTACCAGCAGATCTTCGTGTGTGGTCTGGCTTCTAGTCCAGCGTTGAAGCAGCCCACGGACTCCCCAGTCAGGGCTAAGCGTCTCTGCTGTTCTCACAGAGCCTGTGGTGGGCAAGGTCCACTCCACCCTGATGGGCTCATCCCACACCTGGCCACTGGCCTGGGCCCTGCCAGCACCACATGTTTCTGCAGCACTATTTCCTCAAATCCAGCCTCTGCAACCACCCAGAATGGCCAAATTCCTCCACGAAGGGGGTCTCCATCCGTCCCCGTCCATGCCCTGCCCAGCCCATCTGGGAATGGAACTCCTCTGGTGGCTTACTTCACATTCACAGGCCCTCCAGCTCAGACCCCACTCAGAGTCTACTGCCCCCACTAAGACGCAGCAGAAGAGTGTGGCCAGAGAACAATACAAAGGTGTTTCCAGCAAACAGAGACCCCGCGGAAGGGAGACAGGCAGGGCAGCGGTCAGCATGGTCACCAGCTCCCTCGGCTTCCGCCGCAGGGTGGCCAGGATGGCTACTCACTGGGAACTGCTTTCTCGTAGCAGACGCCTTTGTAGAAGCAGCACCCGAGCTCCTTGCATCGGTCCCTGGAGACGTTGTAGTCACAAATGTCATGCAGAGGAATGTCACACACTGCAAAAGCACAGACACACATGTGTCACTGCTGAAGACAAAGCCACTCCGCTCTCCGCTAAAGAACCTGGGAACCAGTGTGGGGAGCAGCTGTGGGTTTGTGTTGTGGTTTTGTTATTTTCTAAATTATGCATCATGCAAATCTTTATTTGAAACTAAGATCCAGAATGAATTAAATTTCTGAGCAAAATAATGTCAAGTTAATTACACAGAATAATGCAGGGCCCTCTAACGATTAGGAGATAATACGTTTCCGAGCAGCAGCGCCAGGCACGATGCACGACAGAGCCCACAGAAGGCGCGGGGCCCACACAATGGGTACTTGGGAGTTCGGGAGGGAACGTGTAATTATTTCACACTTAAGCATACGGGAGTTAGAATTAGCAGCATGGGCTGAGGATTATTTCAGAATTTTAAAACTTGAATCAAAAGGACAGAAAGTTTAATGCCGGTTTTGACCCAAAGGGGAGACAATGAGTGTGTGGCGCACTCTGGGAGGCAAAGGAAGCAGGGCGGGGACTGCTCCTGGCAGACGACCCTTCCCAGCGGAGTTCAGCAGCCTCACACATGTTCAGCCCCGAGGCACGCGGCTCCCTTCATCGGCCATGGGCCACTGAGGGACTGGGCTGGATGATGAAGGAGGTTCCTGCAGGTGAGGGCCCAGGGTGCCCACAGAGACCTTTGCTGGGTGGACTGCAGTCCCACAAAGCCGGGCTCCATGCCCCAGGCCAAGGCTGCACCCAAGCCACTGGAGGTCTTCCCTGGCACCTCTGTAAATTGTTCCTCCGGGACAGGGGCCGAGAGGGAAGCTGCCTGGCCTTCCTGACCCTTGAGGAACCTCATTTGTGCTCCTAGGGTTGATTTAGTCTTTCAGGTTCCCCTTCCGAAGACACCCCTATTCCAGGTTTGCAAAAGCTGCGGCTGCAGCCCTCACCCTCTGTCAGAAGCGTCCTGGACACGGGAGCCCTGCCGAGGCGATGCCACCCCTGCCAAGGTAGAGTGCACAGGGCAGGCCAAAGTCACCGGCTGCTGCCACCCTATCCTCCCTCAGTTGCATAGGGTGGCTGTGTGTGGTTTGCGCTGACCTGCCACGTGGGCAGCAGTCGGGGGAGGCCGGGAGAGGCCCCACAGCAGCAGGCAGGTCCTACAGAGCCAGGCTCAGAGGGGCCTGAGATGGGTGACTGACCTTGGGCTGTGGCTGGACAGATGGTCCCCCACGCTCTATGCAGCAGCCCATGTGTCTACAGCGGGTGACTAGGAGGGCTTTGCTCCCAGGGCGTCCAGGTACCACGGCCTTTTTCCTGGAGTGCAATTCCAGGATGGACACAGTGCCAGAAGTTCACAGACACTACCCACAGGCAGCTCCCGGAGAATTCAGAGTCCACCACTGCCTCCACTTTCTGACGCGGATGATGACAGCAACGGCACAGCAAACACCTGCCAGCGTCAGGCTCACATTGCCCCCAGTCTCCCCCACCCCACCAAACACCTGCCAGCGCCAGGCTCACGTTGCCCACAGTCTCCTCCACCCCACCAAACACCCACCAGCACCCGGCTCAGGATACTGCAGGCTCTTCCACCCCATCAGACACCCGCCAGTGCCCAGCTCGTGATGCCCGAAGGCCCTTACACCCCATCTGGGAAGATCCAGATGAAACCCAAGATCCCACGAGCTTGGGTGCAGCGGAGCCGGGATCCACAGTGACCTCTGGCTTCAGGGTCCTGCTCTCACCACGGTGCCAAGCACTCTCCCCACCGTCCCCAGACGTGGGAGAAGAAGCCCCAGCAGCACAGAGACGTCTGCTCACAAAGCCAAGAGAACAAAGGTTTCTAAAGACTTGCGGTGACAGCGGATGTTTAATTTCAGCAAACAGCCTGGGCAGGAAATATGCCACTGAACGAAGCATTATTTTTATTCATAAAGTGATTTGTTTTCTTCAATATCACTCCACAAACGTTCATACATTATTTCTCATTTTAAAAATTCAGTCCCTATCGCATCTGACCGCCCAGCTGTCAAATCCGGTCAGTCCTCCCTGCCTCCTCCCTGAGTCCCGTTTTCTCTCCACACCCACCGTTATTTTCCCACATGCACCTCCACGATGTCGCCACGCATTTTTAAAATCCACTGGCCCCTGAAAAGTCTCTCACACATTTCCGTTCCTAGCCTGGCCCTCCACCCTCCTCCACAACCCATAACAGGCTTTGAGGTTGGAGTAAGCTGAGGCTTTTTGGGCAGGGACCAGGTCGCAGCCACCAAGGGGACCAAGGTGGGCTTTCCACATGTTGGGGGGTCGGCAGGGCTGACACAGCTGCCAAAGGGGCCGAGGTGGGCTCTCCACGTGGTGGGGGGTCGGCAGGGCTGATGCAGCTCCCCGGTCCCTCTAGAAACATCACTGGCAGCTCACCCACTGCACAGGTACTGGACACCCAGCCACTGGCACCATCAGTGGTGTCTCCAGCAGGCCCTCCACGCCCCCCACACCATAGCCAGGGCAACTTGAGCATGGGGCTCACTGCCTGGCTCTCTCCCTGTGCTCTCCCAGAGTCATGACAGTGCAGCTGGGAAGGAGGAAAGGAGCCATCGGCTGGGCCGGGCTGTGGGAACCGGGAGGCGCTGCCTCAGGATGGCAGGGCAACCGCGTCCCTCCTGATCTACTGAAATGAGACTGGGGTTAAATCAATCAATCTAAAGTGAGCAGAGTGCTTCCTGGGAGAAGCCATCCTGGCTCAGGGGGGCCAGGTGAGATGGGGGGCCATGCAGTGAGGTTTCAAAGCTCGTCCCACGAGTCTGTCCCGTCACCCCATCTGCATGGAGAGCAAGCCCAGGGAAGTCACCGCTCCCCAGGGACAGTGGGGCTGCCATTCACTCCCTCGCTCATCCCACTTCCCAACGGCCACCACCTGGGGCTTCTAACATGCCCACGCCAGCACAGTGGCCAATGTTCTGTTGTTTCTCTAAGGCCATGGAAAGTCTTTTCACTCCGCATTTTGCTGCTTCTGCAACAGGAGAGGAAAGGATCAGGAGGGGCATGATGCCCAGAGAGGTACAAATCTGAGGCCAGGGCTTTCCAACCCAGGCAGTGAGGCATCATCATTTTTAATGTGGCTGATGATCCAGGCGGGGAGGCGTCACCATTTTAAATGTGGCTGACAATTCTGTGGCGTTTCTACTTCCTGTGCTCCATCCACCTCCCTTCCCCGCTCTCTGTGAAATGCACACTTGCAGGAATTCTTCCTAGGAGAGGAGCCATCCCCAGAGACTCTCAGGGCAGCGCCAGGTCCTCGATCTAACTCCCCATCAAAGTCCCTCTGCCACCTGGTTTCCCGAAGAGGCAGTCGGTTAGCAGGGGACAGACCATGGTTGCCTCCTGGAGAAGCAGCCGGCAGACTCAGCAGCCATGACCTCATGGCACCATGGAGGCTTCCAGCACTCCTGAGACTCAGCCTCCCTGCTGGGAGCTGCTTCCCTAGAAAGGCAGGCATCGGGCTGGCCTCCAGGGAACACCTCCAAGCCACACTGCTCAGTGACCCAGTAGAATGTCCCAGCTCAGGGTTCCTGGCAGCGTGGCCACGGACAGCAAGACCCAACCACAGACAGGTTTCCAAAGACAGTCCAGGCGGGAAGAAAAGACAAGATTCTGAGTACAGCGGTGACGGGAAATGTGGCCTGGGAACTCCAGAGACATGCCTGCGGTCACGACGGCCACCAGCACCCAGGACCTTCAGCGGGCCAGGCCTGCACACCCCTTTCTGTCTGTGAGCTGTGAGACCACCCGGAATCTGGCTGAATGTGTCTTCACAGCACATGTCATAAACAACGTAAAAATCTCTGAAACTGGAGACCCATTTTCTTGACACCGAGCTTAAAGCTGCATATCAAGTTATCTTAGGACAGAAGATGCCAGTTCTCCCAGAGTTTGAGCATCAGAACACGGAAGGAGAGGTGGGGAGGAGGGAGGAGAGGAGGCGAGGAGGGAGAGAGGAGGAGGAGGAGAGGAAGCTGGGCAGAGGATCAGCAGGTCGGGGAGCTGGCTGCTGTGTAGAGGCTCATGTGTGTAGGCGGTTCTGCTGGAGCACGTGTCGAACCATGGTGGGGATCGCGGTGTGCAGGGCCACCGGATCCCAGGATTCGGAGACAGAGAGTCCAATATGTCCACAGACTCTGAGGAGAAGCAGTGGCTTCGAGTCACCACTCTTTCATAAAAGTCAGCTCGGAGAGAACCACTGGTGTGGAAAGTGTATCACAGTTTAAAAGTGTTTCGCGGCCCGGGTGCGGGCTCACCGCCTGTAATCCTAGACTTTGGGAGCTGAGGCGGCGCAGATCACGAGGTCATGCGGATCGGAGACCAGTCTTGGCGAAAAGGTGAAACCCGTCTCTACTAAAAATACAAGAGAGTTAGCTGGGCGTGTGGCAGGCGCCTGTAGTCCCAGCTTCTAGGGAGGCCCTGAGGGCAGGAGAATGGTGTGAACCGCCTGGGAGGCGTGGAGCTGCAGTAGTGGAGATCCGCGCCACTGCACTCCAGCTGGGCGACAGAGTGAGACGCCGTCTCACAAAAAAAAAAAAAAAAAAAAGTGCTTTCGCAGAAACTATTTTATTTAGGGAGGGAGCTGACATTAATCTTTAGGCAGCAGTTGACAGCAGCTGAGGCTGCATCAGCCCAGGAAGGCAGAGCCTCCACGCCTCTTCCCCAGGGGCCGCATGTCACCCTCCCATCCTCATTTCCACTCCCTCACCCCCAGGTCGCCCGCTGTCCAGGGCCATGTGAACATGGTGCCCCGGGAGCCAGCCTCAGGCCCTCACCTGCTATGGGGCTGTCTGGAGGCCTAGCTGCCTCCTGTCCAGGATGAGCGAGTGTGGACATGGGCTGCAGGAGCAGGGCTGCAGGGAAGGGGAGGCATGCAGGGCTCTGCAGTCACATGGGGAGAGGCTGTGGAGCGGGTGAGCTTGGAGGCCAGAGTCTGCACTGCAGCCGACCAGAGCCTCTTCCACATCTGCAAAGTTGTGCAGAGAAGGACAGGAGGAATTCCTCTAGGCTGCTTCTTGGGCTCAGACCCAGGGGTGGGCAGCAGAGAGGGCCTGAGCAGCAGGGCCATGGCCGGCCACTGTAGCTAAAGGTTCCAGTTCCCCACCTGCCCGCGGAGGCCACCAGTGGCGCAGACACCTGAGCCAGCTCCAAGCCAGGACAACGCCGGCCATGTCATTTCACAGCTTCCCCACACCCCTAAAGGAACAGAAACAGTCACAAAACAGCCACGCCACAGTCTGCAAAGGATGGTAAGGACAATGCTGACCATCCTGCATTAACCTGCATGCGTCCTTCAGTCACGAAGACAGGTTGTGTGGGGACCACACAGGATTGTCACATGCAGATGCCAGATGCTGGGGCCTGGGCATGGCCATGGCAAGGTGAGAGGACTCCAGCCCAGGGTCAGCTTGAGCTGTGCCTTGGGTGACCTGGTACACCTGAGATGACCTCCACCAGCCCCATGCTCCCTGAGAAGGGGCGTCAGCCTCCAGCAGCCCCTGGCAGCCCCTCAGAGACAGGGTAGCCAGGCCCGGGAGCAGCAGCTTGTACCCACAACAGCTGCAATGCTTGCAGCCCTGAAGCAGAGACCAGGAGGGTGACCCCCAAAGGCCTGAAAGAGGGACTGCTTTCTCCCCCTGTGCTTGCCCTGGCTACGGGGCCATCTTGCCAGAAGATGAGAGGGGCCACCCCAGCCGGCCACAAGAACATCCGCTCCCTCAGGGGCCCCAGGCGCAGGCCTCCCACTCTGCCCTGGGTGCATCTGGATCAGGAACTGCAAAGACCCCTCTTGTGGACACCCCTCTTCCTGTCCAAAGAGCAGCTGCCCCCCGGGTGTGACAAAGCCTGGTGGCCGGGTGGCCTTGGAAAGCCTCACAGATTGGCAGCTGCCACACATTCTTGGCACCTGGGCTGCCCTCTCCCTCTGTGAGAGCTGCAGGGCCGGGTGCTGCTGTGGGCAAGTGCTCAGCAGCTGCCAGCATCTTGGCCAGCCTGAGAGGCGCTCCCTAGCCTACCTTCCCAACAGAGGTAACAACCCCAAATAACCTACTTTGTTTTCTCTTTCTTCCATTTTCTCGGTTTGTTTGTTTTTGAGACGGAGTCTCGCTTTGTCGCCCAGGCTGGAGTGCAGTGGCACAATAGCTCACTGCAACCTCTGCTTCCCAGGTTCAAGTGATTCTCCTGCGTCAGCCTTCCAAGTAGCTGGGATTACAGGCAACCCGCCACCATGCCTGGCTAATTTTTGTATTTTTAGTACAGACAGGGTCTCACCACGTTGGCCAGGTTGGTCTGGAACTCCTGACCTCAGATGATCCACCTGCCTTGGCTTATCAAAGTGCTGGGACTACAGGCCACCACACCTGACTTTGTCTTTTTTTTTTTTTTTTTAATTATTATTATAATAAAAGCATCTCATGAATACAAGCTCAACTGAGAAAAAAACGTTCAAGTAGCAGGTAAACCTGAGCCACAGAAGGTGGCATCTCCCACCTCTCCTGGGGAGGCTGGAACTTCCAGAATCTTCCTCTTCCTGGCTGTAAGTCACTGTCACCGCCCCCCCATCTATGCACAGTAACAGCACATGTGGGATAAGTCACATCCCACACTGGTGGTTCCTTCCAGCCCCAGTGGTGAGTGCCTGCCTTTGAGTCAGTCGCCTGGGTGGGGAAAGGGAAAGGGGAGCTTCTTCATTGCTGATAAATATTTTTCCTTAATAAAAAAGTCACTCCTACAATAACAGGTATGAAGTTAGTTGAAGTGGATCTTCAGCACCTCATGGACGAAATGCCTTTGACCCGTGAAACCCCTGGAAATAGTTCAATGCACTTCTTCACCTAGAAAACCTCCGATTCAGGTGTCTTTTGTAATAAAATTTTCAAAAATGAAGACTTCACGGCGTTTTCCCAGGTTATTTTCTGAACACGCATGTTTCGGCCTTTCCCTCCTAACCAGGCCTGGGACCGGGACCCCCTGTCCGCGCCAGGGGCTGAAACGGCTCCTCCCCGCGCCGCCCCCACCGCGCGCCTTCCCTCCCTACCTGTGAATTGCTTCAGCAGGTGCGGCGACGACTTCTTCGCTTCCGGCACATATTTCATCGCCGCAGCTGGCGGGCAGGTGACCGGGCCGAGCACACCCGGGACGCGGGGGCGTCAGCGCGGGCGGGTCCTGGACTTCCGGGAGGCGCCTGCTCGCGCCAGGAGGGGGCGCTCGTCGACTCCCCTGCGCCCCGCGCCCCAGGCGCGTCCCCTCAGCCACCCGGGCCTCTCAGTCCTACTCCACGTGGGAAACACCTGTTAGGTAGAACCGCCAGCTGCCGCCCCTCCGTCTGCCGCTCGCTGTGGACGGTGGGACCAGGCCGGGCACACCCCACCCCGCCCGCGGTGACATCACACAGCCCCATGAGGTCACGTGGGCGTCACACAGGACTTCGGAGCCATGCGCGTGTCCACCTGAACACTGGCTGCGTCGAGGACGAAGGCCTCTCACATGAACAGATGTAGGGAGGGAGTTCCAGGGGCAAGACGCTGCTGGGGACGCCACGGGCTGAGTCCCACCTTCCCTGCGGGACACCCCCGCCCCTTGCCCACCAAGTCTGTGGGTACAGGCGCTTGAGTCCCGACCCTCCCTTCCTTTCTGTCCTGGTCCCTCCTGGGACGCCCCTCTCTGCCAGCCAGCACTGGGTGCAGCAGAGAACAAAACCAAATCCCTTCCCTCCTGGGGAGGGGACAGAGTGACATAGCTGCCTCAGACCAGACCCGGGCCACGGGCCAGGTGGATCAGGGCAGGGGTTGCCCCTTGCCACGGTGTGGGCAGGCGGCCTCCAGGGAGGAAGGTGTGTCTGGGGTTGACGAGGGAGCACGAAGAGGTCCTGGGTTTGGAGGCTGGTGTGGCGACTTGAGAGACACAAGGAGCCCAGATGCCGCAGGAGGGCAGGGCATGGAACCATGTGGGTCATAGTGAGGATGGTGGCCTTTATTCTGAGCAAAGTAGGGAGTTACTAGCAGATTTTGTGCAGAGAAATGGAATCATTTTCACAGCATCACTCTGCTGTGCTGGAAACGGCTGTCAGGAGGTGAGTGAGCAGGAAGGACGGGATACTTGTGAGGAGGAAGGCAGGCGGCTGCCGGACGGGGCTGCTGCTTTTTGTTGTTTGAGTTGAAGGAGTGGGCCGTGCATAGTGGTGTGCACCTGTAATCCCAGAATCTTGGTAGGGCAAGGCGGGAGGATCGCTTGAGACTGGGAGATCAAGGTTGCAGGGAGCTGTAATTGCACCACTGCACCCCAGCCTGGGGACCAGAGGGAGACACTATGTCAATCAACCAATCAATTAATAAGAGTGGCGGACAGCTTGGATATGGAGAGCAAGAGAAGGAACAGTCAATGGTGAGCCGAGGACACTGTTGAGGGACTGGAGGCTGGTGCTGTGGGCGTCAGGTGGACAGAGGCATCCAGGGGACATGCCCAGGAGGGGGCTCAGGGTGAGGGCTTGGTGGACGAGGACAGCAGCAGCTGGTAGTGAAAGCCACCAGCAGGTGCCGGAGCACCCTGGGGAGCAACAGTTGGAGAAGGAGCCCGGGGCCAGTGACAGGAGCAGGGGACAGCCCGGGGCCCAGCAGCCGTGGTGCTGCAGAGGCCAGAGAGGCTATGTGGAGGCAGTGGGTGCCATGTGGGGGCTGGCCAGATGAGCCTGCGAAAACGGGGGCGCTTCAGGGAGTGAAGTGGAGGAGGGGTCGGTGCTGTCAGGAGGGTGAGTGGAGTGGGGCTGTCCAGCCAGAGCTGGCACCCACTAGAGCAAGGGCAGAGGTGTGACTAAGGGGCCAGGTGCCAGTGTGCTGCTGGGTGACCTGCCACCTGTCAAACCTGGCGGCCACCGAGGCAGGACTGGGGTGCTGGATTTAAGTGGGCTGAGGCTTGCAGGGGGTGGCGGTGCTGATGGACTTTAAATTGGGAAAGAGCATGAGGACATCCTGGGGAGAGCAGAGGATGTGGGACGCTAAGCCCCTGGTGGACGGAGCGAGGTGGAAACAAAGCCAGGATCAGAGTAGGGGTCCTGAGGGTGAGGGGGCAGTGCATGCGCTATTCTGGATGAGGAGGAAGTCACGGCTCTGCCCTGGGAACAGGCAGCTGAGGTTGCCCGAAGCAGGGATCAAGGAACCGGGCTGCGTGGAGATGGAATTGGAGTTGGGGGGCCCCACCTCCAGGCCAGAGGGAGGGGAGCCCCAGGGGACGGGCCAGGCTGCAGGGCCAAGGGTGCAGGAAGGAGAGAGGATCTTGAGAATGAGGGGCAGCAGCAGCCGGGGGCAGGGGCACAGGAGGCGGTCAGCCCCAGAGGTACGGAGCCCATGGTCCAGGCGTCACAGGCTCTGGGGTGCAGCCTGAGGGGGGTCTCGGGTCCCTCCTCCTGTGCACAATGAGATAAAGGAAGGGCTCTGGCCCTCACCTCACCAGCCCTGTGACCTCCCCCTTGGGACCAGCCCTTCCCAGGTGTTAAAGGAGGGTAAGGACGAAGTCTCCCCGGCAAGCACCCCCTCATGCCCGATGCCCAGCACACAGCGGTGCCCATGACCAGGTGACCCTGAGGGCCACGGTGGGTTTCCAGGAATGCCCTGGGCAGGGTTGCCACCATCCACCATGCAGCAAACACTAGGCTTCACCCGTGCACAGGACACGAGGCTGTCTTTCTGTTTGATGTTCATGATGGCTTTATTTAAATATACTTCATGCACCATGAACTCACCCATCCAACGTGCAGTTCCACGGTGTTTACTGTGTCCTTGATGTGAGCCTTCATGATCCACACTGGAACCTTTCATCCTCCCAAAGGAAGCCTGGACCTCGGGCAGCCACATGCTCCCACCCTAGGCAGCCCCCGGTCCACCTTCTGTCTCTGCAGATTTGCCTGTTCCGCCACTTTACATCCATGGGGTCACATGCGATGTGGGTTTGTGTGTCTGAATTTTCCATGTTGCAGAAGGTTCACCCGCCATGTCGTACGTGTCAGAGCTTCATTCCTTCTCACGGCTGAATAATATTCCACTGCAGGGACATGCCACATTTCGCTTAGCTGTTCATCTGTGGATGGGCATTGGGTTGGGCCAACATTTTGGCTTTTATGAATAATGCTGTTGGGAACACTCAATATACGTTCCGTGTGGACGTATATTTTCACTTCTCTTCGGTATATCCCTAGGAGTGGAATTGCCGGGTCACACGGTGGGAAGAACCCAATATTTGTGTCCTCCCAACCCTCAAGGTGATGGGATTAGGAGGCAAGGCCTTGGAAGGTGACAAGGTCGTGAGGGTGAAGCCTCATGAATGGGAGTCAAGGCTCCCGAGAGCTCCCTCGCCCCTTCTTCCATGTGAGGACCCAGTGAGAGGGCACTGAGTGTGAACCAGGAAGGGCCTTCGGAGGACAGCAAATCTGCCACATCTCCATCTAGAACTCCCAGCCCCCGGAATTGTGAGTGAAAAGCGTCTGTTGTTTATAAGCCACCCAGGCTGTGCATTTTTGTTACAGCAGCCCAGATGGGCTATGACATACAGGAATTCTGTTTCACCCTCTGAGGACCTGCCAGGCTATTTTACAAAGTGGCTGCACCATTCCACGTTCCCGCCAGCATTGCGTGCGGGCTCCCAGGCAGAGGCACGGTGCTTCTCTCTCCTGGGAACTGTCACCTACAGCAGGCACCACCTGGGCAGCAGTCAGCTGGAGAACCACGTCATCAACGAGCTTCTGGGGAAGGAGTGGAGACAGATGAGCCTGCAGTGTGGTCATTGCCAGGATTGAGCCAGCACCTAGAAGCTGCGGGAGCCACTGGCTGGGGGCGGCAGGGACTGCCCCAGACTCGTGGGGAGAGGGGTGTACACCAAGGGCTTCTAGGGACAGGCCATGCCGTGGAAGAGTGAAATCCAGCGGGCCACAGGACGGAGCAGGCTGCATGGACTCAGCTCTGCCTGTACGGGTCCTGAGTCCTGTTCCCACGTGATAACCAGTGATGACACTGACAGACACAATGTTAGCTAAGAGCAAGATGTTTGCAGGGCTAGACTGTGAAGGCTTCCCATGGGAACGTGTAGGAGCTGCTGTGGGGTTCTTTGGAAATAGGACAAGTGCCACAGGGACCCACTACTTCTGAGGACCCCGACTATGAAGCTATTAACCCTGTAACGAACTTGGCTAACAACCTGAGCAAAGCACTCAGACCTGACTCCTGGCAGAGCAGCTCTCCCAGGCTGAGGGCAGGGGATTTGGGGGGCTCCTAGACGGGTGTGAGTCCCGTTACCCCATCACTACAGGCTGAACTCTGTTTCCTCAAAAAAGAGGTGTTGAAGTCCTGACCCCCAGGACCTAAGGATGAGGCTTATTTGGAAATAGGGTCTTTGCCAATGTAATCGAGCTGAGGCTGTGAGCGTGGCCCTGTCCAACAGGACTGGTGTCCTATTAAGATGAGAAGACAGAGACACCAGGAGGTGTCACGTGCAGGCGCAGAGGCTCGGGGAGGGGACAGACAGCTGCGCAGCGACAGAGGTGAAGATGGAGCAAGGTGCCCGCAAGCCCAGGAACACGGAGGACTGCCAGCAGCCCTGGGGCGGGAGGGGCAGGACGGCCCTCCCCAGAACCCTCAGGGGAGCGGGGACCTTGCCCACGTCCTGACTTCAGATTGTGGCTACAGAGCCAGAGAGAAGAAAGCTCTGCTGTTGGCGCCATGTCAGTGCTGCTGTGTGAAAACAGCCGCAGGAAGCAAACACACCGTGTTGACAACTTCACTGGGACAATAAACAGAGCAAAGATACTTCCAAACCTTCAACACCTGTCCAGTATTCCCATTAGAAAACAACCTCAAATCAAATAAGACGAAGGCTTGAGGAGCAAGTCAGGTCTGTACGTTGGAGACTGGAGGTGGGCCTGGGGTCAGACCAAAGCCTGTGGCCCCCACCCTGAGTCCCAGGAGCTTTGACCCCTGTACCTCAGCACGGCCTTGTCTAGAAAGAGGGTTTTGGAGATGTGCTGCATTAAGGTGAGGTCAGATGGCGGAACCCTAATCCAATGTGACTGGTGTCCTTATTGAAGTGGGCGAGTTGGGCCAGCCCCACAGGGTGCAGAGGGCTGAGGTGTCTACAGGCCAAGGAACCCCAAAGACAGCAGCGAACCAAGGAGCTGGAGGAGAGGCCTGGGCGGATTCTCCTGCACGGCCTCGGAGGGAGCCATCCCTGCCGACACCCTGAGCTTAGGCCCTGGGCTCCAGACCAGGATATGACACATTTCTGCAGTTTAGGCCACGCAGTCTGTGGGGCTTTGCTGGGGCCACCCCGGGGAAGGAGCATGGTTCTTGCTTCTAGGCACTGAAGAGAAGACAGCACAGCCGAGGACTCTGAGGGGTGGAAACATGGTGGAGCCCAGCTCTCCACTGGGAGTGCTTCCCTGCACGGTGTCCAAAAAGCGGGACTGGCGAAGCATGGGGGCCCTGCCAGGCCAGAGGTGGGGACTCACTGCAGGACTCTGCACGGTGCTGACAGGGAGGAGGGGCTGGGGGAAGCCGCAGGTGGGTGCACTGGAGGGCCCAAGCCTGCCTCCCTGGCCAGGTGCTGCTGGGACATGCCCAGAGGGCACACTCAGAGAGCTGGAGGAAGAGGTGTATGTGCCCCCAGCCCACGCACAGAGCCCTAGCAGAGTGGAGGCCGTGCTGTGTGGGGAGCACCAGCTCCAACCGAGCCTCAGCCCAGTCTCCAGCTCAATCATGCAGGCAAAGAACAAAACCCACCAAAACTCAGAATTAAAACAATCCCCGCTCTGCTCCCAGCAAAAATTGACATGTGTGCCCCACACTGACGGGGAGCAGACTTCACAGATTTCGTCCAGACATGTTAACAAACAAAACTCCAATAACCGCCCTCTGGAATCCAGAGTTGATGTAAAGTGTCCAGGAACACACCAAGGAACAAAAGTAACCCATTTTCATTCTTAGGAGCAAATATAGGATACTTGGCATGTGTGTGGGACCCTTTCTAACTACAAGGACGTGACAAGTCAGACTGAGATGCTCTGATGACGCAGTGTCATCGACACGCAGACACCACACACGCTAATATGAACTCTTGCTTGATGAACTTTTGGGAAAATTAATGTCTGCAAGTTAAATCTCCCTGCTTTTGCAAGCTGAGGCCCAAAGAAATAAAACTAAATTCAAATCTGAGTTTCGGCCAGGTGCAGTGTCCACGCCTGTTATCCCAGCACTTTGGGAGGCCGAGCTGGGCAGATCACCTGAGGTCAGGAGTTCAAGACCAGCCTGGCCAACATGGTGAAACCCTGTCTCTACTAAAATACAAAATTAGCCAGGTGTGGTGGCGGGTGCCTGTAATCCCAGCTACTCGGGAGGCTGAGGCAAGAGAATTTCTTGAACCCGGGAGGCGGAGCTTGCAGTGAGCCGAGATCGCACCACTGCACTCCAGCCTGGGCAATAGAGCAAGACTCCATCTCAAAAAACAACCCAAAAACCAAATCTGAGACTGTTTTCCCCATTTCTTGTTCTGCTGTCTCAGCCAGAGGGGCCCCAGTGTCCTCTCTACCCTTCCACGGATGCGTGTGGCTCCTCTGGGGCCATAGATGCTCCAGGAGGCTCTCATGTACACAGCTTCAGAGTCCAGCGCTCTCCCCAAATCCGTAAACAAAAGCAATGCTGTGGTCTAGGCAGCCTCACTCCCAGAATCAAAGTTCCCAAGAGTCAGCACTCACGGTGGCTGAGGCCGTGGGCAGGTCGGTGCCATGGAGGGGCCAAGCGAGCCCTTGCCTGGGAGCTGACCCTCCTCCCGGAGGGACTTCCCAGCAGGAGGTCCATTTTGACCCCTGCTTTGATCATATCTGGGCAACCCACTTCTGTCAACGTGTTCCTCAGAGAACGGCAGTGGTGACGTGCCCGCCTTCTTGAAAAGTTTAAAGGTTCCTAACTGTGGCAGCCCTTTGGGGTGGGAGGTCCCCCCATGACACAGGGAAGGCCCATGAGTCCTGTGTCTGCCATGACCCCTCACCTCTCCAAGTTGGAAAACTCCATCCCAAGGGCATTTTCCACCAGCTCAAAGCAGCCCTGGTGTTTAGGGGAATCACATTCTTTTTTTTTTACACTTTTGCCACCTAAGCTTGTATCACTATATACTATGGTTCAACTTTTTGAAAAACTTGACATAAACGGAATCATTGAGTGTATTTCTACATCTGGCCTTTTTCATTCATGTTATGTTCAGAGCGTCACCCATGTTGAGGAGCAGAGCTCTGGTTTCACATGTGCATTTTCACCACCTTCATTCACATGATCTCGGTCATTTCTGTGGGGCATACTCCAAGAGCAGCACTGCATGGTATGGTGGGCAGAATTCAAAGATGCCGCAAGATCCCTGCCCCTGGTGTCCACCCCCGACCCTGTGAGGTCCAGGCAGGATCAGGACGGTCACCCCCGGGATCCACGATGAGGATGGGGTTGCCCTCAAGACCAGTGAATAGGATGGGGTTGTCCCCGGGATCTGCGAATCGGGCAGGGTCACCCTTGGGGTTCGTGAATAGGATGGGGTTGCCCCTGGGGTCCGTGACTAGGATGGGGTCACCCTGAAGACCAGTGACTAGGATGGGGTCACGCCCAGGATCAAGGCCTTGCATCGTAGGGCAAAAGTGGGGGGGCGTTGAATTCCTGGCTACTGGTGGGGATTATGGGCACGAACCTGCGCAACTCCTGACTCTGTCCTGGCTGAAGTCAGAGATTCTCCTGCTGGCTTTGGAGTGTGTGAGGGGCCAGGGGGCAGGGACCGAAGAGAATGACTAGCAGCCAAGGAGCAAAAGCAATCTCTGGCCAATGGACAGCAAGAAAATGGGCCTCCATCCCTCCACAGCAAGGAGTGAACGCTGCCAGCCACCTGTGTGCGTGCCTGGACGAGGCCCCGAGCTCAGAGGAGAACCTGGTCCCTCTGAGACCTTGATGTCCGCCTGGGAGGCCCCAGGCAGGGCCTGCAGCTCTGCCGTGACCAGACTCCTGACCCACAGAGACAGAGACACACTTGGGGTGCTGGGTGAGGCACGCAGTTGGTCACAGCAGCAGCAGCAGCAAGTGAAGGCATGTGGGAGCTAAGTATCTGCGGCAGGTAACGCTCGGCTCTTTCTAAAGTGCTTACACAAGTCACCCTGCAACCAACAGGGTCCACACCTTCAGAAATCCTTGACAGTATTCATCATTCTAGTGAGATTTTAATAGTATAATTTTTACCTTGAACTTGCATTTCCCCAATTATAAATGAGATCAAAGACCTTTTCTGTTGACTGGCCATTGTGGATATTCTTTGTGACATGTCTTTCAAATCTTTTGCCTTGTCTCAATTGTCTTTTTCTTATTGATTTGCTACATAGGCTGGGTGTGGCGCTTGGCGTGCAGTGCTCTCACTCCACGTGGTGCGGCTGCATCTTCTCAGTGGTTTAAGCAGTTTATCATTGGTTACATTCATTTCAGTCAAAGTTATTAACTTTTTTTTGTGATTGGAGCTTTGTGTGTCCTGTTAAAAAATCTTTCCTAACTCTCAGGTCATGAAGATGGTCTCCTACATTATTTTCTAAAGGGTTCTCGCTTCCCCTGCACATTTTTGTTTGTTTTTGAGACAGGGTCTGGCTCTGTCGCCCAGGCTGGGGTGCAGTGGTGCAATCTCGGCGCACTGGAACCTCCGCCCCTTGGGCTCAAGCAATCCTCTCACCTCAGCCTCCCAAGTTGCTGAGACCACAGGCATGCATGACCATGCCTGGTTTTTTTGGTGTGGATTTTTGGTAGAGACGGGGTCTTGAACCCAAGCTCAAGCGATCCACCTGCCTCAGCCTCCTAAAGTGTTGGGATGACAGGCATGAGCCACCACGCTCAGCTTCCCATGCACATTTAAATTTAACATCCACCTAGGATTAATGGGCACAGTGTGAGGGAGGAGTCAAGGTTCACAGTCGTCCCCGTGGAAAAACTTCTGGCCAAAATGAACTACTGACTAAAAACGCTGTCCTTTCCCTACTGCTCTGCAGCAAGACCCCTGATGTAACCTCCAACGGTCCCTCCCTGGGCACCACCACTGGGTTGGCCGCCTAAGCCTCGTCATCCTGCCCGGCATGTCTTCCCGCCTTGCTCTGCAACTGCACGAGGCTCTCAGCTGTTCTTGGCACTTTGCATTTCCACGTAACCTGTTTCTCAAGATCCAGAAAAGGGGTAAAAAACTCACAGGACTTGAAAGGCTGGCACGGAATCCACCAAGAAATTAATTGAACTGCTGCCTTTCCATGCAGTCCTCTAACCATCAACACAGAGAACTGACGCCTTTCCACGCAGTCCTTTAACCATCAACACAGAGAACTGACGCCTCTCCATGCAGTCCTTTAACCATCAACGTATCGCTCTGTTAATTTAGACCTTCTCTAAATTCTTTCAACAGTGTTTTGTAGTTTTCTGCATGAAGGTCTTGCATATTTTTCATTTTATTCCTACTTGATATCTTTGCTATTGAAATGATATTTTATATTTTCTATTTGTTCCTGATTTAGAGAAAATTGCTACATTTTGTATCTGGCAGCATTATTAATTCTATTTAATTGCAGATACTTTTGTATTTCTACATAAACAACAGTATAGTTGGGAAGTCGTGGCAATTGTAGCTGTTTCTTTACAACCTGTTCCCCTCCCCCTTTTCCTTGCCTGGGGAATAGCCGGTGGGAGCTACTAGCCTTCTTATATGTATATTGATAGGGTTTTTGGTAACTGTTCTTAATCAGACTAAAGAAATTCCCTTTTATTCCTGGTCTGCAATTGGTTTGATCTCCACAAATGGGTACTGAGCTGTAACTAAATGTATTCATCATATGAACACAGCATTTTCCCCTGGGTGGGCACAGCTATTTTCCTTCATTCTACAACAGACCAGGAGTCACAGGGCCTGGAATGTTCACAAATCTCGGAGAGCAATCATCACTCATTATCCTACCTCTGTATAAGCATGACATTTTCCATCAGAAACAAACACAACAAACATAGCGGCCAAGAGAAGGGTCTGGCTTTCAGGAAGGCAGGAGAGGAGATGCAGGCTCCCAGGCCAGCAAGGAAGCCATGGGGTTGGGGGCTTGGGGGAATTCTTCCACTGAAACAAGACAGAGCAGCGGGGCACATGGAGGCAGCAGGTTTTTAAGTGTGGTGAGAGGTGGAGGCAGTTCCCTCGTAGTGGGGTGCACCTTTTTGTAAGCAGTCCAACGTCCTCTGAGGGCCAGGGAGGAGGAAGCGGGGTTGCACTTGCGAGACCCTATGTAGCCACTGTGGAGAGCTGGAGACAGGACTGACCCCCACAGTGATAGTCCATCTCAGCTCTTCCGATTCGCAAAGCACTTTCACACCTGTAAAACCTGAACATGTTTGAGAATGGATGACCCTCTCCAGTTACGACAGGCAGCAGCTGCTCTTAGAGATATGGCAAAGAAGGTGTGGCCTCCTAACTAACTAGGACGTGGCAGTGCTGGGGGTGCCGGGCTTATTCCTGCACACAGGCCGGCCACACGCCCTTCTCCTGTGGTTGCCCAGACACTAAGTAACCATCATGCACAGAAATGCAAAAGACCTAAACTGAGCAGCCCACCTACATGGGCATCAGTACACTGTTACTACAGGCACTAACAGCACTGGGGTGTGTTAAAAATGCAGGTTCCTGATTCCACCCTCAGGAATCAGCTCCTTAGGGTGGGGGGCACAGGAACTGACATTTTCTAAAAGCACCCAGGAGTTGGCAGGAAGGCCCCGCCCACTCACCCATGTTTTAGAGCAGCGTGGAGCGGAAGGGGCCAGGCTAGGCAGGAGGTCATGACCCTAGACAAGGGCGAGTTTGATACGCCTTAGAAAGATGAGCAAGGAGCCTGGCACAGGAAAGAACCACCCACCCCAGTCTTCCCCACTTCCAAAGCCATGCTCGTGGGAGGGCAGCAGCTTCCCTGGGAAGGCGTCGACCACGAAGAGCATGTTTTGGAGTCAGCGGCTTCCATGAGAAGGCATCGCAACGAAGAGCATGCTTCCCCTGCCATCATGGCCCCATTCCTTCTGAGAAACTAGAACTGTACAACTGCCAAGGTCGTCATTTCCAAAACACCTCGTAAAAACATGGCAAATTCTATCAAAGTTAAAAACGCACAGACGTTCCCAGAAGTTAATCATTTAGCTGCATGTGCAGTTGCACAGCTGTATACATAAGGATATTCAGTAGAGCGTTTCTGCAATAGCGATGCTTCCTCCCAAATATCTACGCATAGGTGACACACTGCAGTGCATTCAATCAGGGGAATATTTATGCAGTGGTCAAAAACCATGAATGGTTCGAACCACATACACCCATATGGAAAGGTACCTAAGATAAGGCTCAAAGAGGCAAGCCAGGAAAGAATGTACTCAGTACAACCTCGCCTGCTGGGAAACAGTGAAACACAGACACCGCACACTGGCATTTGGTCAGAAGAAGGAACAGAAGAGCCCTGACACAGAACAGGAGCTACTTCTGGGGAATAGGGTCCACTGGGAGGTGGAATACAAGCTTTTCACTTTATATCCTGGCAGACTGTTTCTATTTTCCCTATAAACAGGTATTGTTTTCACAATTAAAACTCTGGCACATGCTAGTTTTAATTAGGAAAATAATACCTGCTTACGGGAAAATTAAACAGTTATGCAAGAAAATAAAGTATACATGGCCCAGTATACCCTTAAATTTTTAAAGTGTACAGTTAAAAAACAGTATACACGGCTCAGGCACATGCTAGTTTTTAATTACTGGTGAGGTACCAAGTACAAATGCCTACCTACTCCACCAATAAGATGAACACTTCACATTAGGTGTCTTATGCGTCACACATTCTTGTCACAATGCAAACCAACAGAAATGGATTTTTGAACGTCTCCTTGTTTTAGCCTGAAATGATTAAAGTCCTTGAAAGTGCAGATCTTGACTTCCTTTGAGCTCCTACAGTAAGCCAGTTGGCTGGGCACTGCGTGTGGCTGCCTGACCTCTGGCTGGCTGAAATGGCATGCAGCGGAGCTGTGGACACACCTGAGCCAGGTATACGGACCACGGACAGGGGACCCCACTCGGTCCTCCCAGCCACCCTTCCGGAAGACACCCTCGTTTACACCACCACCACACGAGGACACACACGAGCGATTTCCGTTTGTCTTATGACAGCTCCTAAAAGGGACCCCACAGATACCTTCAAGGAAGTTTCGCTTCACAAACGCTGTCCTGAGTGCCCTCCAGAATGCAGGCCATTCTTCCGGGCATGGGCGAGGACCTGGGGGCTGTGCCTACCACCGTGACCCGTTACTTTAGTTTTTGTTCGTAAGACTTCCAGTGTTTTTTCCTTGTCTTTTAAAAAAAATCTTCAAATTTTCTCAAACTCTAGACTTCAAAGGAAACACGTTATCTTCCAGTATCGAAGACAGAATTTCAAATCTAAAACAGCCCAAAGAAACTGTAAAGCTAACAAGCACACAGAAAACACATCAAAGAAGATGAAGCGACACATTCTGTGACATAAGAAAAATAATCAGTTTAATAATTACAGCAGTGTAGCATCAACATTGTAGTAGTCAACACTAGGACATTGTCTGTGACATTTAAATTAGGAGTTTCTCCACACTTGTCCACGGGCGCCCTGGGGGCCCCAGAGAAGTGAAGAAATGATTGGCATTAAGGAGTCCACACAACCAGGGCAGGTATCAAGGTCCCAG
The DNA here is from genome assembly GCF_001698545.2 of Rhinopithecus bieti. NCBI lineage: Eukaryota > Metazoa > Chordata > Mammalia > Primates > Cercopithecidae > Rhinopithecus > Rhinopithecus bieti. Next base: position 4,217,723 of record NW_016804423.1, on the reverse strand, counting down.
GCGCCCAGCGCATGTGGACAAGCACAGACGCAACCGAGTGTGAAGGAACGAGCTTCGGGTGCTACATTCCAACATCGCTGAAAACTGAAAGTGCTTCACATCTACAGGATAAGAAATGGCTTCATCTCCTCATCCATACAAGGTGAGAGCAAAGGGGTAACCCTTGGGCAGATCGTGGCCCCTTTAAAATGTTTAGATCAGGTTCCCACCCCCTCGGGAGGTCACACGGTGAAACAGATACAGTTATATACAACAGGGCGGGATTTTAAAGACTTGCTCTCAGACACATTTTTCCTGCTCCCTAAAAAGCCGAGGAAGATACTGGATCCACAGAAAGAAAAGGCAATGCAGTAACAGGAGGCCCTCGCGGCCGCACCGTCCAGGGGAAGGGCTGTTAAAAACACAAGTATTCTTGTGAAATACTTCGATCTGAGCATTAAGGCAGGTCTGCAGGAGATCCGTCCTGGGGACTCGGACAGCAACGCTACCGGCTCCGAGAGGACGGCTAACGTCGCCTCCCGGCAGAGGGGCGGAGAGATCAGAGGAGAGTTGTTCCTGAGTTAAAACCTGCTATAACAGCAAACTCCAATACGCTCAAGTTGAATGGTTTCCCACTGCAATGTCTTACGCATCACCAAAAAATAACTTGTCAAACTCAAGCTTACCCAAAAAGAAAGTGTTGATCTTTGCTTGTGCCTGCATGAGTGAATAACCTGCTAAGTTGAGGAAGCTGGCAATTCTAGTGAGAAGTCCAGGTGAGGCCAGGTTCTGCAAGCACGGGTCAGGTCCATGCTGAGCCCAGGCAGACCCCGTGACCAGAGTCAGGGAAGGAAGCAGGAAGGGGGCTTGCTGGGCACCAGAGACTGTAATTAGCAAGGGCAAGGAAGAACCGTAAACAGTAACAGAACACTCTCCCAAGGTGCCCAGCTCAAAGGCATCAGTATCCAAAGGATTCAGGTGCAGTTAAAGGGCAATTTGGCCAATAGACGGAAAATCAGGAAGTCAAATCTGATGCAAAATGAGCTGTTCTGAGACCAGTAATCCATGGCGTTGCAATTTTGGTTTTTAAAGATAGAACACTTGTTCTACGGAAAAGTGTATCTCACTTTAAAACCAACCTCTTCACGGGAAGGGAAACCAAAAGCAAAGTCCCTGTGGTCACCCTGATTTATTGCTGAAGCAGAACGAAAACCTGCCCCACGGGCTGGGCTTCCTGCCCAGGACCGCACAGGCTTTCCAGAGCCAGCCTGGGCCCAGCAAGCCGCGGTGAGGACAGGCTTCCTTCGTCTCCTCCGCACTGGAACACAGTGGGGGAAACGTTCCCTGCTTACGCCTACGTGACTTAGTGGAACCTAAGGTGTATATTGCTGTATTCTTGCTGAAGGAGGGGATTTTACTTTCGGTGAGCACTGAAGCCTGCTGGCTGCAGCCAGTGCTGGAGCAGACCTCAGGATGAGGCTGGCCTGACCGCAAAGCTCCATCCATCAGTATCAGTCTGGAGCATGGCCTCCATCTGTTCTCGTCAGCTGCAGTGACCTACAATAAATAATACATTCTATTTACAGGTTCTAGTAAGAGCTCTCTTTAAGGGAAGACAAAACAGTGTATTTTGTTGTTACTGAACTAGCCTGTACAGAAACGTCTGTGTAATCTCCCAAAACACAGCAAATCCATCTAAGAATCACAGTACTCAGACAGCGGACAAGAGCAAACACCTCTAAGTGGATGCAGTGGTGCCATATGGGCCTTCCTTGAGGTCAAGACTGAGTCTGTCAACCACCAAGCTGCCCTCGGAACCCCGCAGGTCTGGGACTGGAACGCTGCTTTAACCAAATGGGACTGACGTGTATCTCTGCAGGTATAAATAAGATTATTCAGAAATACCGATATGGGGGGTGCCGCCACAGCATGGTGCAGGCCCTGGTGCTGCAGAACAAACCAGGCATCCACCAGGCTTCCGCTTCCGGTGGGTGCGGGCATGGGATTTCTTACTCACGTAGCTGGAAAGGACATTCTAGCATGGGGATTAGCCCGGACAGAACCACCACGGGTATGCATTCAAAATGGGATATTTACAAGAAAACATGTATATATAATATTTATATATTCAGTTCAAAGTCTGGAAAAACAAGACTTTTAGTCAGTCACTGAACTTATTGCAGAATGAGGTAACTGAGATGTTCACAGAGTGGGACTGACGCAGCTCAGGTCCTCCGAGTCAATCCCCCCTGTCTGGATTCATCAGTCATGGTTTGATCGTCTCCATTCGCAGAATAAGCTCCAGCTTTTCTATGTACAGAGAGCAAGGTGGTGCCCCACCCAGCCCTGCCCTGTGGTCCTGAGTGCACCCGACGTGGGTCAGGGGTGCCCAGCTTCACCTCAGAACTGGTCATCGACAGAACTAAGGACGTCCCTTATAGATTGGTCTCGTCCCAGGCAGGATCGTTCATGTTCTTCAGGACTTTCCTCACCAGCTTCTCTAGGTCTTTGCGGGCTCTCTGTTCTTCCTCTAGAGATTTCTTCATCTTTTTGTTATCCTGTAAATTAAGCAGACCACAGTATGTTCACTATCTTTGGCATTGCATAGGACTTCCTTTCCCCAAATGGGTATCCTTGAGGAGCTAAGGCCTCGACTCATGAAATCCCATGTGAGCTGCCTATGGGCTGTGAGGTCATGGGGGTCCGCAAAGTTCAACCACCTGGACAGGGTGGCAGCAGTGCTCCTGACTATGCTGCCACTCCCGGGATGGAAATGGTCCTAATGGCTCTTATTAAGGCCATGAATGAATCTCTATAGAACATACTGTAAGAAAATGGCTGGAAACTGCAGACGGGACAGCTCCTATCCAGCCTTTCTGTCCATTTATAACCACCTTCCAGAGTTACAGAAAGGACTGGAAGTAACAGCCACTGATGGGTGTGGGAGCAAGTGGGCGAGCACCTGCTCTGTGCCACTGAACCCAGGCATGTCTCAGACGCAGAAGGCAGGCACAAACGGACGCCTGCTGCCACTTGGGGCAAAGTGTGAACATGGAAGCCTGCCAGCCAAGCAAAGCAGTACCTGGAAGCCCTGCGGACACTGCTTAGAATGCAGAGCTCACGTCCAGTTCCACACGGCAACCTGCTCTCGGCTCTCTATCCCAGACCACAACTCTTCTCAGGCCGTTCCTTGGCCAAAAGAACACCCCAACCTTCCCTCGCCTAGCTGGGCAGGGCACCAAAGCCACTCCTACTCACATTCCGTGCAATGAACACCCCAGCCTTCCCTCACCTAGCTGGGCAGGGTACCAAAGCCACTCATACTCACATTCTGGGCACTGACCAGAACACCCTTGGTTAGTCGCCACGTCTGGCTCACTAAACTGGCTTCGGGAGCCAAGGACCATGCAGTGGCAGAGGCTAATCTCAGGGCCCCTTGCAGGATTTGTCACCAGACAGAACTTTTGATATTTTAAATTATTCTTCCAACAGAATTTGCGATGGTTTATGACATCAAAATCAGTATTGTTAAAAAAAAAAAAAAAAAGTTTAAACAAGTCACTTTATAGACAACCGTTTTATCTGCTGGACTTCTCAAAGACGCGACCTCCTTTTAGTTTTTGCTTATGCACAATCAGCTTTTCATTTTTATATGAGACGGAGTCTCACTCTGTCGCTCAGGCTAGAGTGCAGTGGCACGATCTCGGCTCACTGCAACCTCCGCCTCCTGGGTTCAAGTGATTCTCCTGCCTTAGCCTCCCAAGTAGCTGGGGTTACAGGCACCTGCTGCCATGCCCGGCTAATTTTCGTATTTTCAGTAGAGATTGGCTTTTGCCACGCTGGTGAGGTTGGTCTTGAACTCCTGACTTCAGGTGATCTGCCCACCATGGCCTCCTAAAGTGCTGGGATTACAGGTGTGAGCCACCACACCCGGCCAACTTATTTTAATATCGTTTTCTTTTCTCCCATTTGAAAAACAAAAAGATTGAAAGATGGATTATGACGTACTTGTCTTAATTCTTGAACTTCATCCTTTAATGCATATACGGTATCCACAAGACTCCTGAAACAGGAAACAGAGCACACGTGTGAACAGGGTGAGGCATGAAGAGGACACACGGAAACTTACCAGGAGACACTACGATGCTGAGTGGAGGACACGGGGCTGCTCTGCCTCACCCGTGTACTGTCTACATTCACAACTAAAAACTGTCAACCTCTGTGCACGGCAGGTTCAAGCCTAGTCAAGGGCAGCTTCAGTCTATGAAGACATTTTAAAAGTGAAGGTTCTGGCTAGGCACAGTGGCTCACACCTGTCATCCCAGCACTTTGGGAGGCCGAGGTGGGCAGATCACCTGAGGTCAGGAGTTGGAGACCAGCCTGGCCAAAAGGATGAAACCTTGTCTCTACTAAAAATACAAAAATGAGGCATGGTGGCGCAGGCCTGTAATCCCAGCTACTTGGGAGGCTGAGGCAGGAGAATCGCTTGAACCTGGGAGGCAGAGGTTGCAGTGAGCTGAGATTGCACCATTGCACTCCAGCCTGGGTGACAAGAGTGACACTCCGTCTCAAGAAAGAAAAAAAAAAAAAAGTGAAGCTTCTGAAGCCACAGCCCCGCCCTCAGGGAGCTGTCTGAACCCCACTGCCCCACTGCAGGGGTCGAATGCCTGCTTTAGAATACTGGAAGACATCTTACTTTTCTTCTATCACTGTCTGACCATTACTTTTAGTTTCTTCCACTATAATTTTCTCTTCTTCTGGAAGCAAAACTTGTGGAGCAGATTCTTTGCGTGAACCTAGGATCATGAAAAAATAATCAATAAACCTTGGGCGAACACCATGGCAGAATGAAGAAAAATGACTATACAACATCACTTAAATATTAAGTTCTATCAACTACGCATTTAAAAATGTGCATCCAGGCTAAAGGAGGGCATGTTTTACCAGGTTTCTTCACCCCTGTCTACTGAGCCCAGGCCTCTTCGTGACCAAAGCCGTAGAGAGGAAAGGAAACTGTAGCCTTTTTTAAAATCTGAATTACGGATTGTTTAAACCTTAGCATTTTCAACAGGGAGGAGGTTAAAGGTTGTGACCGGACTGCTCTGGCTATTCATCCCATTTTGAGCCACTGTTGCGAGAGTTTCAGCAAAGACATATGAGACCTATCAGAACATACACAGTGAGTGTTTATAAATCCAAGATCTGGCAATACAAACATTTGACTCTACAGCAACATTTAATAATCAAGATATTACAGCATCATAGCACACGGTTTAGAAAAAATAACATTTGGTCCTTTATAAAAACTTTATATTTCCTAAAATATAAAATAAACATTTTTCTAAATGAAAGCAAACTGCTCACAATGTCAGAGGAACATTTGTGTCATTTAACCAACGCCTGCACAAGAGTTTATATGAGACAGGTCCTCAATAAATGTTGCAAAATACGTACTTTAGAAATTAGGAAATCAAAATACTCATTTTAAAAGGTGAGGAAGAGAATCAAATTGTATTTAATGATGCAGGGAGAAAATCTTTCCTTAAAGAAAATATTTTCTTGAAGGTCATACAGTATAACGTGTACCATTTATATTTTTGAAAAATTACACCAGATGCAAATCAGAAGGCATACTCTATCACAGAACACAAACGCCTGTAAGCGGTACTGTGATAAACATCTCTCCGTGAAAAAGGGACGCGTGTTTGAGACATGCTAACTATGGACACGGTGCTTGCGCTTGCTGGGTCTTTTGCACCTTTTGCGTGTTCCTAAAAGCGTGTCAGTGCTACGCAGCCTCACTGTTACAGGAAAGCTCAATACAATATGAAAGTTTTATGAAGACAGGATTTTAAATAATGGCTTCACCTGCATTTTACCGCATGCTTAGGCTCCTCTGAGCGGAACAAGGTTAAGGATGATGCCAAAGCTTAAGATGGCTCCTAAGACGTTCCTGACACGCGAGGGCACTGCTGCTATCTTCACAGCAGCATGCAACAGGAACCAGGACTGGAGGTCACTGGCCAGGTGCTGCCCTTCGTGCATGTGCAAAACCTGCTCCACCCCTCAGAATGGCACCCCTGGGAAACTGGAAATTGAGGGACTGAATAAAATCAAGACACTGCTCCTTCATTCTCTCAGGCATAAGATTAAGTCCTGGGAAAGCAACTAAGTGCCACTCTGTCACCTGGCACAAGCTTCAGGAGATACTCGCCATACCAATACTGGGAAATGAGGATAACTGCAGAATCTTAGGATCAAATGCAGCACTTAAAATGCAGTCACAAGCCATGGCTGGCACACCTGTGTCTGTGTTAAAGTGGGCAACCCTTCAAAGGCGACCATCCCTCCCCCTCATACTGTTATGTCTCCACTGTGCTACCAGCTGGCAGCAGTAGACCTGACACTGTCAGGGAGGGAAGGAGCGGGGGCCCAGCTCTTCACATGCATCCCCTGGGTCACAGTCCACCCACCCGCACACACAGTGACCGATGTCTCGGGAATAACTTTTCAGACAGAAGATTCAGACAGGACTGCAAGGTATGATTTCAGAAAGACGTTTTTAAAAACATTAGGCTGGTAGTATCAGCCCTAGGAATCTCCACAGGTCCAGGAGACAAGGGCGGAGATGGCCCTTTGGGCTGCGAGGACTCCTGCCACTCCAGGTGCCTGTGCTTGTGCTCCAAGAGGCCACAGGAGAGGACCCTGAGGGTGGTGGGCCCTTCCTGGCTAACGGGTAATGCTGCTGAGACATGTGGGCCACACGGGAAGATACTGCTTAGGAAGGAAACTGATGTGTGAGGGATATTACAGCAGAGCGTGCAGTGCTAGCCAGGGGGAGAAGCTGCCAGTGTTTCTCACACAAACGCAAAGGGTACCCTTGTTCCTACCAGAAAACGTTAATTCATGTGCTATTTGCCCAAAAGATATAGAAAAAGAATTTCATAGAAAATAAGAGAGAAAATAATGAAAGAAAATCCAGAATACTCATAAAGATTCCGATATTTATACCACATGTGAAGAAATTAAATGGCTCCACTTACTCTTCCCCGCAAAGAGAAGCCCACTGGTAAGGTCCCACATTTCAGTCAACTAATTTTCCCACCAATTATCCAGCTGTCCCGCTTTGAGCCCAGACAGCTGATGACTGTTTCAGAGTCAGATTCACAAAAGTATTACTTGTATATCTCACATTGTTTGCAACACATTTCTTCAAATGGATTTGCTAATGGGACACACTGGAAAAAGTCATGTAACTGCGGATCAGGCAGATTAAATTCTGGATTTCAATTATTTTTGCCTCTTCTAGCTTCCTAGACAACCTGTTTACACCATCTCTTTCCAGCATTAACATTTCCGAATGACATAAAATAGGATCACAAACAATGTCAACTTTGTAAAGAAATGGGTCAGACACAGGGTCCACTTCCGTACAGGAGTTATGAGGCCATGAGCCACGTGTCCACCGCTTGCAGCCAGAGCTGGGACACCCCTAGTGGTGAGTCTTTTAAGTTAACCTGGGCACATCACTTAAGCACTGAGTCTCAATTTCATTACTTACAAAGCACAACAAATCTACTTCTCTAGAGCTGTTCTGAGGATTTAAATATTATATTTTGTAAATATCTTTTAACAGATGAACCCATAAAGGTCATAAAGGTAAAAGTCTTTCCATTATGTAGCATAATTTGAGGAACTAAGCCTGTAAGAACTGGTACAATTACTGTATATGCATGGCACAGGTCTTATTTCTACAGCTACACTTAAAGCATGTGAGAAGGATTTAGTGATACACAAATGTAAGCTGGAAAACGTATCACAGACAGGATGTACTGCTTGATTCCTGAAATGCACTAATGTGAAAAATGCCATTTATGGATCTGATGGCGAACTAGGAAGCTTGTAAATGAGGATTATTAACATGCCTAGAAATCATGCAATTCTAATAATCTGCCTAGTTTTCAATATACAGTTTTTCTAAAATGATTGAAAAATTTTTACTGCCTTTCAAACAACAACAAAGAAATGTTCTCTGGCCAGGTTTACATAAGTTGACTATTTCTTTAAAGAACAACGTTTTAGAAAGCAGATACAACAAGTTATCTCAGAAATTATTAAAGTGTTTTTAGTGGCATCGTAGCACATTTTTTCCCTGAGTTACCTAGTTTGGAAAAACAATTTAACAGCAGAATTATCAGATAATGTTCTCTCACTTTATTTAAAATCCGTAACAGAGGCTCAGACATAGATGAACACATTCATGATGGTTCTAGCACAGTCAAGATCTGTGTTTCCCAAACTTTTTTGTTTCTGGGAGATGAGAGGCGTTCCACAACACATCATTTCGGGAAATGCTGTGGGCTAGTGGGCTACACTTCTTGGAGATTGACAGTGCACCCTTAGCACAATATAGGCTTTGATGAAGTCTGCCATAAAAATACTCACTTAACTTTAATTCAGCATTTCTGAAATGCATTTGAGTGAACTTTTTTTCTTTTAAACATCATTATTAACATCTTGTGGTTTTGTGGCTAACATTTTGAGAAGTGCTAGATCAGCTTATAATCTGTCTGTTTCCATAACCACACACAGAGAACAGCTGGTTGGTTATTTCCATATGGAGGTGGGAATAAGAAAAACATGAATATAATGAAATAATTTATACTTAATACCAATCCAGCACTTCTCAAACTCAAGGACCCAAGAATGTGCCTGTAGATGCTCGGTGTCTGCCTGCCCCGGGCTGAAAAATTCTGCAGCAAGCATTCCACTCTCAGGGGCTGCTGTGCGCCACATGACTGGAGACCCCAGAGGGCACTGGGACCCCACAGCAACACTCACTCAGAGGTGTGATCCAGAGAAGCCTGGTCCAAGTGTGTGTTAACATGAGCACAAAACTTAACATTTTAGGGATGTCTGAGAACACTGACCCACCCCCACCCCAAACAGTCACACATCTGTAGACAACTATGGAGCTTTGTTTAAGAAACACAGATCTAATCCAATATTTCCATTCCATAGACGAGACGACTTGCCACAGCAGCAACACAGTGGTGATCAACCCCTGGGGCCCCGAGTGCCGGCTCGCGACTGCCATGCTTGGCTGTTAGACACCATTCTGGGGCCTTATCTGACGACACACAACTAACTGCTTCAGGAGTAATGCAGTGCAACTGTCCAGTCCAGACACCGGCGTGGTGTGCAGGCATGCATGTGTAGGCCTGCCTGTACCAAACGCCTAGAAACAGGGTAAGTTCATCAGAAAAGAACACCTGTCTATCTGACCAGTGATTTAGGACATGGGCAGGATAATTCCTCTTCTTAAATTCATTATCTTTTCTAAAATCTGCATCTCTAATCAACTGAAAATCAAGTAACATCCACAGTGGAGCAAACTACAACTACACTTAAAGAAAAACGATTTAGTAAGATCTCTCCAAAAGTCATCTAGGCCATTTTGTTATTTATGGCTCTAAGGGTCTAATTTCCTTTTCTTAGGAAAACTCCCATCTTGTGCTGACAGAGTTTTCTGCACTTACTGTCTGCACCTTGTCCTAACACTATACCTGCCACCAGGTACTTCGTTTCCTTTCCCTTTATTTTGCTTCATTACTCTCTTCTTAGCTGGACAAGCACTTTATAAAACAAAAATTAAAAACTGGCCTTAGTCTAAATAAAACAATTTTAAAGTTGTGCTTTTTCCCATTTATGCACACAAACAAAAAATAATGCTTCTTTCTGAAGACAAACCGGCCAGTGACCGAAAGCTTAAGAAACGGGAAAGAGATGAAATCAGAAACGTACAAGGTGTGACTTTGTCTTGTCCAGAACACAGCTAACTTAAGAGAGTGCAAGCTTTTCCATCAGGGCAGACAGAAGGGTTCTATCTATCACCTGCCTGCCTTTGGAAGATGTTCCGTTCAGGTGGAAGAGCCAAATCATATTAAACTGCAAACTATGCTATTCCCCTCCCCCATGTAACAAATATTAAAAGCCACGGGCTAGCAAATGCAAAATTTATTTCAACTGTACATAACAGGTTTTTTTTTTTTATAAAACAAACACTTCATTGCCATATGCAACCACAAACAATAATATGCATACTGTACAATACAATGCAACATTCAGATATACATCCAATTTAGTTTTTCAAATGGTAGTCACCTATTAAAAATGGCTTTTCCCATTCACAGATAAAGAGCACAATTATAGAGATTATTTTCAAGATCTTATACCACTATATACACATTACTGTGTTTTGGCAATTTTATGCAAAACACAATTAATATAGATTATATACTTGTGGCAAGTGTTATTTCAAAGGGAACACCATTTAGGCCATTTGCAAAGGCCTGGTGATGGCTTAAACCTACCTTCTAGTTCAGACTCTTCATTCTTTCATTAGAATACTAACTGTACACATAAATATTACAGAATTGTATGAACAGAAGATACTATTATCAGCATGACTGAAGTCCCACAAAAGTAGAAACACTGGCCCTCTGGATGCCACATCACCACTGCCACATGAGAACTGTCTTTTCGGGCTTGTGGCACTAATACTTCTTAACCAGGTCACAAAAGCTAATGGTGTTAGACATTCAAAACAAATGCAAAGAAAAGGTCAGGTTATTCTTCTGCAGTGATCTTAGCATCAAGAAAAAGCATCATCAAAATGCCTTTAACTGGTACAAAATTGAATGATAGTAAATGTGAAAACTTTAGTGTAGAGAGTATCAAAGAAAATGTCCCAGTAAGATAACCAAATGATACTTGATATTAAAGGAAAATCCGAGTGCAGCAACTGTGTTTGAGTGTTGTGGTCTACACAGCCCATGACACAGGCAATCCATGCCTACGAGAAGGCAAAGGCAGCTAAGCCAATGCACTAATGAGTAGTCGAGGCAAACAAAAAGGTGCTCCCAGACTCAGAGGACTACCATATGTAATACAAAACCAAAATCGCTCTAAATCCACTTACAGTAAGTATAGAAACTTTGTACTTATCTTATTTCTCCAAAAATTCCATTTACTATTTGGCTGAACATACATAAACCCCATCTCTGCCGGAGATTAACACTGAGCTTTGACTGATTTTAGAAGACTGCTCCTCAACATTCTTATTTTTACTAATTGGTATGAAAATACAAACTCTTCCGATGGCATGAGCACTTCAGTAGCTACTTGGGAACAGACAAATATTTGGAATTAACAGCTGCCCTGATGACTCCTGTGCCATTAGCTCGTTCCATGCTGAATGAAGCCACCCAACTTTCTAAACAACGTGCTACTGCCAGGAGCTCCCTGGCAGCTCTGGGCTTGAGCAGCAGGACCCGGCTCCCAGGACAAGACTGATGCTGCATCAGAGAGTTCACTCTGCACAAACAAGATCAGAACACTGAATACGTGGGTTTGGTGAAGGAGTGGGCGGGGGGGAGGAAAGAAATCACGGCCACCTGGAATTACAGCCACCCTGAAGAAGGAAAAAATGTTATTCTCAATTTATTATGGCATCTTGTTTTCTGAAGCTGGTTTCAATGAATACTTAAAACACAACCGTAAGGTTCCATTTTAACACCAAATAGAGCGTGCATGGGAGAGAACACAGTTTGGCCCCTCAAGCAATGACTAGATGTGGATTTGATGCCACAACTGAATGCAACAGGTCACATTCAGTTCTTTTTGAAGCAGAAATTGGTCTGAGTGAGGCCAGTGAAAACTCCTTACAACAAATCCCAGGAAAATGGGGGAGTTTTTTTTTTTTTTTTTTAAAGTAAGTGAGCTACATGGCAACCTAGTAATTCTTCAGTGAACTTCGATATCCCATTACAACGAGGCATTGCAGTTTTACACTATGGGGTTGCTGTAAACGGAGTTTCACTGCAGCTGCTTGCTGAAAACAATGATGTGTCCATGGCTCTTCCAGACAACGTTAAATATGGATGTCAGGGGTGGGGAGCCGGGGGGACTGAAGCCACAGCACTTGACTTTTTAAGTATTCCAAATGCCTCTCCAGATACAGTCTAGTAGTCTACACTTGCAGAGGCTGAATGCTTCAGATTTTGGGCTTTAAACTTTTAGTGTAGAGTTTTTACTATAGAGTGGTGTAGGCTTGCTAAGTGCCATATAACAGAAATCACTGCAATTCAGGGAAGTTTGGTGTGAAGATGAGAGTGAACATCTGAGCCATGACAGTAAGCTCTGCCTTTGGAAAGGAGAGCTCCCACTTCATGGCCACAATGCAGCACACGGAAGAGCACAGAGCCGTGAGGTGGAGACAAGCTCTGAACACATGTGACGCCCGCCCGTCTGTGCACCTGCCAAGGCCCAGAGCCCACATGCTGTTCGGCACAATTACCAGAACACAGCTGTTGGAACTGGGCTCACAGCACCTTTGCTGCATGTATTCTTCTCATCTCTCCACAACTACTTCATCAGTGGTCACAGTACTTAACAAATTTAGGTCCTTACAGATAAGGCCAGAGTCTCCTCCATGGTTCTGGCACTTAGATCGCAAACCTGTGTGATTTCAGTATAAAATAGAAAAGTGTTCATACAGCTGTATCCAGAAATCAATCAAACAGTTGCTACACTGAGAATAAAAAAACATTTGGAGCTCTAAAACAACAACTACCCCTTACGAAGAGCACCCTCGGGTGCAGGCTCACGGGAACACACCACCTCCCTCCAATAGTCATTCGAATGTATACTCGCATCGGCAGTTAAGCCTCCACAAAGTACAACGGGAAATATCAGGAACACTCTCAAAAGTTGTTAAAATATCACATAAAAGAGACAAGGAACAGCAAGAAAACATCTAAGAAAAGCAGGCTGCGATACAACAAGCATTTGTTAAGAAAAGCTCAGAAGTGCATTAGTTCTGGTGAGAGATATATGAGCAACAGCTCTTACGAGATGTAGAACCCATTCTGTAACTATGGGCTGTCCATATACTGTCATAGTCAGAGTCTTCCGAGAGGTCTGAAGGCTCCAAACGAGAAAGGCTACTGCGACGACCCAAGGAGTCTAGGCTTGGTTGGTCATCATCAGCCAAGACGTGATTATGCATCAGGTCAGTGCCTTGCCATGCTAAGACGGGCGGGCGGAGGGACAGGCGCGACAGGCAGGGGGTGAGGAGGAGAACGACAGGAAGAGCCACAACCAAAACATGGAACAAAAGCAAAAGGTGATGGGAAGAGAAGGAAAAGAGAAAATATTGTTAAAAATTGGCAACAATGCATGTTTCTCCTTACATATGGCTGGGTTTTAATAACAAACTTAGCAAAACTCTTAGAATACAACTAGATCGATTATTATCTAATTAAGCCTAATTAATATACAATGTTTCCAAACTGCTCTTTTAAAAAAAGATATTGCTCTAAAGCCCCCATTTAAGAAATCTTTTACAAATTACACCCATGTCCAAAAGATGATTCTATAGACATGAGGTAATTAACCAATTCTATTCCACATTCAATTAACAAATAGTCTCATTTAGGACATCATTTGGGAAAGGTACCATTTATATGGCTAATTAAATATTGTTTCCTATCAATAAACAGATGTATCAAACACAAAATAATTTCAAAGGATTTCTGACGGGTTTCTTCAGTTGTCACTTTGCCAAGACCATAAATCTGAGAGTGGGTCTGGACTTACCTGATCAATCAACAATCACTGTGAGAACTCAGAGGGCAGAAAAGGACTGGTCAGGGCCCACAGCCCCAGAACCCACCCTCTGCTCCCAGGGCACGCCAGAGCTTAGCCCGCAGGCAGGGTGCAGTGGGAAGCTGGGTCTGCTGGCAATGCCGGCCACCCCAATGCAGACCCTCTGCTGTCAGGAAGAGAGACGTGAACTGGCAATACCCCAGTGTTAAAAGGAAAATGACAGAGGAAGTGGCACAACGTGGAAGGAGAGAAATAATCATGAGTGGCCGGCAACTATGAGCACGGCCAGGCACCTGGGCTGAGAGGCAGGCCGGGCTGCCAGGGTCTCCCTCCATGCAAAGGCAGGGGTGCCCCTTGCTGAGTGAAGGCAAACCACAGTAGCCCGGCCCCTCCCTGCTCCTGCTTCTATCAAACTGACCTCTGTTCCCAGACTGCAAGAACTACGTCATAACCGGCTGTGAGGGCCATTACTTCCTGGAGTTAGAAATCAGTTTCAAGGAAGTTTGGTTTACAAAATCTTCTTGGCATCCAGATGTGTGTATTGAACAGAGCTGCATTTTAGGTAAAATATATTATCCTTCTAAAACCCGTTTTACTAAGCATTTAATGTAAAAAGAGCTGCTTTCATTATGATCCCATTTCCAAGCATCTTAAGTCTACCAACTTCCCTGCACAAACGAGCAATTTCTCCCATTACTCCCTAGTTTTGAGTGTTCGGTTTAAGGGTGTACATGACTATCAGCTCCCTGAAGCCCCAGAGTGGTCTGCCCATAATATGAATTAAAAACAAAAATCAATGTATCATTCAGTGCTTTTCTTGCACAGCAGAAATGGAAATACAGAATACAGGCAATGTGACAAGAAAAGGAACTGTGGGCCACTCCCCTTAGGCAGTCAGGGGCCGTGAAGCCACAGCATATCACAGGACCCTGGTCATGAAGAAACGAGGTGGGCACTATGTCAGCCCTCATCCACAGGGGATTGGCTGCAGGGCTCCTCTCGGATACCAAAGTCCTCAGAGCCTCCAGTCCCTGATATAAGATGGCTTGGTGTTTCCATTTCACCTACACACAGCTTCCTGTATACTTTGGGGAAGAGCTCTATACTCTGAGTCATTTCTAAATTATTTATAGCACCTAATACAATGTAAATAGCATAGAAATAGCTGTTATAATTATTTTTTATTTGTATTTTTTTTTACTGTTATATCGTTACTTTTTACTGTTTTTTTTTCTGAGTAGTTTTGATCTGCAGTTGGTTGAATTCACAAATGCAGAACTCACAGACACAGATGGGCGGCCAACTGAACCTGCTCTGTTCATCTGAGACTACTGGGTTAAAATTTTATTTCAAGTAACTGAAATTGAGATGACAACAAAAATCTCAAATTCAAAATCCAAAAATTTATGGCCACATTTTGTAGCCTATGACTTAAAACATGATCAGTATTGAATTATAAAAATGTAGTACCTTTCATCACAACAATCTATACTCAGACATTATTGTGTGATTGTACATGTATTTATTCCACCTTTTGACAGGTTACCCAGGCCTTTCTGTTTCTCTGTTTCTCTCCTATTCTGAGAAGCAGTCACTATGAATGGGTATTTTTCACTAAAGTATGGACAAAAAAAAAAAAACAACAGTGCTGACCCTTGGCAAAAAGTCTTAATGTCATAGATGGGACATGGTGCGATACCAGTAAAATACTGAAAATGGTGAAAAAAAGAAGCTTCTGGATAATCGAGATTCCACAAAGGATTTACCCTGCTCATCCTATCTTCACAGCTGTAGCAGTCTTTGATAAAAGCTAAAGCAGCTGAGAAGTCCTCTTCCCTCTTTTTCCTTTTCTCAGCGTTAAACAATACATGACACTAACTGGAACCACCATGCTGCAGGCGACTAACAAAACGAACAAGTGAGATAAGTGACAGTCGAGCTGGAAAGGGCACCAAGTCCTAAAATGGAGGAGAAATCAGTTTCTGTGCTGAGAAAATACAGAATCATCCAGTTCTCAAAAGGCCTGAGGTCCTGCACCATGTGCTCACATCAGCTGTCTGGGCACCGCAGAGCCAGCAGGTAAATGATAGGCAGCGCGCCCACCGGCCACCCTGTGGGTCGAGGCCCTGCACGCAAGGGCCCGTACGCAGGCACATCATGTCTGGGCCACGGCGTGCCAGCAGGGTGGGTAAATGACAGGCACGCTGCCTCAGCCACCACCCTGCTGCGCTTCACTTGCAACACCACAGGAAAAATGTAAATTAAAAAAAGGCACCTTAGGGCTGAGCACTGTGTCTCACGCCCGTAATTCTAGCACTCTGGGAGGCCGAGGCGAGGTCAGGAGTTCGAGACTAGCCCGGCCAAAATGATGAAACCCCATCTCTACTAAAAACACAAAAACATTAGCTGGGCGTGGTGGTGCGCACCTGTAATCCAGGAACTCGGGAGGCTGAGATAGGAGAACTGCTTGAACCTGGGAGGCGGAGGCTGCACTGAGCTGAAATCGCGCTACCGCACTCCAGCCTGGGTGACAGAGCAAGGGAGGCAGAGGCTGCAGTGAGCTGAGATTGCGCCACTGCACTCCAGCCTGGGTGACAGTGAGACTCCGTCTCCAAAAAGAAAAAAAAAGCCACCTTAATACAAAAAAAGTTTTTCATTTAAGACACCATACACCAGACACAGGTAAATCCTGTGGTTCTGAAATCTACTGAATAAATTAGCTGTAAATTTCCAAAAAATTTTAAAAGCAATTATTTTTTAGGAAGACTAAAAGAAACCTTGTTCAAAGTTTATATTTTGGATATTTCTAAGAAACTAAAAAATAATAAAATGAAAATTCCAGTACCACACCAATAGCTTAAATAGCTGAAATAACTCAACTAATCTTCCACTGTCTTTTAAACACATCTTCTCTTAGCAAAAGCATTATGAATTCTGGCAATAGGTTATATTTAAATATTTCCTAGTACAATTTTATCTAGAAAACCACATAGTAATTGTGCCCACAGCTCAGACCCAGCTCTGTGAATTGAGGGACCTGAAGCTCAGCTGCTGTCCTGCCTGCCACCCCTGACTGAAACATCGCTCCTGGGAGGTCAGGCGGATGGGCTGTGCAAGGGGCCTACCAAAACAGGTTCCTTCAGACTGTAATTTGAAACTACACAGAATAAACCATCACAATTTCCAGGCCATTGTTGTTAAACTTACTTGAATTGAGTGTTTGCCTTGTTTTGGCGCTGGTACAGTACGCTTCGATGACTTTCAGAATCTGAGCATCTTCTTCCAAAGCAGCTGTGCCTGTCAAGAGACGCACAACAGTTCACAACCGACCTGAAAGGCCTCTAGTGCGACTGGCAAGATGAACGCAGGCGTCAACTCAACCAAAGTGACAAGTAAGATAATCTGCCGTTTTCTTGTCAGATAACTGTTTTCCACAAAATTTACGAAAGTTATACTCGAAAAGGTTTTCAGTTTTTTAAAATATTTGCAACACATCTGGAAAAAAGGCGAATATCCTAACTTTATAATGATTATCCTACCAACCTGTAAGAAAATTAGTATCCTCACTCTCAAATTGGAAAAGGGCAGGAGATAGGAATATGCAAGTCACAAAACAAAGAGTTCTAAGAAAAGATGTCTAATCTCACTGAAACAAGAAATGAAAATTAAAACATTTTCGTGTTTCCACATGCCAGCCAGACAAAACAGAAGGCCGACAACTCTCAGTGTCGATGTGGGCATCTGTGCCTGTCTGCTCCCCACACGGCTGCCCACGGTCCTGTGAAAGCCCAGGCCCCATCATCATCTCTACGGAACCGGACTCGGACTGCCTGCTGCTCAGGGCGCTGTGTTACCTACCGCTCTGCAGGGGAGCTCTGGCCCCTGTCCCTTGCACACAGCCTGGGGTTCCCGCCCAGGGTCTCTGCGAGCAGGCCTGGAGAGCTCCTCCCCAGACACCTGCATGGCCTGCTTCCTCGGCCCCAGGAAGCTGCTCAAATGGCACCCTGGCACCGAATCTCCCACCTTTCCTCCCTACTGGGTCTCTGCAGCACTCCACGGCCCACACATTGTTCACTTGTTTTGTTTGTCTGTATCCTTCTACTAAAACAGGCTCTATGAGAACAGGGATCTCTTTCGGTCACACCGCATCCTTCACGCCCAGCCCATGACGGTGCTGATGAAGCACGCGCCCAAGAACGATGGTCTCAGCTGCAGCCGGCCCCACGCCCAGCTCAGTGCTGCCCCTGGATCTGCTGAAGGAAGTGGCCCACAGAACAGTCTGCTCAAAGAGAAGCCCCAGCACAGCCAGTAAGCAACAGAGCAGGCGTCCAGCACCAGCTCCGCTTCAACAGCTAGACCCCAGGGCCTCACCATCTCATCAGGGGCCCTGGTGGTCAGAGGCCTGGACCACCTGGGGAGGAAGACAGTCAGGATGGTGACTTATATTGCCATGGACATCAGGTGACAAGGACAAGAATATAATGAACACTCCAGCACGCTCACCTCACTGGGCTGATTGATAAGGTAGGGGTGAGGGGAGGCCAGCAGTGGTGCGGCACAGAGAGTGTGTGGGATGGCTGCTGGGCCTCCNCACCTTAATACAAAAAAAGTTTTTCATTTAAGACACCATACACCAGACACAGGTAAATCCTGTGGTTCTGAAATCTACTGAATAAATTAGCTGTAAATTTCCAAAAAATTTTTAAAAGCAATTATTTTTTAGGAAGACTAAAAGAAACCTTGTTCAAAGTTTATATTTTGGATATTTCTAAGAAACTAAAAAATAATAAAAATGAAAAATTCCAGTACCACACCAATAGCTTAAATAGCTGAAATAACTCAACTAATCTTCCACTGTCTTTTAAACACATCTTCTCTTAGCAAAAGCATTATGAATTCTGGCAATAGGTTATATTTAAATATTTCCTAGTACAATTTTATCTAGAAAACCACATAGTAATTGTGCCCACAGCTCAGACCCAGCTCTGTGAATTGAGGGACCTGAAGCTCAGCTGCTGTCCTGCCTGCCACCCCTGACTGAAACATCGCTCCTGGGAGGTCAGGCGGATGGGCTGTGCAAGGGGCCTACCAAAACAGGTTCCTTCAGACTGTAATTTGAAACTACACAGAATAAACCATCACAATTTCCAGGCCATTGTTGTTAAACTTACTTGAATTGAGTGTTTGCCTTGTTTTGGCGCTGGTACAGTACGCTTCGATGACTTTCAGAATCTGAGCATCTTCTTCCAAAGCAGCTGTGCCTGTCAAGAGACGCACAACAGTTCACAACCGACCTGAAAGGCCTCTAGTGCGACTGGCAAGATGAACGCAGGCGTCAACTCAACCAAAGTGACAAGTAAGATAATCTGCCGTTTTCTTGTCAGATAACTGTTTTCCACAAAATTTACGAAAGTTATACTCGAAAAGGTTTTCAGTTTTTTAAAAATATTTGCAACA
This sequence comes from Rhinopithecus bieti, assembly GCF_001698545.2. NCBI lineage: Eukaryota > Metazoa > Chordata > Mammalia > Primates > Cercopithecidae > Rhinopithecus > Rhinopithecus bieti. The sequence goes on along the minus strand of NW_016804423.1, from coordinate 4,198,619 downwards.
CATCTGGAAAAAAGGCGAATATCCTAACTTTATAATGATTATCCTACCAACCTGTAAGAAAATTAGTATCCTCACTCTCAAATTGGAAAAAGGGCAGGAGATAGGAATATGCAAGTCACAAAACAAAGAGTTCTAAGAAAAGATGTCTAATCTCACTGAAACAAGAAATGAAAATTAAAACATTTTCGTGTTTCCACATGCCAGCCAGACAAAAACAGAAGGCCGACAACTCTCAGTGTCGATGTGGGCATCTGTGCCTGTCTGCTCCCCACACGGCTGCCCACGGTCCTGTGAAAGCCCAGGCCCCATCATCATCTCTACGGAACCGGACTCGGACTGCCTGCTGCTCAGGGCGCTGTGTTACCTACCGCTCTGCAGGGGAGCTCTGGCCCCCTGTCCCTTGCACACAGCCTGGGGTTCCCGCCCAGGGTCTCTGCGAGCAGGCCTGGAGAGCTCCTCCCCAGACACCTGCATGGCCTGCTTCCTCGGCCCCAGGAAGCTGCTCAAATGGCACCCTGGCACCGAATCTCCCACCTTTCCTCCCTACTGGGTCTCTGCAGCACTCCACGGCCCACACATTGTTCACTTGTTTTGTTTGTCTGTATCCTTCTACTAAAACAGGCTCTATGAGAACAGGGATCTCTTTCGGTCACACCGCATCCTTCACGCCCAGCCCATGACGGTGCTGATGAAGCACGCGCCCAAGAACGATGGTCTCAGCTGCAGCCGGCCCCACGCCCAGCTCAGTGCTGCCCCTGGATCTGCTGAAGGAAGTGGCCCACAGAACAGTCTGCTCAAAGAGAAGCCCCAGCACAGCCAGTAAGCAACAGAGCAGGCGTCCAGCACCAGCTCCGCTTCAACAGCTAGACCCCAGGGCCTCACCATCTCATCAGGGGCCCTGGTGGTCAGAGGCCTGGACCACCTGGGGAGGAAGACAGTCAGGATGGTGACTTATATTGCCATGGACATCAGGTGACAAGGACAAGAATATAATGAACACTCCAGCACGCTCACCTCACTGGGCTGATTGATAAGGTAGGGGTGAGGGGAGGCCAGCAGTGGTGCGGCACAGAGAGTGTGTGGGATGGCTGCTGGGCCTCCCCCTGAGGCTGGAGGAAGTGAGCAGTAAAGGCACAGGACCAACACAGGCTGAGCTCAGACACAGGGGTGGGGCAGGGCAGAGCCCTGCAGGACAGATCCTGCAACTTCCCCAGAGCTGGCTCACTCTCCCTGGGTTGTACCCATCAGTCCACAGCAATCTGTTCACATGTACCCTTTCCCAGCAGTCACCCCCAGGAAAATCACTTACTTCTGTCAAGAGCTCCACTTATTCAAAAGCTATTTACCGAGCACCTAACAGGTGCCAGGTACTTGCTGAGACGCCGCGTAGGAACGCAGAGCTGAGTTGGACCCCTAGGCCTGAGAAGCAGACAGGACGGGTCCAACAGCAGAGAGAACAGCAAGAGAACAGCACGGGTAGGTGCAACCCACATGAGAACACAGCAGGTCATGCTTCTAACAGATGGAGAGAGCACTTTGGGAGACGATGGCACTTCAGGAAGTATGGGTGGAATATCTTTGGGTGGAATATCTTACAGGCAATAAGGGAGAACCAGAAAAGCAGGAGAGCCCTCCAGGTCTGGCCCCAGCTCCTGGATGAGGAAGGGCTATGAGGCAGTGGTGCTGGAACTGGCACGGAGACTTCATCACTGACACAAGGGCACTTCTCCTGCTTGCTTGGGTAAACGTTATGTTTACTATCACTTATTCCTACCACTGCCTCAAGGGGCAGACCCTACTTTTGTTTGGAGTCTTCAGAAAGCCACCAAGCCTCCCTCCATCCCATGAACGCCATGGCCTACGTGACCAGGAGGCCACATCCTCCTCCACACGGCCCGCAGCTACTCACTTTTCCGGGACGCAAACTCCTCGTCAGAAGGCTTCCGTTCAGGTTTGCGCTTGGGCAGCAGCTTTTTCATGGTCTTGGGACTCTTACTAAGATCCTAGGGAAAGAGAAAAGAAAATGCTAACATACTCTAAAGCCAATCATTTTCACTGGCGTATCAGAAAGGCTGCTGTAAAGGTATAAAACCCAAATCATTATAGCCACTGATAAGAGCTTCTTGCTTTTCCTATTTTGATTTTCTTTACCAGCTTCTGAACGTTAATTTAAAAATCAATAGGGCATTCTCAGTATTAGTCATTGGCTAATATTTTTTCTTCACTCTGATAAAACCCCTCGTGCCATCTGGGTCCTGTTAGTTCTGTGATGAGAGGTGTCACCAGGAGGCAGGCTGGCGCTGGTGTGCACAGACATCCTGCACACTCCTGAGGGAGGAGGGGAGAAGGGAGCAGCTGCTCCCTGGGGCAGACCCACCCCCCGGTACAGCTAACTGGAAAGATGGGAGGAAACTAAGGTTATCATTAAATGACAGATAAGTAAAAAATAATCACTTTAAGAAACTATTTGAAGTCTCAGGGAGAAGAAAAGGGAGCGACTGCTCAGCTACCCGACTCTGAGTGCCAGGAGCAAGCCAAGCTCAGCCAGGGCTGTTCTGCGGGGGCCACACGCACACTAGCTCAGAGCGTGTTCACAACGGAACCGCCCACCCCTTACCTCTTCAAACAGCTTCTCAAACAAGCACAGAAGACGACAGCAAAATACAAAGTGAGCAAAGCAAGTCCAACAGAGCAGGTAAGGTGTCAACTATCAAGCACGTGTTAAATACCGATATCAAAAAAAGGCTGGTTTCTGCATCACGCCAGTGACATAAACCATCACGAATGTTAACAGGTGAAACCCAGACTCAGAAGATGAGATGCGCTATGGAATGAACCCGGCTGGAAACAGAGGAAACGAAGCATGGTTTTTAAAGTTATCTTTACAAGTCTTTTCTTGGGAGCTAAACAACGGGTACACATGGGCATGACCATGGAAATGGCAGACCCTGGGGACTCCAAAAGGGGGAGGGTGATGGGGGCAAGTTTTGAAAACTACCCATTGGGTACAATGTTTCCTATTTGCGTAATAGGTACCCTAGAAGCCCAAACCCCGGCATCACCCAATACAGCCATGTAACAAACTCTCAATCTAAAGTAACATTTAAAAGTTAAATAAAATCTTTCTATAAAAATTGTAAAGCTCTTAGAAATGCAGCAGCAATCTGTTCCAGAAGACACATTTATACACATGTGCTCCCTGGCTTCCCCAATTCAAAGCAAACTGAGATGGAGAGCCCTGAAGAGCCAATGCCCACCCACCATGTGCTCCGAGGGCACCTGCGGGCGCAGAGGGTCATGAAGCACACAGCATACCCGACACCCAGAGCCAGGCAGAGCAGGCTGCAGAGCGGCCTCCACGAGCCTCCACGCCCTCTTCTCATACTCTGTAGGACCACTCTCCACGCTAATGCTGCGTGGCGCTCAGCAACACTGGACAGCAGCTACTCAGTGTGAGCCCTTCTCTCCCAGTGTGGAGTGGGCAAAGCAACTGCAGCCAGATTATCAAAATCAAATTGTTTATCTTCATTTCAATGCCTCTTCCCTTGCCCTTTCCACTTCTTTTCCCAACAGTTTTATCCCAGTTTTCTTCCCTAGTAATTCAGTCTCCACCAGTTCTTGCAGTAGCTCACTTTTTCTTTAGACTGTGAAAGTATACAATAAGGAACACCAACATTCTTCAAGTAACTTCCCATGATAGAAAATGAGAATTCTGACTTGCACACATGATTACCTGAAAGATATCATAAAAACAAAGACTCAGTAAGACCAAAAAATGAAAAGCATAGATCCTAATTTCTTACACAGTACTTTCCTATGGGCCCTAAAACCCTCAGGGCTGCTGGCAAGAACGTAGAAAAAGTCTGCTCCAGTTCCCTTGGCAAATGTGGCCTTGACCAAACACAGAGGCGCGATGCCAGGCAAGAGTGCATCACCATCCTCACGCTCACTCACACCCCACCAGCAGGCACTGCTCCTCATATCTGCACGCAGGCTACCTATACTCTCACCGCCGCTCCTCGTACCTCACCACCATGCATGCTCAACTGCTTACGAAAACAACGCTCATCTCAATTATTGGCTTCCTCAGGTGAAAATATTTCTCAGAACACATTTCTCAAGATGCTTCCTTTCCTCATCCAAGCTGGCTTAGGTGAAAGTGTAAGAAAGTGTTAATACTTATATTTATTCATTAGAATCGTACTTTATTTGCACCTAGCAAATACAAAAATGCTGGATCAGAACAGAGATAAGCAAAGACTGTATCATGATTTCTTATGCATCAAAGGGGGAAACTGCCTAAGTGTTTTTTCATGTGTATTGGTAAATGTTCTCTCATCTCAAATGGCTTCTGGATGACAAAACGCAGGGCTCCTGGATAGGATCCCCAACCTAGAGGAGGGGTTGTTCGACGCAGCAGACAGCATGCAGATGCCAAGTGACGGCCTCACACACGGGGAGGGAAAGTCACCTGGGCTCAGCGCCTTTCCAGCTCCTGGCCCCCGGTGGCACATTCCTCCGGCAAGCACAGTAAAGGCCCCCTGTGCATGGCACAGACAGGAGGGGCCCTGCACATCCCCTTCCCACACAGGGTTACCACAGGCCTCTCAGCAGCAGAGCAGATAACCAAAGAACCAAGGCAGACCCCTTCTCAGTTCTCTAGGAGTTAGGGTGCATTTTGCTGCGTACAGAGGGACCAGCATGGCACACTCAGGGCCCAAGGCATGCTCACCGTCATCTGGCTGTTTGAATGGTCAAGGGACCTCACCTCCTTGTAGCAGAGAGCAGCTGACGGCCGGAGGGGAGGCGCGGGCCGTAGGCAGCTCAGGCTCCAGGGCTTGGGTGTTTTCGGAGGCTCCAGGGGTCCCCAGTTGATGGTGGTGTGCGGGGTGCCGTGGTGGGAGGGGTGGGGGAGCGTGTGGTAGGCGGGCGTCAGCGGCGCGGGCTTGCTGTCTGCGTGCTTGCTGGACGGAGTGACCGGGTGGGAGGGGAGCTGCCGAGGGCACAGAGCGGGAAGGACAGAGAACGTGAGACTTGCATGCTCACCGTGAAAGGGCACTATCACGCACTTCCTTCCGCTCTTTAAACACTCCATGTGAAATAAACCCCAGGATTTATCATTTCATTCGAATCTCTGGCTCTCAGTAGTCAGTTTTTGGGGCCAAGCACCAGCTCGCGCCACCTGGGCTGAGCGTGGGACTCTCCCACGGCGTCTGCCCCACACGGTAGGGGCAGCTCTAGCTGGGGCCCCAGCACTCAGACATCCACTAGCCACATTTATTAGCTACGGAGTAACATTAACAGAAAAAAGGTACTTTATCTAGTAAAAAGACAAGAATTTCACAAAAGCACACAGGGCATGTGGCTGCAAGAAGGAAGGTGATTCCCCCCAGTCACGTATTATTCTTCACCTGGTGATAAAGTACTGGGCGAAACTAAGGCCCAATCGCCTAGTTTTGTTTTTTAAAAAAGTTTTCCTGGCACACAAGCAGGCCCGTGCCTGTCTAAAGCTGCTGCTGTGTTACAAGGGCAGAGTACAGCTGCAAGAGGCCTGAACCTGTAAAGCAGAGAATGTTTACCATCTGGCTCTTTATAGAACACTGCCAAACCCTGGTATAAAATCAGTTATTTTCTTAGAAAACTCAACTTTAATCAAAACAAAGTTAATTAAAAATTAACTTCTTAGAGGAGGTATGTCATTAATGAATTTTATATTCCTGAGAAACCTGAAATATCCCATCACAATGACAGTTAAATGAGAAAAGTTAAGTAAGTAATTCTCAAAATCAGCCAATAATGACTTCAAATTAGCCGACAATAGTAAGGTGCGTTTAATGGGAGAACAAGCTGTGTGGCGCTGTGAACTGGAAACCTGAGTGGGGTCGGCATTCTGAAGTGCACGACCTTCAAAACAGGCTGAGAGGGAAGGCCCCATAGCAGCTGATGCCACAATTTCAACAACAGACGCCATCAACATTCTGCAACGATCACATTCTAGTCCCTGCACGGGGGAGGGAATCGTGTGAGATACAGGGCATGCTACGAAGCCACCGTAACGTCATCTTTTCATAGGAAATAATGTATAGATGGAGAAAATGATGTAAGATATCCCTCCTAGCAACAGCATCAGAGTTAAGTAGCATCTGGTTTTGTTTCTCCTTTCTTGAGAAAGTCAAAGGAAGTATGCTTTATGCTAAAATTAGAATATGACTTCAGTTGGACAGAGTTGGATCACAGGAGAATACATCATCCCACAAAAGAAACTCTGTAGGAGAACGCAGAACACTTTAAACAGGAGGCACGGTGCCTTCCCCGCCACCAGTGAAAGAGACACTAAGACGGAGGGTCTGGCCACAGAGAAAAGCTGACTTGATACAAAATTGTATGAAGTAGAGTTTCAGGCTGCTGTTGAAAATCTGAGTGAAGCAGCTCATCCACTGTTCTTTATAAACACACGTGTACACACGTCGCTGGGATAAACTGATCTCCATGAAAGAATGGAGAATTTTAAAACGGCAGAGCCATTAAAGATGAAATGCTCGCTAAAAGCCAATGAGTAGTTATCTCCATGCTGCTGAGAGAAATCAGATGGACTCTGAAACTGATGAGAATATCAGAATACAGCAATCCTTCTTGATCTACAACCTTCCCATGAAGAAGAAAACATGAAAACCGAGCACACGACAGAACTGATCCTAATAACCTAGTAAGGATGTGGGGGAACCTGCAAGCTGAAAATGCCGTGTCATCGTCACTCATTCTTTAAAAGCTCTGCCCAGTTTTTCGGTATTACTTGATAAAGATGACGACTGTTACAACAACCCGATACCAACTTCTTGAGCAAAAAACACCAGGAGAGGTTTAAACACTGCAACTGAATTCAGTGTTCATCTATTTTGAAAAGTTGTAATTCTCTAAAAATTCAAAGAGTTGCTGAGCTTTTCTAAGTAAAGACACCTCAATTCCTTAAAATCAACAGTGTGTCATAAATTCTATTTTAATGCCTTCAACGTGAATCTGGCCCTTTTCATCATCATAATCATTTATTTTTGTTTTCTTAAATAAAGCATAATAAACAGTTAAAATCCTCAGAAAAATCATCTATAGTTTAGTGTAAAACTCCCCTAAATTAGTCTTCTAGGGCCACGCTGAGCAAAAGCAGCTTCCCCCAAGCACCTCTGAACTGTGCATGAGGAGGCACAATTCAGGGCTGTTTCTCGAGAACACTCACTGGAAAACAATTCACTACTGCACAAAGAGGCCAAATGTTTTCAGAGAAACATGAAGCAAGTGTTTCGCATTTTTATCCCAATATTGATCTGGTTTTAAAGCACGTGATCACTTGCTGACAGCTCAGCCACGGGATGCCACGCCTGGAGTCTGGAAGGACAAGCGCCAAGTCCTTACGGTATGAGACGGCACCGAATGAGGCTTTACGGTGGGGTTTCCCAAAGATGTGACCTTCGTTTGCTTCTGTAGGTGGTCCACCCACTCCTGCAGGTCCTGCTGGTTGTTGCATGACACTAATATCCGCTCGATCATGCTCCCTAGAGGAGAGAAGGAAAAGATAGGCCGAGTGGAAACACAGGTAAAAAGCACGTGCACGCACACACAGCCCCCAGAATTCCACTCAACGCTTCAACACCACCTTCTGAAATATGCAAGCAAGAATCTGCACGCGGGGACAAGCTGCCTCTCCTCCCCGAGACACGGCACTCACACAGCTTGTGCCTATCACCTGATATTTCAAATGCATTTCTATGGTTTTCACTGTCCTCAAGCTTTGTGATTGTCATTCCTGTCGTTGGAAGCTTTCCCTAAAAAAGACCCCCCCACAAAAAAAAACAATTAGTGCTTTTCTAGAAAAAGGTACCATTATTAAAGTAAATATTAAATGATTTTAGAATTGGTGGAGGAACTGTGTTTGTGAACCAAAAAAAGCTCGTTTGTAGCAGATGCATGTATAATACAAAAATCTTTATCTCAAATAATAAATCATAATACTGTACTGTAAGCAAGCAACTCAACCGGTGACAAGGGACAGACTGACAAGCCCAAACACACACTGCGTCTGATGAGCTGCTACTAAATAGACACCAGGACAAAAAAATCACACATTATGATTTTTAAAAAACTACCGTATGTAACAGTTGTTTTAAATGATGTTTTTGCAGAAAAGAAGCATGTATTTGCCTCATAAAGAAATACAGGGGAAGCTCCAAGTTTAAAGTCAAAATGAGGGTGGGAAATTGAGGCAAGAACAAGAATTGTCTAACACTCTACTTTGTAATCCAGCAAACAGAAAATCAGCAGTTGTGCTAAATGCTGCACACAATGCAGAAAATGGTTGGCAAACCAATGCTCCCTGAAAATGGAAGAAATCGGTAACTGCAACAGGAAATGTCAATGGAAAAGATACCAGAAACAGGGTACAAAGTGATCATTACAAACAAATCAGAAGTGAACACAAAACAGCCTGGCGCAGCTGACAGAAACCACGGTACCTGGTGGCCTACCAAGTCCTCAGGAAGAGGCAGTGGTGTCTGGGTCGTCCTGCCTGGGGAGCACTCCATCAGCTGCGGAGCAGGATTCTGCATAAGCACCTCCAGTGGGAGTGCTGCTCAACGGGTGTGGGGAACGTGCCCCCACAGAGAATGGGTGGCAGTGCCACAACCTGACAGGGGCTCAGACATCCAGCAAGTAAGGGCCAGAGAGGCTGGTGATACCCTACAGTACCCAGGACAGTCTGAGTCCTCAGCCCCGGGCCATGATGATCCAGTCCAAAACGTCCGCAGTGCCCAGGTGGAGAAATCTCATCCTAAAGCACGGCAGGTGGAAGAGGAGACTGCTGGACACTTCTGTGGCCAAGCGTATTTTAAAAATGCTACACACTGTGAACTCCTTTCCAAGATTCATAATGCATATAAGTACTTTAACAGCTGTGAGTGCTATAGAAAATGAAACTGCACAACTGTGTTTAACCTAGCCCATCAGAACATCGGTGTACAGAACACTGTGGCTGTGGCTGGATCGAACACTTTTTAGCATCCCCTAAAGCCAGTGCTCTAATGGTAGAAACGGATACTGATGATACAGAAACCATGGGTCACCACTGTACTAAGAACGGAAAAATAGAATCCTGTCGTTGAGATGAGCCCCAGCAGTCTGTCAGCACATCAAGGGTAAAGCCAGTGTGAGCACCAGCCTCACAGGCAGAGACTCAAGCCTGCCACAAGTGGCAACCTCTTCTCCCTTAGGCTGGAGAAGGCTCCTGTCTCCAGCCACTGGAATGAGACTCTGGGGATATAAAATAGGAAGCCAGATAGTGCTGACCAGAAAGGACAGAGATTTAGGTTTATCAAGGTCATTAACAAAGAAGTAGCTGCTAGTTTATTGGAAAACTCTAGTGGGCACCACCTTAGCCACAGATCACCTCTCTTCAGCAGTGGCCTTACAATCTACAGCCTTATTTTCCTGAGTCTTTTCCTATATATGTGATTCATCAATTCTAAAGCACCCGTTTTAGAGTAAGCGTATGATGACAAGTCCTCTCTGGGTGGTCGACAAAGCCTCTGTGAAGGCACAGTGTCTGCCTAGGGTTCTCTAATGCCCTTGCTGGGACAACACAAAACAACACATGCTACAGTGAAACGCAACCCAGGGAACACAAAGTGGTGGCTTCTGCTGCAGTGGTTATGTGGTAACTGGCCAGTCCTCAGAAAGTTGATGGGAAGGATATGAGCCTCTACAACTTCACAGAAAAGAACGAACGAAACCTGCCAAGTGCACCTACTAGACAGCAAAAATACCAGCTCCTTCACATACCACCATCAACCACTGTCGTAACAGAAAAGGCCCTGCTCACTCCTGCACCTCCTTCTCAAATCCGCTGTCACATTTGCTCCAAGAAAAGCAGGAAAACAAAAATTAAAAAGGTTCAACAACCACACACTGCTACTTACATACTTACATCACTTTCTATCTGCTGATGCATTTGGGCAGTGCTGTGCCACTGACACAAGACCTTAGTCTACACCACCCCACTAACCCACAAGCCCTAGCTGAACCCATTTCACAGAACAAAACTACAGCAAGGAGTAGCAAGGTATTTTGCATGAAATGACAGAAGGCAATGACAGAGACTGACCTGTGCCACAGTCGTCTGTGTCCTTATGAGGTTGCTCTACATTTACACTTCTTTCCTTTTTTAAAATTAACATACGATATGCTTGCATAGTCACAACGAAACATAAACAGGAGCTGTACATCCGTATCGGAACATACAGCACTACACACACAGGACATACACAGATACATGTAATATTTAACACAAAATTCAAAGCCAGCCTGAAATTATCCTCAGATCCACAATAAAATATAAATTTAGATTGTGTTTTACCTGATAGATAAAGCCACTCATCCTAGGACTGGCAGACAACATTAGCAAAACATTTGGGAAGAGTAGAAGATATCTTTCATTCTTTTCCTAATACAAAAAAAGAAACCCAAAACATTTCTTAAAAAACATCTACTTCCAATGTGAGCACAAATATTTATGCTAGACCCTATGAAACATCACATGACCTTTCTCATTTAGGTATTTCTGTCAAGTTTTATCAGGTAAATTAAATGGAAACAATTATGATAAATTCTGTATTAAGTCTTAATATATGATTAAGAGAGAGCTTTGACATATAGGTAAAGAGAAGGATTTCTAAATTCTTCAAAAAACAAAAGGTAAGAAACTAAACTGAATGATTAAAAGATCCTGCAGTCACAATTAGCCTGTGTAACATCTTGAACATATATCTGGTTAAGGAGTTCAGCTCTGTGATTATTTTCAGGTAAGCTAAAATTTTCTTTTCTGGTTCAGAGAAAAGGAGAGAACCTATACATTTTAGTGGGGTCAGGGGAACAGGTGAAGTCTTTAAGCTAAAGAAAGGATAGGATAAAATGTTAAAATCAATTTTGGTCTATTAATAATTCCTGGCACTTCCCAAACCTCCCAAATGTCAACTCAGTGTTGTTTTCATCCACCCCATAAACATCACCTGGTTTACATCAGACTTAAAAGTATTACTTATGTATTAAAAATCACTTGCTTCAGTAAGATAAAAGCCAAAGAGACGATAAGTGAAAGAAAAAAGTTCCTAAGAATCCAAAAAGAGACAAAAAATGCCAGACAGTCCTTTTCACATGTTGACATTTAAACTACGGCCCCCAAAATTGTAATCAGTCCTAGGAATTAGTTTCCCCAAGTATATTCCTCAGAACATTAGGCTTACGCAAATCACCTTGAAAAGAGTCTTCCATACTTTAAAGAAGCCACTGAGACCGACTTGCTATAGTCCTCTCTTGAAGACTCACAACATACTTTGGGAACATTGAGAGCCAAGTCTCTGAGGAGCTCTGTCATAAACAATCTTTCCACTAATTACATTCAGTCGTGATCAGAACCACTCTGAAGCATTTTGGAGTAACACCCACCAGAGTGGTATAGATCTAATATTATAAAGAATACACTTTGGGAAATGTTTCCACAAAGTTTAAAAGAGCATGATTCAAAAAGAAACTGCTTCTGAAAAGATGTGAGGTTTATTATAATCACGGTTTCTTATGGTACCCAAACTACAGGACTATGTAGACGGGATGGTATTTTATAGGTGGAAAGGAAAACACACTGTAAAAGTTTCAAGTTTCAGTTTTCTTTTTCTCCTTAGAGTCTCGTGTTCAAAATGAGTCATTTAGCATGTTTTGATCATGTTATTTTGCAGAGGCAGAATAAAATTCAAAAAGAGGTGCCTGTTTAGTGACCCACTGAATGTATGTCAGTGTGAATCATGAAACAAACTGCTCGATTTTCACTGTGTGGGTGGGTATGTCCCAAAAATCTGAGTTGATCTCTCACTTAAACCAAACCCATAAGAAAACTGTGACTCCTGTAAGCATATGTCGTCAGCTAGCATACTTCCACAGGAAAGTATAAGGACCTGAAAGCACTGAGAGCGGCAGGTCCCTGTGAGAGCAAGCCTTGGTACAGAGTTGCTGGCCAGATAAGCGCATACAGCTCCGTGCAGATGTGTGCATGGGACTCCTGCAAGTCTTTCTCCATGCCATCCTTCAGTTCACGTGGGTTTCAGGCCACACTGACTTCAGCTGGATCAAACTAGTCAATAAGTCCACACTCAGCTCTAAGCCTCTCTAACATGCCATAAGCCTCTCTCCTGTGTCAAGAAAAAAAAGTAGCTCACAAATTATAAGATAGAGCTTCTATTAGATGTTTTTCATTGGCTGAGATGCCTTTAAAATCTTCTGTTACGAGCTTCTAAGAGTGGGACAGAAACCCTGGTGCATACATGTGGGCAACCGTACCTCGCTTCCAGCACACTGGATCAGGACCTGGGACATGTAAGTGACGTTGCCCAGAGTTTTAATGTCATCGCCCTCCCAGTTCCGGATGGCTTCCGTCAGGATCTGCAGCTCAAGTTCTTTCCTTTTCCGGACTTCTTGACATTGGGCCTGACAGACACAGAACAACACTGTTAACAGACAGAAACTTCCAGAATCTTAAGTTCTGGCCACATTGCTCTGTATCGTCCTTAAGATAATTATTGCTTTATGTCTTACTTCTTCAGACAGATAATCTATTGAATGATCTGCTTAATTATACGGAATTGAAAGTATTTGCTTGAAAGTATGTCATCAAGTCAAAAGAAGCAACGCACACAACTGCTCTGGAATACTAAGTATTATTTTAGAAAAATAGAACAGATTTTGCCACTTGTATGAAAAAGAAATGTGGACAGGACAAAACTGTATTTTCATTCTGGTTTTGTTAGTGTTTGCCAATATAGAAGACTGAAGAGAAGAAACAAAGTATAACTTGTGCTATAAAATAAGGCATATATTTCAAAAATGCAGTTGGTAAGACAACACAACAGCAGAGAAAATGGAACCACCATTGTTCTGTTTTGCAATAAATCATTAAAGACAACATGAATGAAGGGTAAAAAAGTTTTAAATAATTTTAAAGTAGATCTAACATCAATTATACTGTGATTTTAAAATTTTAAGTAATTATTCTATCATAGTCCACTAAAAGGAGTTTACCAGCCATAGAATGCCACTCTGTTTTTCTTTCATGTCAGCACAAGTCATTTTTTAATCATTTGACTTTTTCAGTTGATAATTCTTTTACATTCATTTGTCACAATAATGTCTGGAGGGAAAAAACAGTATGCTTAATCACTTACTGAAAGGTTTTTGAAGGCAGCCATAGATTTTTGAATATCTTGTCTATCTGTATGATAATCCTTTGAGTAAAAGAAACATACAATTAGCTTTCATAAGGAAAAGCTTTTCTTAAAAAGGTACTTTCTACAGACCAACTTGAAACTTTTCTAATACTTTTCAACCCTTAATATTCCCTTTTTCCGTCAGCATTAAAGTGTCAGTCTTTCAGAAAATCATGAAGCCATCAGACTTAGGGGAAACATACATTGAAAGAGAACAGTCACGAGCAGCAGGGGTGGGGAAGCCAACACTTGCTTCATCAATCAAGTCTTTTTGGAACACTGCCACGGCTCACATGCAGTATCTAGAACGGCAGAGCCGTGTAGCTGTGATGAAGACCCTACAGTCTGCCCCCTTATAGAAAAGATTTGCCAACTCAAGCCAAGAGAGTAACTTTAACCCAAATTTCTGCTAGGCTGCAACCTGTTATTCAAAATTAAAAGAGCATAATCATTCATTAAATGATCAGTACAATATTACCCTATAACTTATGCACACATTGTTTGTAGCTGATGATCCAGATAAGACATCTCAACATTATCTGAAAATCAGTTCTCATGTTTCAGCTTTTGGAAACTTTTCAATCAGCAGCAGTGGGTAAAAGAGAGATAAGCGGTAAATGTTTTTTAATAGAGCTGGAGTAAGGAGAAAAACATAATATTTAACAAAATCATTTTGACAATCCACTAAGTAAAACCTCTTTATAAACTCTGTTGGTTCTGGCTTCTAAAATAAATCATGAATAATATTTCCTTTCACAGTTACGTCTGACCATGCCACTAACCCTTGGTAAGGACTCCGAGTAAGAGAATGAAAGAGCAGTACCTCCATGTGTCTCTCGAGCTCTTTGAGCAGCGTAGGGTATTTATCCAGGCGCATGAAGGGTTTGCTCAGGCCCGTGGTCAGCACGAGAATCCCAGGGCTGCTGGCACCTTTGGTCTCCATGAACTCCCCCAACTCCTCACTGGGCAGCAAGTGGCAAGGGAGACACGTGTGGTTAGCAATGAGAGACAATGGTGGCTCTCTGATCTCCATGAGCAACAGCCAGAATTCATGAAACATGAGTGTTGCTTTTAACATCTGGAAGGCTCCAGCTTTTATCCCAAATCTGCGCTGCTTATCTGGAAATGCCAAAGGGGATTCCCACCCCTGAGGGGTCCTGTTCCTGCTCTCATATGAGCAAGAGTAACTACACACAGCACAGGATGTGTGGGTCTCCATGAGATCCCACTGACGCCCGAGGCCCTCTGGCGCATCAGTGCCATGCATACATGTCCAATGGAAACGCTCAGAGCCAGAATGGAGTCCAATAATCTCAGAGTCTCAGGGCGGTAAGAACGAGGACTGAGCTGCTCTGGTAAAGAGCTAGAGCAAGCCGATGGCGGTCATTCCCAGAGGTGAGTTCGACCGTCCAGCAAGCAGGCCCCACCTATGTGCTGCCAGCACTCAGCCTGGGAGTAAGCAATGGCTCTTGGGGTGAGGAATGGGAGAAGCAGCAGCAGAAGAGAGCAAACGTTGATTTAGGCTTCAGAACTTCAAAAGCTTTGCTACGTTTAATCTTCACAATACATGAGGAAGCAAGGGGTCCCTGCATGCAGACAGCGAATGCTGATTTATGCTTTAGAACTTCAAAAGCATTGTTACATTCAATCCTCACAACACGTAAGGAAGGAAGGGGTCCCTGTGTGTGGACAAAGAAACTGAGTGCATATCCCAAAATTAAGGAGTTAGAAAGTTTTAGATCTTCCCGTGTTCCTCTTTCACCATTCCCTTCACGGTGCCTCACCTAGCTTTCCCTACAGGGAGTCCTCATGTGCGTCACCTTTGTCCTCAGAGTTCCCACACCTGTGGCAGAGGACACGCGCAGGATTCTGAGGGGTCTGGCTCTTCACCCACACGTCTGTCAAGGCTGACAGTCACCTGACCGCGACACCCCTTCACTGGCGATCTCTGAGGTCTCTGCCAGGCCCCAGGTCTGCTGTCCCTCACGCTGCATGTGCCGTCAGTCCACACATCTGACAGTGTGCAGCCCACAGAAAGGAGGGGAGGCAGCACCAGCGCTGGCAGCCAATGCCAGGTCCAGGAGACCAGGGTGACTTCTCAGTCACCACATCCCATCCAGGAGACCCAGGTGACCCCCCCCCCGCCTCCCCGTCACCACGCCCCATCCTAGAAGACAGGGGTCTCTAGTCAGCAGAGCTGGGTTCAAATGATACCCATGGCACACTCATCCTAGGAACAAATTTTCCTAGTCTGGAAGTTTTCCCTTAAAAGGGAAAGATACTTTTATATCCTCATTATGTAAACGATGTCCTAAAATAAATATGAAAATCCTAACAGCAAAACTGAGAAACAAGCCAATTTCCGGTTCTGGTCTCACAGGAGCCTCCCACTGCACCACCCCAGCCAAGCTGGCCACTGCCAGAGGTCTAGGGGACACCAGATCCATCAAGGGCTCCTCGGGAACAGACAGACAGTGTTTAGGTTAACCCAGAGGAAACTGAGTCCACAAACAGTGAATATTAACAGTTTCAGAGAGTTCAACCTAAACATAGCTTCCCATGAGGAGGACTGAGAGCCAGGGTGGTGCCAGCCCTTCCCGCTTCTTACCCTCCTTATTCCATGTGGATCCCCTGCCAAGGCAGCTAGGGAGAATGTCCCCCAATGAAACCAATTCAAACACCATGCTGAAAACCAAACGGTCACTAGGAAACTAGCCTTCTACTTCCTAAGACATAAGACCTTCCGAGAAGGCCACTCACGTCTTAAATGCTTTCTACAAAACCAGGGTGGTCTCATTAACCAAGGCCAGGGTGTGGTCCTACGCTGTGTAAAAAGAGTAACAATGCAGGTGCAGCACCTCTGTCTGTCCTTGCCAACAAGAAATACTTTCAATGAACAAATACATATACACACTTAACAGGTATTATCAACACTAAAGCAAATTATAAAAAAGGGTAATGTTGCATATATCCACTTATAAAAAAATAAGACGAGAAACATTTTATCAACTCCATATATAAGGCTTCATAATTATTTCTGTAAGGCTGTCCATCATGTTGATGCTGTTTTAAAAATCAGTAGCACAGAAACTGTCAGAGTACTTCTGAGTGTGGGTATATGGTGTGTGTCTTTTGTGAGAGAGCGCGCACACGCACGACAGCACGTGCACTTTTGTGGGCAACAGACAACTCAACATCTGTTGTCTATAACACTTTGTGCTTTCCAAAAATCATTTCCTTGAGACAATCCCAGGCTGGAGGTTACTGAAATAAAGTGCAGTGCCAACTTCAGGGGCCTGCTGTGGGTAGCACCTACCTGCACAGCAAGGTGTCCTGCTCACTGTGCAGGCTGCACTGACGTAAGCCCGTGAGCACACCGCACGTATTCCTATCATTTCTAAACATGGACACGTGACCTCTGCCTTCTTTCCTCAGTATCCACCTTACCCGGGGAGATGGGTGGGGAACTGAGGAAGGTCCAGGACAGACTCCCCCTCCGCTGCAGCCACTACAGCCACTGTCCCCCGCCCCCTTCTCAGCTGGGGCAACAGTGAGCACTCTGTGGACAGCAGGACCACAAGGACAGAGGAGCCTCGGGACCGCTCACCATGCTGGGCACCAGGGTAGGCACTCACAGACATCAATACCCCAAACATAACTCTAGGCGGGGCAGACCTACAATTCTGCAAGTGAAACAGAGGACAGCCTGCATGAAGGCCACTGCCCAAGCCATCACTGCCGGCAGAACGGCTGATGCTCTGCATCCAAGGCAGACCCTCACTATGTGGATGGCACGGCCGGCCCCTCTGACCACGGGCAGTCTGTTCTGCACACACGTCCCTCCCCTCTGCCCAGTTTACTTAGAAGTGCTCCCCTTTCCACTACTCACTCTATCCATTCCTAAAGCATGAATAGAGTGACATGAGGGCTTCAGACAGGAGCAATTTATATTTTACCAACAATTCTCTAGGTGTTGGAGAATTTATCAGGTGGTTCCATGAAAATCAAATTTTATGACACTAAAAATAAATTTCAACTGCTTTAAATGTAATCCACATAAGGACCTTTTCCACCAAAATAAGAATCAAGGAAAAATCCATTCAGGTCATTATTTGTATTTCAGGGTTACCTGTGAAATTTCCTAACTATGATACAGCAGAGAAAAATTAACAAAACTAAACAGAGTTACCCTCATCACCACTCCCTTAAAAAAAGCCCTGAAGCCAAAAAAGTGAAATGTGTGTAAGCAAAACTCCTTTTAATATCCACAAGACACTCTTACAATGCCAGAACAAACACAGTTAAAAAGGAAATGAAATTTTATAAATATTTGTGGATTTTAGTTTCAGTTTGAAGTTTAAAAAAAAAAAAAAAAAAGGAGTGCCACGGTAAGACGGACAGCTAGTTACAGCTACCCTGACCAAAGACGGCTCCTTCAGCTTCACTTCTGCTGATGCCCACAGCCTCGTCCATAGCGGTCTCTTCAGTCCTCACTGACACCGTGCTGTGGGCTGACGGCAGCCACAAAACACACGCAAGCACAGAGCCAAGCACAGAAGAACAAACTGCTGGGAAAAAAAAATCGTTTTCACAGACTAAATTATGGCACCCATAGTTCATTCAAAATAGCTGGCCATGGACAAGTGTTGCCTCCATCACTGGACACCGTGGAAGGTCAGAGCTGCTAAAACGCTCAGAGTTGGCATTCTGTACTCGCAGGGCTCACACTTACAACTTAAACCCAAGTAACACAAGGACGGTGAAGATGCAAATAAGACTTTAAACTTCAACCCACCACACTTGAACCAATCCTCAAAAATTACACCACGGCATGAGCAGATTAGTCTACCCACAGGCGTGGCAGCTCAAAGACCGTCACACACATGGAAAAGCCGGCAACAGGAACAAGAAAGAATCCCAGCACAAAGGCAGGAAGTAGGAAGGAGCCTTGGCACAGGGAAGCCCGACCCCAATTCATTGCCGTGCTCTTTGGGGTAGGGAGGAATGTGTAGCCAACAGAGGGGGAACTCTCATGGCGCAGGGACCTCAGGAGGGCACACAAGCTTCAGGTTCCACAACGGCGGCACCTGCTGGCTCGGGGGACCTTCCTCTCGTTGCAGCTCTGACTCCCAGCACTAAAGCAACAGTGACTTGCCCCCGGGGCTGCTGTCCAGAGTGGGCCTCAGCCTGCCCCTCCACTCTCTGGGCAGCCCTGGGAAGGAGGCATAGAGACCCTCCTGACTCAAAAACCCACCTGTATTCTTTCTTCTGGTTACTTCAGGAAAATGCTACACGTTCATTAAGACCTGACAAACACTAATTACGGCAATAACAGAGAAGAGGACAAACGCAGCACACACCCACAAGCACTGCTCTTGAATGGCTTCGTATTTTAGGAAACTAACAGTCCCAGTGACTTTCAATGTCATTTTTAGGACAGGTCCTCAGAAAGATGAACTTTCTGTTCATCTTCCTCATCACTCCATCAATAATTCTTGAAGAACTTCCAGAGATACAAATTTAACACTTGCATTGTGCTTTCTGGAAATCTCATTCACTCTATAAATTCCCAGGGGTAGGGGCATAGTGCATAACTGGAAACATGCTGGATGCTTGGAGGTGCTGCGGACACAGCCCACACTCCCAAACAGGACGTGCAGAGGGAGGTTTCTTTGGGTTTTCCTTTTCTGCGACTGCTGTGAGTTCTAACTTCCTTTCCTTTCCCTGCATTGTTCAAGGCTGCTGTTTCCTTTCTGGGCTGCAGATGCTTTAGTAACAAATAGGAAGTTCAAACAAATCTTAATCTTTTTATATTTGAGCACACCCAGGAAACAATAACTATCCAGGGTCTTTAAAAAAAAAAAAATACAACAGAAGACAACAAAATATTCACTGAGCGTCTGGCGTGTTCACCCTGAGCTGACCTGCTGATAGTTTTAGCTGAATGCTTATAACATCCCTGTGAATGAGTTCCTTCAGGAAAGGAAGCTGAAACCCAGAGACAAGAGGAAATCTGCCCAAGGCTGCAGAGCCTGAAGGGAGCAGCCAGAGCCGAGTCCGCTGTGCTGCCATGTCTGAGCTGTCCTAGGACACCCACGCAGTGCCACACCTGAGCCCCAAATGTGCTTCTAAAGAGGAAACCAACACCTGTTCACTGAAGAGGCTTTAAGTTGAAATGTTCGGTTAGGCTGAAGTTAAATATTTAAGTTAGAAAGAAAATGGCATTTATCTTCATGCTACTAAAACAATACTTTTTCCATTTATGGTTTTGAAAATATGTGAATTCCTGTTTTCAAAAGAAATTATGAAATGTTTTGTAAAAACATTGATACAAATCTTTGGTCTCTTTTAGAAGCAGAAAGTGAGCCTCTGAGCCCTCTAAGCCCCGGTGTGGTCTCCTCCAAGCCAATCCTCAAACAAACCAATTCTTAACACTAACAACCAAGAGCCTCCTCAATAACTGAAACAGCTGAGAAACATATTCCTCCAATTCGCAGGAAGCAGACACTGTCTTGCCTCACAAAATAAGCAGAACATTTGTGCATTCTCTGTTGCACTTGTTTTTAGTTTCAGGTTGAAAAGCTAACGGTCTCCAATGTAATGTTTTGTGTATAAAACCTAATATTAATCTGAAATGGGATACTTTTTCTCACAGCTGATGTAAACTCGGGTTCATGTACTTCCAGTTTTAAGAACGGAGAGAAATATGATTCCAGGACCCTTGACTAAGCTTGTGGCTACACCCCAGAACACTTACCAACCCTTCAACCTATTAACCAAAGGGCTTCAGGCTGTAGGGAAGACGTCAAACGAGGTCTGTCTTTTACAGAAATACCCTCATTTCAAAGGCTTCTTACCAGTACTTCTCAGCAGTAATTCTGAGGGGTAATTAAAATTCATATCCTCTGATAACCAAGGGACTATTAGCATCATCCTATTTCATGCACTATTTGAAGGACCCAGAGCCATCCACCCTCCCGCTGCCCAGGCGCCTAGCGAGCGAACCTGTGTTCCGTGAGGACGTTCACTGCAGAAGGGTGATTGGCACAATACGTGAGGTACAGGGTTTTCATCTGTGGCATCAGGTTTAAAAAGCAGCCTCCAACTCTCTGCTGAGCTTCAGGCAACCTGGAGAAATGCAACACAAGGGGAAAGAGTCATCAGTTTTACAGACAGGACAATTGCGAACTGACAGACATATAACACTCTGAGTAAGGAGAACCTCCCTTTGCACCTGTCTGTGAAAACAAGAGGCCCCGATCCCAGCACACACATGTTGCTGCCTTGAGTCTAGCAGGGAGAAGTGGTGCCCAGAAAGCAGCTCTGCTGCCAGGTTCTCTCCGGCAGTGTTCAGACTGCCAGGACTGCGCACGGCATCCCAACCAACCCTCAGGCCCAAGTTCTTTGGGCAGTGAGAAAAACAGATGTCACAGAGCCTTTAGCTTTGCATAAAGTAAGGAGAATTATTGAATGTGGTTATTCAGTCTGTGAGGTTTTCTACCAAAGCAGCAGCATCAAGACTAACAAAAAATACAAAAACCGCCTTTCCCTTCAGGTTAGAGACTGGAAAGCGAGCCCACCTATTAGGTGCTTCTCCTCCCCAGATCCACAGCATCCTGACAGTTAATAGGCTTTTCCAAGAAGCATAAACTCACAAAAACAAAAAGAATGAGGAAGAGACAACCAGAATCAGCACTGGAAGCTGCATGAGGGGTGACAAGTCAGCACAAGTTTCAGGCATCAGGGCCCCCGGTGGTGCCGCCTCAGTGAGGGGTGTGCTAACGGGGTACGCGCTCACCTCTCCGGGCCTCAGAGTTTCCGGAGGACACCGGCGACAACCCGGAGCAGGGGCCCGTGTGCTGGAAACAGGAGGCCCACGTGAACTCCCACCACCTTCCCTGCACCCCAGGCGGTCTTTGCTCCCCAGATACCCACACTATTACCAGAAGGATTACGTCCTCCTACCCAGGGAATGGGAGCCAGAGAAACAGTGACCAAAAACACGAACACCAGAGATTCCTCCAGAAAACACGAGTCTGCCAGTCCCAACTCTCGGACAGCACTTCCAAAGCGTGTTCAGTGTACCAACCTTAATTATAAGAAGGCATGAAAGGACGACAAATACATTTGCCTAAAAAGGAGGGGGGAATAAAGGAGCAAAGGGGAAAAAGGAAGTATTATAGTCATTCCACATCAGAATAAAAGTTGCTGATACAGAAAACCAAAAATATAAGCATAAGTCAATCAAAGAAATCATCACACAACTAAACAGAAAGAGTGTAAGGCACAAGATCGAAGATGTCCACAAGCATTGGCACGAGGTCAAAAGAAAACCGAGGCCCCAGACAACAGCAGAGTCATTCAGAAGCCCAGAAACCAGGATGCAAAGAGCTCTGAGTGAGGAACACCTGTTCACACCAAGAATGAGGAAAAGCATGGGCCTCCTCAGCACCAGAGCCCAGAAACACTGAAGCACCCCTTGAAATGGGGGCGGAAATCGCTTCCTCTGTCTCTATCTGAGTCAACCGTGAGCGCTCACATGGATTAACTGCCTGGCATGCACTCGCTCCTCAGGAAGTTCCCAGAGCAGGTACTTGACCAAAATGACTGAGGAATGCCAAAAAAAAAAAAAAAAAAAGGGGGGGGGGGAGAGCCGTCAGCATCCAACACAAAGGTGGACGGAGCCCGGGACTAGGGTCCTGGCCTGCAACTCATGGGGACACTGCTTCTGCTCTGCCGTCCCTCTGATGAACACACGGCCTCAGTCCACCCCTGCCTGGCGAACAGAAACACCGCGCGACTTGGCGTCATTTATCAACAACAGAAATGCACTGCCCACAGCTCTGGAGCGCTTGGCAAGCCTAGGACCAAGGACCCGCACTGGTGGTCCCTTTTTGCATCCTCACGGGGCGGCGGGGGGGGGGGAAGGGGGGTCAAAACAGCCCTCCCCTCACAGCTGTTACAAGGGTGCTGATCCCATTCACGAGGGCTCCATCCTCATGACCTAACCACCTCCAAGGCCCACCTTTTAATACCATCCAATTGGTGATCATCTGTAATAACAGATGATCTGGGGAAACACATTCAGACCACAGCACGCTCTGGCTCCCAACTGTGTCTGCTGGCAGGCATGCCTTTCAACCCTGCGGGCAGCACCTCAGACCCAGGACTTCCTGGTTCCACCTCTCCTCCAGTCTCTGGGTGTCTCCACCTTCATGCGCACTGCTTTCCGCTCTGTGGCTGCTAAGTAGTGGCTGGAGAAAGTCATAGTCAGGAGAATCAGCAAGTCACAAGTATTAGGAAAAATCTCATGTTCAAAACACAGAGCACTCAAAATTCATGCTGACTTGGTCTTCTCCCTGTTTTTCAACAATTTTTTATTCATTCCTTAATAACTGTTAACCAATGCTCAAAAAGACTGTTCTTGTTCTCATCAATTTAAGAAAATTTACTGAGCTATTATCAGTATGTCCTACAATAATAGCTGTGAAGACAGAAAAGCACAGGAAGTTATGCTGTGACAGAGGTTCCAAATCCCACCACCCACAGTTTTCTCTCCTCAGACTCTCAAGCATTCCCAGCACAGTGGGTTGCCTTTTTTTTTTTTTTTTTTTTTTTTTTGAGATGGAGTTTCTCTCTTGCTGCCCAGGCTGGAGTGTAATGGCGCTATCTCAGTTCACTGCAACCTCTGCCTTCTGGGTTCAAGCGATTCTCCTGCCTCAGCTCCCGAGTAGCTGGGATTACAGGCATGTACCACCACACCCGGCTGGGCCTTCCCTTCTAGACTAGATAACATGTCAGTTTTATAAAACATGGGCTTCAGGAAAGAGGTGAGAATAAACCTCTGCTTCTAAAAACATAGCAATATGTAGATGTCAAACATACTTACTGTAAATAATACAGACAATAGAAATGTAAAATGTAGGTAATAAAAATATCCCACAAAGGTTCAGGTGGCTGATCTGTGTAAGAACATTTACCAAATGTAAGTGCTCCCTCCACATACTAGTCTTCCCCGTGCTGTGTAAAAAAAGGCCAACACCTTCCTTCAATATTTAACTTTCCATCTCTTTCTCTCTCTTAGCTCTCCTTTGATCTCTCTCCGAGCAAGACACGTCCCCACCCAGAGTACTGGAGGGAGCTCACAGAAGCACAACAGGTACCTTCAGGGACTGGGAATTTAGTGGGGTCTGCAACAGCAGGGACCTCGCCCACAGCATAAGGAGGCTGAGGATTAGGATGCAGAAGTCTTCCTGCTGGTGGCAGTGACAGACAGACCTCTGCACAACTGGGAAGCTGTCCCACCTGCCTTCTCTGCCATGCTTCTTTACCCTCAAATCCAACAGCCACTAGCCACCTGTGGCTATTTCAAGTAAGGTCAATTAAAATTTTTTTAAAAATTAAACATTCAGTGTTTCAGTTGCATTAATCTCATTTTCAGAGTTTCACAGCCCCACGTGGCTAGAGGCTACTGGAATTTGTCTAGCAGATACAGCACGTTTCCATCAATGCAAGCTCTCAACACCACTTGTCTAATTCATCCACACCATGTTTCCAAATCCTGAATGTATCATGCAGTTATTACGGTGCTTTACTGTTTAGTTTATTAAAACACAACAGAGGGCAAAGTAAGCTAGCATCTGCACTGCTGCAGACCCACTTCCAACTGTGAACAGCTAAGCAGGGTTTCCATAGCCTATAGGGATTAGCTACAGTTCTGCCCATTTGCAGGATAGTCACTGACTCAAATTAATTTCAACTACTGTATGTATGCAGCACCATTACAAGGCACTGGGAACAGATTAAAAACAGGGTAACAGTCTCTACCTTAAAGTGAGTGCTATCATTTTGTACAAAAGCAAACTGAAGACAATTATGTAGTCTCAGTGATGTGAGCTACAAACAAACCGCTGCCAGCCTACAGAGGAGGAAGGACACGCCCCTTAATCCAGGTACAGACACACAGGTTTTGAAAATATTCTGACATCTGAGCAGGTGATGTTCATATGCAGAGACACAGTGAAACATCAGGAAGAGGCCGGCTTCTAGAATGACAGAACCCTGAATGCCTCACTGGGAGGACTGAAGAGAACTGGGTAATGACGGAATGCCAAAGTTCCAAGAAGAAAACACTGCCAGAGATGTGGCACAGGAAAATTATTGGATATGTGCTACCTAAAATGGGTTAAATTCTTATGATTGCAGAAATACTGCTCAGTGCTGGACCATGGGCTATGCTAAGATTTCACCTCCTACCCGGCCAGTGCCACAGCCCATGATCCATTCAGAAATGAAAATCGAGATAAATTGGTTTTCATTTCTGATATTTCATCAATTAACAAAAATTAAGTCATATTTATAAGCATAACTTATAAACGAACAATTCACTGTACGAGTGGTTTTTCCTATTTCAGTCACCGCACTGAGCCTAGGCTCTAGATTTTTATTACCTCTTTCAGTCCCAGACCAATTCTCCAAGAATTTTCTGTCACCAAAGTTTCATGCCTGATAAAGCCCTTGTTCATTAATTCAGTAGCAGATAAAGCTCATAAAGGTCAGCTGAGCCCTAGGACTCGAGCATAACATGCCAACATATTCCACACATAACGCTGCCCAGACACCTGAAGTCACACGACAACCAACCACTCACAGAAATCACCACTACAGAATATGAGTTCAGAATTAAAGGAGAGGATGTTCCCCTCGGCTCTCTCTTATGCTCCATAGGCTGCTCTTCAGAGTGTGATAAGGTGCAGGCAGGGCACCCTGCGGGGGCTACATCAAGGCCTTGGGCAGCAGGATGGTGCACATGGGTCACTAGAGGCAGCACGCATCATGCCAGCTGCTCCCACTAGGCCTCCTGGCAGAATCAAAGCCATGATCTAACAGGTACGATGTTGCACTGTGTCCATGAATGATCTGATGACAGCTAGAGTCACACATACTGTCTACATCTTCACAGTAACAGCAACAGCACAAGGTAAAAGGGGGTACCCTAGGGTTTTGTTTCTTAACCCAGAGTAAAGATGACTGGGTCTCAGGAAAAACATTTGAGAAATCAAATGCTAAGCAGTTTCCCCCTTAGCACATTTACTCCTAGTGATATTGCTAACTAGACAGAGGAAAAGTTCTCAGTTCAATAACAAGTGATTTCGGATGGAAACCGAGATGCACATGAAGACAGAGCAATGTGCTGGGGGAACCTCCATAGACATCTCCGGCTGCAGCGAACCCAGCAGCCTGTCTGTGATCAACAGATGGCCTTCAGAGATGAGACTTCACAAGTAGCCTCCTGTTCCCACTCAGGGTAGAGACAGACACAGACACACAGCCCCTGGAGCCACATGGCCTCTGGCAGGTCCCTCTCTTGTTGACTACCAAAGCTTCTAAGTTTTCCAATTTATTGGCATACAGTTGTTCACGGTAGCCTCTAACAAGTCTGAATTTCTGCAGTATCAATTTTAAAATCAGAAATGAAAAAGAAAACATTATTTGGGTCTTCTTTTTTCTTAGTCTGGCTAAAGGTTTGTCAATTTTATATTTTCAAAAAATCCACTTTTGGTTTCATCGATCTTTTGTAATATTTCAATTTCATTTATTTCCACTCTAATCTTTACTATTTTCCTTCTACTAATTTTGGGTTTGGTTTTCTCTTGCTTTTCTTGTTAAGATGCATCATTAAGGTTGTTTATTTGAAGTTTTTCTACTTTGATATAGGTGCTTATAGCTATAAACTTCCTCTTAGTACAGCTTTTGCTGTATCCCATAGGTTTTGATATGTTGTGTTTCCATGATCATTTGTTTCAAGAAAATTTTAAATTTTCTTAATTTCTTCATTGACCCACTGGTCATTCAGGAGCACATTGTTTAATTTCCATGTGTCTGTATAGTTTCCAAAATTCCTCATTATTGATTTCTAGTTTTATTCCATTGTGGTCAGAAGAATCTTGATGAAATTATATTTTTTGATTTTTAAGAGATGAATTTCATTTAAAAAAAATTTTTAAGACTTGTTTTGTGCTTAATATATATGATCCTTAAGAATGATCCATGTGCTAAGGAAAAGAATGTGTATTTTGAAGCCACTCAAGGAAATGTTCTATAAGTATCTACTAGAACGATTTGTTCTAAAGCGCAGATAAAGTCAAATGTCTTTGTTGCTTTTCTGTATCAAAGATCCGTCCAGTGCTGCAAGTGGCGTGTTGACATCTCCAGCTATTATTGTATTGGGGTTTATCTTTCTCTTTAGTTATAATATTTGCTTTGTATTATCTGGGTGCTCCAATGTTGGATGCATATTTACAACTGCTATATCCTCTTGCTGAACTGACCCCTTTATCATTCTATAATGACTTCTTTGTCTCTAGCTTTTGTCCTGACATCTATTTTCTTTGATGTAAGTATAGTTACCCCAGCTCTTCTTGGTTCCCATTTGCATGGAACACCTTTTTCCATTCCTTTATTTCCAGTCTATAGGTGTCTCTATAGAGGTGAAGTGTGTTTCTTGCAGGCAACAGATCATTGGGTCTTTTTTTTTTTTTTTTTAATCCATTTAGCCACTCTACAGCTTCTGACTGCAGAGTTCAGTTCATTTAAGTTCAATGTTATTATTCATAACTATGGACATACTCTTGCCATTTTGTCGTTTGTTTTCTTGTTTTGTAATCTTCTCTTCCTTTTTTCCTTCCTGTCTTCCTTTTAGTAAAGGTGATTCTCTCTGGTTTTATGTTTTAATCTCTTGCTTTTTATTTGTTATGGATCTATTGTATGTTTCTTAATTTGAGGTTACCATGGACTTGCAAACAAGAAAACTCATTATTTTTAAATGACAACATTGATTGCACAAACAATAAGACAAACAAGGAAAGAGAACATTAATAGAAACTCTACACTTTAACTTTGTCCTTGTGCTTAACTTTTTTTTCTACTTATATCTTACTGTACTATGTCTTGAAAAGTTGTAGTTCTTATCAGTTCATCTTTTAACCTTTCTACTCAAGATATGAGTAGTTTACACACAGTGTTATACTATTCTGCATTCTCCTGAGTACCATTACCAGTGAGTTTTATACCTTTGGGTGATTTCTTATTGCTCACTGACATCCTTTCATTCCGATTGAAGAACTCCCTTTAGCATTTCTTGTACAATAGGGCTGGTGTTAATAAAATCCTTCAACTTTTGTTTGGGAAAGTTTTTATTTCTCCTTCATGTTTGAAGAATATTTTTGCTGGATATACTATCCTAGGGTAACAGGTTTTTGCTTTTAGCAATTTAAATATGTCAGGCCCACTGTCTCCTGGCCTGGAAGCTTTCCACTGAGAAGTCTGCTGCCAGATGTACTGGAGCATCTTTGTATGGTATTTGTTTTTCTCTCTCTGCTTTTAGGATCCTTTCTTCATCCTTGACCTATGGGAGTTTGCTTATTAAATCCCATAAGGTAGTCCTCTATGGGTTAAATCTACTCAGTGTTTTATTAATATAATCTTCTTGTACTTGAATATTGATACCTTTCTCTCGGTTTGGGAAGTTATCCATTATCCCTTTGAATAAACTTTCTACCCCTACGTCTTTCTTTACTTCCTCCATAAGGCCAATAACTCTTGGATTTGCCGTTTTGGGGGGCTATTTTCTGTATCTTTTAGGCATGTTTCATTGTTTTTTATTCTTTCTTTAGTCTCTTCTGTGTATTTTTAGGCCTGTCTTCAAGCTCACTAATTCTTTCCTCTGCTTGATTAATTCTACTAAGAGACTTTGATGCATTTTTCGGTATGTCAACTACATTTTTCAACTGCAGAATTTCTGCTTGATTCTTTCATATCTCAATCTCTTTAAATTTATCTGATAGGATTACTGATTTCTCTGTCATCTTGAATTTCACTGTTTCCTCAAAATAGCTATTTTTAAATGATCTGTCTGAAAGGTCACATCTGTCTCTCCAGAATTGTTTACTGGTGGCTTTATTTGGCAAGTTCCTATTTTCCTGGATGGACTTCAGGCTTGTGGATGTTTGTCAGTGTCTGGGCATTGGGCGTTGAAGAGTTAGGTGTTTGTTGTCGTCTTCACAGAGTAGGCTTGTTTGTACCCATCCTTCTTGGGAAGGCTTCTACGTATTCAGAGGGACTTGGGTGTTGTGATTTAAGTTTCTGGTCTCAGAGCAGCTATATCTGCATTAAACTGGGGCACCCCACGCCCAGTCATGCTGAGACTCTTGCTGATTCACACAGGAACCACTGTGGTGTTCCTGAATAAAATCCAGAAGAATTTTCAATTACTAGGCAGAGACTCTTTGTTCTCTTCCCTTACTTTCTCCCAAACAGAGAGAAAGAGAGAGAGAGGGGTGTGTGTGTGTGTGTGAGATGAGTAGCTGCAGCTAGAGGAGGGTGACACAAATACCCCTGTAGTCACCACCATTGGGACTGCACTGGTTCACACCCGAAGCCAGCAAAGCACTGGACTGCACCCAAGACCCATGGTAACCACTTCCTAGCTACTACCTATGTTTGCTCAAGACCCTGGGACACTACAATCGGTAGGTGGCAAAGCCAGATGGGCATGTGTCCTTTCCTTCAGGACAGTGAGTTCCCCTTGGTTCTGGGCAGGTCTAGAGATGCCATCTGGGAGCCAGAGCCTGGAAGCTGAAACCTTAGGAATCTAGCTGCTGCACTATTCTACCGCAGTTGAATATTTCTTGTGGCACCCAAGTCACAAGAAAAAGTCCTTCCCACTCTTCACTCCCCTTTTCCATAAGCAGGAACCTCTCCGTATGTCCACCACCACCCTAGGCCTGCAGCAAGTACTGCCTGTTTATTGCTAATGTTCATTCAAGGCCCAAGGACTCTTCAGTCAGTTTGTGATGAATGCTGCCAGGCCTGAGTCTCTCTCTCCTTTCAGAGCAGTGGGCTCCCCTCTAGCCGAGGGCAGGTTCCAAAATCATGTCTAAGAGCCAAGGCCTGAAACTGGGGACTCCCAAGAGCCCACCTGATGTTCTCCCTCACTGTGGCTGGGCAGTTACCCATGCTGCAAGACAAAGTCTCCTCTCCTGTTCCCAAGCAGAAGGAGTTCCTCCCTGTAGCCACCACAGCTGGGAATGTGCTGGGTTACATTTGAAGCCAGTTCGTCTTTGAGTCTCATGCAAGACCCATGGTGAGTGCTGTCTGGGTACCACTGCTGATTACTTAGGGCCCAAGGGCTCTTTAGTCAGCAGATGTTGGATCCTGACAGGAACCAGGTACTTCCCTTCAAAGCAGTGGGTTCCCTTTTGGTCCAAGGTATGTCTATAAACATCATCTGGGAGCCTCAGGGCTCTGCCTGATGCCCTATCCTAAAGGTGGCTGAGCTGGTATCCAAGCTGCAAGACAAAGTCGTCTTTACTCTTCCCTCATTCTCAAGCAGAAGGAAGGAGTCTGTCCTGGAGCTGCAGGCTGCACTGCCTGTGGTTGTGGGAGGGCGGTGCAAAGCCTTCCTTGGCTGCCCCGGCTGAGGTCTCACTAGGTCGCATGCCCCACAAGGCCACTGGCTCAGAGCCCCAGCACAACACCATGTCTTAGCCTGGAACTGCAGTCCTTGTGGCCTAGACTGTCTTTCGAGTCTACTTAGAACCCCAGGGCATTTTAGCCCACGGTGGTGGGGCTTGCCAGAACTCTGGTTCCAACTGCTGGGACCAGTGAGTAGCCTTCTGGCTAGAACTGGTCTAAATGCTACCTCTGTGCCCAATGTTGCTTTCCACTGTGACAGGGCAGCACTGAGTTCCAATACAAAGTCCCACAACCACTGAGCCCTCCCTCCCCAAAGTGCCCAGGTTTTCTCTCTGTGCCACACAGCTGTTGCTGAAGTTGAGAGAGCGGCAGCATCAGCGATTTACGACTGTCTTTCCTACTCTCTTCAGTATCTCCTTCAGTGGTATGAAGTTAGAACCAGGCACTGTGATCACTCACCTGATTCTGGTTCTTAAGAAGGAATTTCTTCGTGTGGACAGTTGTTCAATTTGGTGTTCCTGTGGGGAGGACAATCAGTGGAGGTTTCTATTCGGCTATCTTGCTCCACCTCCTCCCTATTATCTTAGGCTTTATAATTAACTTTTGATCAAAATCATTACATAATATTTAACTATTCAAACAATTACATTAAATACTTATAAACACATTGGATATTTTCTTTGATACACTGAAGTCCCATCATATCCAAGTCAACAAATGGGAACTCAGTCTACTGATGTTGGTAATACATTGAAAGGCATTTACCACTAAAATAAAATCAAGACATACATTAAAACAAAACGCAAAAGACAAAGGGAAGGCTGTACTAAGAACTGGTATGTTCACTGGGACTGAAGGATTAAGTAGGATTTTAGTAAGAAGATAAGCAGAAGTGAATCCAAACAAAGGGAATAGTAAGGAGGGCTAGGTGGGGGGAAAATCCCAGTTTTCAGCCCCAGCAGGGAGCAACAAGAAAGGCCCACGAGCCAAGGCCTGAGGACAGAGGTCAAAAAGGGCGGTCCAATCTGTAGAGGGACACCTGTAGATTATTACAACTTTGGAACCAATCTAAATTAGCTGTTTTCAGGAAGTAAAAATTGCCACAATTTTAACAGGTCCTGTCCAAATGTCTTGAAGACCAGCTGGTGAAGCAGTGCTGTGTACAAATAAACGAATACAGCGGTGTCACCCCCAGTTTCTGGGATGAACCATTTCAGGAGAAGCAGTGCTAGTGGAGAAGCTGGACAGAACAGGAACCAACCAGAAGTCAGGATCCAGTTAAGTTAGTGCACAGACACCATGAAAACCCGAAAGACCTGAACTAGGGCATTCAGGACGGTCGGGCACAGAACAGGCAGCTCGGCAAGTGATTCAAGGTGGGGGGAAAGGAAGAGTTAAAGATACGCCAAAGGTTGCTAAAAAGAATCAACAGGTGGGTGATGCGAAGACAGCGAGTGGGCAGGGAAGACGAGGAAGGAGGAGACCCTGTGAATTCCTGAAGCAGGCTGACTAAAGGTCTCCACAGAGGTCAGCACAAACACGAAAAGACAAGCTGAACAATCAAGAAAGATCTGATCCGGAAAGGCTGACTTCAGAGACAGGAGCCAACAACTGGCCATGACACTGAAAGACCAGGGATGGTGGAGACCGCACTGCATCAATTGAGAAGCAGAGCCGGTTCAGGACAGAATCTGAGTGTGGGCCGGGAGAACGTGCCACAGGTAACCCTCTAGGCAAGGAGGCATGGTGGCTAAAAACCTTAAAGTGCTCACAGTTCCAATCACTGCGCCTCCCTACATGCCATTTATAAAGCTTCCTTAATCATCCAAAATGTTTCTTTCCCGAACGTTTGCTCTCTTTCTCCATCACCTTCCAAGTGAAACCTTCCTGCCTTCTTTGGTTCATGCCGTAGCTACAGCCTCCTCCGTAGCTACAGCCTACTAATCAAGTAACTGATTGGTGTAGGATAAGAATAAGATTAAAGACACATTTGGTTGTTTTCAACCATTCCAAATATAGGCAATGGTGGCTTAACTGGTTGGTGGTTAAAAACAAGTTGCCTCCCACTATTTTGGGAAAAAAAATAATTAAAATATGGACATTAAAAAATAAGATCCAGACAATGAATAAAATATCATACCAATTCATTACACCATTCATGAAGTTCATGAAATCATTCTCTACGTCCAACCTGATTCCACGGCTAGCCAACTGCCTGTCAGATATCCCCGAACACCACAGCCGAGACAAAAGCAGCACTGAAAAGAAAGCACCATGACCCCACCTTCCACAGAAAAAATATCCCCCAGTTAAAGACAGTCATCAAATGTCCCCAGTCTAAGGGCAGAAAGTGAAAGTAAGAGAAGACAAAGCTGTAGAAGTGGGAGGGGCAAGGAAAAAAGTCCCTCACTAATGTGACTGAAAACAGCCAGTTCACTCAGGGCCCTCCAAAGCCAGCGTGAAGTTACGTTTTCACAACCAAAGTTACAAATGGTGCACAGGGAGGGCCCTGGTGGAACAGAGGCTGCAGGAGAACTCAGCTCCAGACGCCAAGCAGGGCCCCGAGCATTTGCAGATGGTTCTGTAAGTACCAGGCCACTTCACCTCCGGGAGACTCTGGGTAGGTGACACCAGCACCCCTGCTTTGTAGATGAGGACACCGGGACAGACGTGGGCAAGCAACATGAGGCAGGTGACCAAGAGAGCTGTCAATCCAAACCTAACCCTTACCTGGGCCACACCTCTTCCCACACATGCAGTAGGCCGGGTGGGAAGTCTGTGGCTCCCAGTCTCCGCTTCCACCCTCCCAGGTGACATCTCCAACTGAAATGCACAGTAACCCCAAACGGAACTCGGCGCCTTAGCCCGAATCCTCTTCTGAGCCTGGCCTTCATGCTAGTGGCACCCATATCCCCTCAAACAACTTCACTCAAAATCACATTTTTTAAAAAACTGTCACCAGAATAGAACCTGAAAATTATAAACATTGCAGTTAACCGATTTATTAAAAAACAGTTCAAAGAACAAATACGCTAAGAATTTGAGTCTCTAGAGAAGAAAATTTTTCTCCTGATGGACTGTTTTCAGTATCACCTTACAGAAAATGTACAACATATTAGAACTATCTGAGTAAAGGACTGGAGCAAGAATTCACCACCACCTTGCCCTCTAAACTAATAACACCCATGAACTAGCACCACAGTGGTTCAACTTTAGCTACAAAAAGGGTAGGTTTCCCTTCCAGTCCTCCACAGGCATGGCGTTCTGTAATCTCCCAGATAGCCAGAGAACATAGCAGAACCATCAAAAATCTATGTGAAACTCCACAAGGAAAAACCTATGTGAAACTCCACAAGGAAAACCTATGCGAAACTCCACAAAGGAAAAACCACCTATGGAAACTCCACGGAAAAAGCGTCCCCTAGTATCACATGGTGGCATGAGAGAGCCGGACGCTCGAGAACATTTCACTATGATAACCAGGGTTGTGAGAGGTCAATTAAGGTGGCACTGAACGGTCACCAAAGCGAACTAAACAGTCACGAAGTATATTGATCGGTAAGAACTGGGGAATGGGGGGCGGGGGGCGGCGGGGTGTGCCTAGAACACTATTTTTTCAAGGAGGAATGGTGAAATGGTCGGTGGCTGCCCCAGCAACAGTCTTACATACAACACACTTAGTGTGGTAGTCCCAGGCATGGGGGAGACCCTGAGGTACAGTGATCCGGGCACCCTCACTATATCAAGAGCTGTACTTCTGAGATGGGAACAGGGCAAATCCTGCTATCTCCACTGTTCGCCAGCCCATGCGCTGGCATCTCAACAAAGAGCTGGAGAGTTACTGGGTATTTTAGTATTTCTTTAGGGAAAGTATCAGAAGACCACTGAGTCACCATCAAAATAAATAAGAATAAAATTTGGTACAACCAGGATGTTAGGTTAAGAGAACTTATGAAGTTCTATTTTCATCAGAATTTAACCTCCTTTCTATCATAAACTAGAAGCAAATTCCCAACTTA
Organism: Rhinopithecus bieti; assembly: GCF_001698545.2. Classification (NCBI taxonomy): domain Eukaryota; kingdom Metazoa; phylum Chordata; class Mammalia; order Primates; family Cercopithecidae; genus Rhinopithecus; species Rhinopithecus bieti. The sequence goes on along the minus strand of NW_016804423.1, from coordinate 4,164,829 downwards.
TGAGTTTTATTTTAAAAACTTGTTTAAAAGACACTATTAGATTCCAAGAATTCATTTTTCCCACAGAAGCAATTTTTTTACAAGCCACTGTTCCACATTCCCGGACTAGTCCAAAGGCTCTTTAAATCCTACTGTAACAGGGTCTACAGTAAATCATGTAGTACAGGGAATTCTCCGACACTTAGAGTAACAGTTTGAAGGAAAACTGCATTTCAAATGCTATCCTGAGAGAGCACTCACTATCTTCTTTCTCCCTACTACAGGCTTTCTTCTCCCAAAGTGAGGCAGGGGCCCTGCCCCCAACAGAAGGGAGCCTGGGCTCCAGCTGCGCCTGGGCCTGGCGCTGGGAGAGGAACCTAACTGGCTGGGGGCTCTCACGGGGGCTGCCATAGGGCAGCCGAGGGTGGGGAGAGAAGCTGCCAGGCCTGGGAAAAGCAATGCCAACTGAAAGAGGTGGAACTATGAATCAGAGACTCTCAGAATCAACCTTTCACATCCACACCTCGAATGAAGACAACCTGTCTCCAAACCTGAGTCCCCAGTTAACAGTTGTGTGACCTTGGGCACATCCCTCACCCTCTTGGTGTCGTAGCTTTCTTATCTTTAAACACCTGCCTCATGGGTTGTTCAAAGGATTAAACGAGTTAACAACTGAAAAATACCGGAACACACTAACAATTCAATAGTAGGTCTGTACACGGAAGTTCACTGTACATATTTACAATAAGGCAACCATCAGACAGACATGAGCTGCCGTTAAAGTGGTATTTGAAAAACTCTCCTAATGACATTAAAGCGGTTAGAATTATTCTACAGCTCTCCTCTGGGATAACTTGTTTTCACATCTGCAATCATTTAATTTGCAGCAAAACATGTAATGTCTTCTGTACTGGACATCTGGGAAGGAGGAGCCTCTGCCTGTGCTATTCACACCTGCCCCATACTGAGGTCAAATCAGGTTACCTCACTGCCCAAATGCAACCGGCAGGCTCTCCTGAGAGAACACTCACTATCTCATCTTACTTGAGGCAGGCCTTCAATCCTGGCCCTAGCTATGCATGTGTTTCCCACACACCAAAGCTTAGAGAAATGGAAGGCAATATCGGCGATCATCACATCTGGGTGAAAAGTTTATTGGTGGTCTTTCACTCTGTCCTACTCTAGAGCTTCTGGATATTTTATAATGAGACTAACTCTTTTATGCCATCTTAGCTAGTGCTTCCTATGGAACGCCATCATCTAGGCCTCTGCCCCAGTGCTGAGCAAATCACCTGCGGCTGCGCCTTCCAGGACCACACAAGGACCCCAGGAGGACAAGGCCCCGGGGCACACCTCCCACTTTGGAAGTATCAACTGCAGCGGCAACCACAGACAAAGAGATCCCTTTTTGGGATAAAATGATGCTTGGAAAAAGTCATATAAGCTACAAAAGAAGTCTAGGCATAGGGTCATTCTGGGGGGAAAACAAAAACAGGAGAGTGAATGCATGCATGCACAAGTGTACGTGGAAGTGGTTACCCACTTCATGGTTCAGAGAGATTCCGGGAGAAGACACTGCCTGCAACCGGCCGTGGATCCCAGAAGCACTGACTACAATGCCTAAGCAAAAACAGACTTGCCAAGTAACTTTTTTTTTTTTTTTTTTTCTGAGACGGAGTCTTGCTCTGTCGCCCAGGCTGGAGAGCAGTGGCGAGATCTCGGCTCACTGCAAGCTCCGCCTCCTGGGTTCACACCATTCTCCTGTCTCAGCCTCCTGAGCAGCTGGGACTACAGGCGCCCGCCACCACACCCGGCTAATTTTTGTTTTGTATTTTTAGTAGAGACGGAGTTTCACCATGTTAGCCAGGATGGTCTCGATCTCCTGACCTCATGATTCGCCCGCCTCAGCCTCCCAGAGTGCTGGGATTACAGGCGTGAACCACTGAGCCCGGCCAGACTTGCTAAGTAACTTTATAAACACCTCCACAAAATTACCAAATGGTTATAAGTCAGTGGCTTTTAAGGTAACAGGTATTTATTCAACACAGAAAAGAATCTCAACAAAATTCAATATCCTCCTTTCTGGAGTCTCTGTGTCCTCCTGCCCTCCACCCCACCCAGACCCTTCATCACAAAGCAGACAGTTCCTTTTACAGAAGAGTGCCGACTATGATACTGCCAAGCTTCAAATCCATCGACGGCTTCCAACTACTCTTGACAGTCACCTAAGATCCAATCAGAGTCTCCAGGACCTGATCTCGCCTGCCCATCCAGGCTCCTACTGTTCCACTCCTCTCCATTCACAGGCTCCAGCCACAGCCAATACCCACCTCAGGGTGCTCTCTCTCCTGTGATATCAGATAAGCTGTCCCTGGTTCCTGGCAAAGAGCTCCCAAAACCCCTGGAATTTCCTGAGTGACAGAAGTGTCTTCTGTCACCCATCATGAACGCCTTTCTGTCATACCTGAGTCTATGCTAAGGAGATAACTCTGGGATGGCCCCTAGACAGCTTACAGGGTGGGGGCTAGGTGTGACAAAGACCACCATGATGGGAGGAACTTTCAGCCCCACCCAGCAACCTACAGGGAGGACAAGGGGGCTGGAGACAGCGCCAACCAGCGATGTCCAGGGATCTAGTCAATCATGCATGCCTACCTAACAGAGCCCACGCTAGAAACCACCACGGACAGGGGCCTGGAGAGATTCTGGGTTGCTGAAAGCACGGAGGTGCTGCACCCAGTGGGTCTGGAAACTCCGCTCCCATCCCTCACCCTGCATCTTTCTTCTACCCATCGCATTCTGAGTTGCATCCTTCATAATAAACTGGTACCAGGAAGTAAAGCACTCTCCTGAGTTACATGGGTCATCCCAGGAAATTATCAAACCCGAGGGGAGTCTTGGGAACCCCCAAATCTGTACTCAGTCGGGTAGGAGTATGAATAGCCTGGGCACCCCCCACTTGCAGCTGAGTTTGAAATGTGGCAGTCTCGTGGGAGCCAAGTGTCAGAATAGAACTGAACCACTGGAAACTCAGTGTCAGAGAACCGACGAAGTGCTGGTGTGAGAAAAACCTCCTCTCGTTTTTTGCCTGGTTACCTCCCATTCACCCCTCAGTGCTCAGTGATCTTCCCCTCAAGTTTGCTCTTGATGCCTGATAGGATTTCTTTCATAAGCATGTCTGCAATTGTAGCTTTCTAACTATCTATACAATTTTCAATTATCTGTCTCCCTCACCAGCTCCACTAGGACAGGGTCTATCGGCAGCCAGCCAGCATCAGGCACGTGTTGGCAGCGTATGCACAAGCACTGAATGTATGCATGCCTGAGAAAGCTGCTCTAGGCAAACTGGGCACGCTCCAGCTATCACAACCTCACAACACAAATGACAGTGTGTTGCCACTAATGCAGCAAACGGCACAAGGGCATGTAAGGCAGACTGCAGTTTCTATTGTTTTGAACTGAGAACCTATACAAAGCATGCTTGCAAGGACCCCTCCACAGCTGATGGAAGGAAGAACTGTGATTTGAAAATCTAAAAGGAAATGGGTTCTATAAATCTGGCTATAGCCAAGTGACTCCTATCAAACTGACTCACCTGCAAATAACATCAAAACTTTAAAAAACATAGAAAGTGACTACCTAGAGGCACTCAAAAGGAGCATGAAAGATAACAGAATTTTGGGACCCAAACTCACTATGCCAGAGGGAAAGTGAAGCTTGGGAACTGAATTGTGCAATACTGCCTGCCTTTTGTTGCCGAACAGACAGCTGTCATTCCACAACCCTATGTCATGGCCTCATCCATACGCCAGGTGCCCACAACTACAGAAGGCCACATAGCTCCCCAGATGGCCTTCCTCACAAAGTGCTCACAAGATTTCTTGTGAGCCCCTAAATCTATAAGAACATGTATCCCCCATAAAAACGAGCCCTAAAACCGAGTTCTATCATATCTCACCCTGGCAATGTCAATTACCAGCTTATCTTCATAGATACAGACAAGGACAAGAGCAGAAATCACCCTTCCCGTGAGAGAGAACCCTGAGACAAATGCACAGCTGACTTTGCTCCCTCTTTCCCATGTAAAATGCAGGCTTACTGAGGCTCATCAGAGGCTCACAAGAGTATTAAGCATCTGCCTCACTGCTTCCCAGCCTCCCTTTTTTCCCCTCCTGCTTGCTCTTTCCCCTTTAAAACTGAACTTCTCAAAGCCCCTTTGGAAAAGCACAAATGCTCCTGTTACCTGGCAATCCTCAACTGCAGCTACATAAACCTCTATCGAATGAGACCTGCCTCAATCATTTTTTAGTTAACATCAGGTGTATTCTGGAGAATGGACATTTGGAAAAAAGAATGCGCAGGGCACCTCCTGCTTTCTCAACTATTAAGCTAATGGCAGCCAACTTTGTTATGTGGAACAGCTAAAACTTCGACAAAAATCCACAGGGTTTGGTTCAACCAGAGTCGCTGGGAAGTTGGGGGAAACCCACGGTGAGTGTGACCCTGAATTCTGTCTCTAAATTCTGCCTAAATCTCTGGCTGACAGCAGAACGGAACTTGCACAAGGCCAACTTCAGATCAGCTGAGTCTAAAATAAGTGGACTGAGATTTGAGCATCTGCCAAAGGGAGAGTTGGCAATTTGAGCCTGACCAAGTTAACTGCCTGTCAGACAAGCAAATCAATACTCTTCAGAGAAACCTACATGGTCAAGGGTCTCCAACCCACGTAAACAGGACCCAATCAAGGTTCACTAGAAACGTACAATGGTCAAGAGTCTCCAACCACAGTAAACAGGACCCATTCAAAGTCACTAGAAACCTAACATGGTCAAGGATTCTCCAACCCACAGTAAACAGGACCCCATTCAATGTCACTAGAAACTAACATGTCCAAGAGTCTCCCAACCCACAGTAAATAGGACCCAATTCAAAGTCACTAGACCCTAAACATGGTCAAGAGTCTTCAACCAAAGTAAACAGGGGACCCAATTCAAAGTCACTAGAAAACCTAACATGATCCAAGAGTCTCCAACCACAGTAATAGGACCCAATTTCAAAGTCACTAGGAACTACATGGTCAAGGTCTCCAACCACAGTAAACAGGACCAATTCAAAGTCACTTAGAAACCTAACATGGTCAAGAGTCTCCAACCTCACAGTAAACAGGACCCAATTCAAAGTCACTAGAAATACAAAGAATCACGAAGACGTAACCCATCCTCACAATACAAGAATCAGCAGATGGGACCTTAACGCAGTGATTCTAATTATTGCTAAAGGATATAAAGAAAAATATTCTTGTAGTGAATGAACAAATTTAAAATCTTAGCTAAGAACTAAAAATGTTTAACTGAAACAAATTCTAGAACTGAAAATAATTCTCAAACTAAAAACTTGTTGCACGGGGACGAACAAGAGAGTAGAGAGGCAGACAGTGAACGCTTAGGACACAGCAGATGCCATTCAACCTGAAGAACAGAGCAGGGACCAGGTTAGAAAGCCATGAGCAAATCTGGGACCTCCAGCAAAAGGTCTGCATGTGTGGAACTGGGGTTCCAAAGCAGAGTAGAAACGGTAAAGCAGCAAAATATTTGAAGAAATAATGCCCGCAAACTCCCCACATTTGGTAAAAGACATAAATATTCAAGTTCAAAAAGCCAGAAAACCATACCCAAGATAATCACCGTCAAAATGTCAAAAACCTAAAATAAAGGCAAAATCTAGGAAGCGGACAGGGGAACAACTATCTGACATCGTGCTGATCAGAACAGAATGGAGGCCGTCGCCAGACAATCACCAGATACAGCGAAGGCCAAAAGACAGTGGAGCAATAGCCTTCAAATGCTGACACAAAAAATCTGTTACCCAGAGTTCAGTATCCAGGGGGAATAAAAAAAAAATCTTCAGGAACGAAGGCAGCATTTTCAGACAACAAAATCCAGCATCATTTTTGTCAGTCACACACCTGAATTACAAAAAACTAAAGCATCCCTCTGCCTGAAGAAAAATGACACCAGATAGAAACTTCAATTTTCAGGAGGGAAGACAGACATCCTACATGGCAAAAATACTGAGAAAACAAACGTGAGCCTCAGAACGCACAGGGAATGGAGAGGTTAGGGCCAGGTCGAGGTCCCAAGGGAGAAAGCACATCTCACCTGGGGGTCAGTCAGCTTTCTATAAAAAGCCAAGGAGTAAATATTTGAGGTATGTGAGCCAGACAGTTTCTATCACAACTCCAGTGCTGCCACAGTAGTACAAACACAGCCATTAACACGGGTGAATGAAAAAGTACAGCACGTGCCAGTGAAACTTTTATAGAAACAGGTGGTAGGCGGAATCTGACCCAGCCCATAGTTTGCCAACTCCTGGGTCTAACCAACAGGCAGCTGTGAAAGGGGCTGGACATTCAGGAATCAAGCTGGTGTAGAGATTAAAAAAAAAAAAAAACAAAAGAAATAATGAATACGAAGGCCAGGCATGGTGGCTCAAGCCTGTAACTCCAACACCTTGGGAGGCTGAGGCGGGTGGTTCATTTGAGGTCAGGAACTCAAGACCAGCCTGATCAACATGATGAAACCCCATCTCTACTAAAAATAGAAAAATTAGCCGGGAGTGGCAGCGCACGCCTGTAGTCCCAGTTACTTGGGAGGCTGAGGCAGGAGAATCACTTGAACTCGGCAGGCAGAGGTTGCAATGAGCTGAGATCACACCACTGCACTCCAGCCTGGGCAACAGAGCAAGATTCTGTATCCAAAAAAAAAATGAATATGAAACTGTTATATATACGCGCATATATATATGTGTGTGTGTATACATATATATACACACACCCACGTATATGTATGTGTCTGTGTGTATATGTACATGGCATTTGGTAGACTGTAAAACGGTACCGAAATTTCACACATAGGACAAAAAGACGAAAGTAACAGTCTTAAAAATGGGAATGATGAGAATTTCAGAATATTCGTAATAAAAAAGAAGAGAAAGAGCTGAGAAGGAAAACTTTGTCCTGTACATTCCATTTCCCCGTGGAACTCTAACACTTCGTATACATGTAGCATAAATTTGAGAAACTTGATCAGAATAATACCTAAGCCATACCAAATTCTGAGATAATATAAGGACTGAAGCCTTAAACATATGGCTTCAAGCCTATTACTTTACTGCCCTTTATTTCAGCTTTTTAATCAGTAATGCAAGGATAATTAGTCACAGGGCTAATATAACGCCCAACAGAGGTACTGCAAACTGTATTTTTAAAATGTGCTGTAGTAATTTGTTAGACCACATTATCTGCAGCCAGTGAGAAAAATGGAGGCAAGCATTTACTTCCATTTGGAGCACAATATGAACCCTTACAAAGGCTTCAAATTATTAGCAAATGACCTTCATTCACCAAAAGAAAATCAAAGTGATTCCCAAGCTATTCTTTCACAGTCATGTAAATAATGCAAAAGATGAGTTAATGGGTACAGCACACCAACATGGCACATGTATACATATGTAACAAACACGTACGTTGTGCACATGTACCCTAGAACATAAAGTATAATTAAAAATAAAAAATTAATAATAATGCCACTTTATGCAAACCAAAAATGCTATAAAAGTAAAACAATGGCCTGCAGATGGGCTGAAAATACAGTCTGAGGTTCTATGGAATATTCACTTACGGTTTCTAATAATATTCTGTTACTCTGGCATTCAGCTTTCCTTGCCATATCGATAGTCCAGTATAAAGTGCCTTGACAAAACCTCAAAGCCCAGCCAAAAAGTTAAGGGAACAAAGTATTTTCATCATGGTTGGTAAACTGTCATGAACTGCAATAACTAGTGGCACAAAAGGAAGGCCACTTTTTTTTCCCACTTTTTTTACTCCCTCATCACATTCAAAACCTAAAAAGACACAAGCTGAAGGGAAAACCAGAGACCAACCAAAACCCAAAGGAATAATGTACTGTGATCTTTTCTGGGGGTTATATGAATAAAGATCAAAGATGATTTAAAAATAAAATGTGTCGACTTCATCAAATCCACAAGTAAAGAAACATCGCGTGGTAGACTATTAAAACCTAAAACTTTCCATGTGCACTACTGTTTTAAGTCACCTGGCAGGAAATTAACAAATATCCTTTAATGTCTGATGTAAACAAAGAACATAAAATAGTCACACAGAAAAAAAACTGATGGCTGATTATTCAGAACATGCCTCCGTCCCTCCAGAGGAAAATTTCGGAAAAGGACAAACCCTCGAAGCCCTAGTTCGTCAACATAGCATGTTATATCGGGTTGGTGCAAACGTATTTGTGGTTTTTGCATCGTTGAAATTCGCCATCTGATACTGGAATACATTCTTAAATAAATGTAGTTATATATCATTTTAATGCATATTTCGCTTTATGATTTTTTGCTAATGACTTATTACTTGCTGTTTATGTTTTAGACTATGGAAATGATGTTAGACAAAAGACAAATTTGAGCGATTTTATTCGAGTTCAAAATAAGTCATAAAGCAGTGGAGACAATTTCCAACGTCGACAACGCATTTGGCCCAGGAACTGCTAATGAACACACAGTGCAGTGGTGGTTCAAGAAGTTTTGCAGAGGGGACGAGAGCCTTGAAGATGAGGAGCAGAGTGGCCGGCCGTCGGAAGTTGACAACAACCAACTGACAGCCATCATTGAAGCTGATCCTCTTACAACTACACGAGAAGCTGCTGAAGAACTCAACATTGGCCATTATACAGTTGATCAGCATTTGAAGCAATTTGAAAAGGTGAAAAAGCTCAGTAAGTGGGTGCCTCATGAGCTGAGCGAGAATCAAAAAAATCATCATTTTGAAATGTCATCTCTTATTCTACACAGCAATGAACCACGTCTCAATCAGACTGTGACATACGCCAACAAGTGGGTCTTATACGACAACTGGTGACAACCAGCTCAGTGGTTGGACCAAGAAGCTCCAAAGCACTTCCCAAAGCCAAACTTGCACCAAAAAAAGGTCACGTCACTGTCTGGTGATCTGCTGCCGGTCTGATCCACTACAGCTTTCTGAATCTCCACAAAACCATTACATCTGAGAAGTATACTCAGCAAATCAATGAGATACACCGAAAACTGCAACGCCTGCAGCTGGCACTGGTCAACAGGAAGGGCCCAATTCTTCTCCACAACACCCGACCACACGTCACACAACCAACGCTTCAAAAGTGGAAAAATTGGGCTGTGAAGTTTTGCCTCATCTGCCATATTCACCTGACCTCTCACCGACCACCACTTCTTCAAGCATCTTGCCAATTTTTTGCACAGAAAATGCTTTGACAACCAGCAGAATGCAGAAAGTGCTTTCCAAGTTTGTCGAATCCCCAAGCACAGATTTTTATGCTACGGGGATAAAACTTATTTCTCACTGGCAAAAATGTGTTGACTAGAATGGTTCTTGATTAATAAAGATGTGTCTGAGCCTAGTCATGATTTAAAATTCACAGTCCAAAACCACAACTACTTTTGCATCAACCTAACATGTTATTTCAAGAAGCACTGTATCTGCTTCTGGAAGGCCAGAAACAGCAGGCAAGCCACAGGATGCTGCTGGAAAGACCTGGCCTTCAAGGCCCCCTGTGCAGCACCCAGGGCACATAAGGAGCTGAGTCACTTGTCCCCTCAGTGGTCCTGATGTCAAGCCATTCTCCTTTCTCTCCCAGAGGCTCTTCATCCCTACTCTCCCTCCATGGAACACCTTAAAAATCACCATTCTTGTCGAGTCTTTCTCTGAAGATTCCTGCTATACAAACTAGATAGTCTAAAATACAGCTTTTACTATAAAAGCTGATTTGATTTAAAATAACTTAAGTTTGCATCTTTAGAAATGTGAATTATAAAATTATTTCACACTTAATCCTTTAAATACCAATTATACCAACCTGAGTTTTGCAAATTTTTAGCATCTTACTTACTTGGTGCATTCTTCTAAAGACTGTACGAGCATTTGCTGGAAAGAACATATTTCTTCTAGATTTCCCATTAAATATGAAATGTTTGCTGAACTTAACCTAGAGCCAAGAAAAATAACAGTAAACATATGTAAACAGTTTTACTTATATTCTTCTCCTTTGCCATCCCAATGTCCTATTGAAGTCTTAACCTAATAAATTGCTGATGTCTAAGGCAAACTGATACACTAAATTCTGTTTTACTATTTAACCCTCTATTTTCTGAAAATACAAGAGAACAGCCTAAGGTTTAGACTATTTTACAGTTAATGCAATTTATCATCTAACTTACTTCTCACTGGTCTGCAATGGCCGTAGGTAGGTTGAAAGCACAGTCTGAAGTTCTTTAGAATATTCATTTTCTGTTTCTAAAATATTCTGTAGCACCTATAATAAACGATGAATAAGTGTTATTTGACATTTCAATTGCTATTTGACACTAAGATGTATATACTTTGGACAGTTCATCACCATTGTTCAATTCATACTATTACTTCTATGTAATACTCAAGTGTTGAGTATCACAGTATCTTTGTGATTATTGACTATTAAACCCATGTAATGAATTATTACTAAGGCCACACAACTGACTTATCTTACTGCTAACCATATCTGACACAGGTATACCTAGGATGAAGGATGAATTCCAACATCAGATGCCACAGCTGTTTAGATAAAAAGGAGAAGTCACCAAGAATCACAACTGCACGGACACACAGATCAATCTCTACAACACTGTGTTGTGCAAAAGAAGCCATTCCCAAAAAGGACATCCTGCATCATTCCATTTATATTAAGTCTAAGAGATGGCAAAACTAATCTATGGTGACAGAAATCAGAGAAGAGGTAAAGGGTAGGATGGGGGGCGGGGACAACAGGGAAAGGAAAATGAGGTAAATTTCTAAGGTGATAAATAGGTTCTGTATTTTGATTTGCGTAGCGGTTACAACAGATATATACATTGTCAAAGCTCACTGGACTGTGCCTTTAAAATCTATGTATTTTAACATATGTAACATTACTCTCAACTAAAAAAAAAAAAAAAAAACAGTTTAGTCTTTAGATTGCATCTAAAAGTTGAAACCAATTTCTGGAAACTACAGACTTTCCCTTGTGAATATGACCATCTCAGATACGTTATTACCACATTGATTAAAAACTAAAGGTTTATCCATGTAAACAATCTTTACTACTTCATTTAAACATAGCAAAATAATTATAAATTAACCTTAAAATTAAAATTTTCCCAATACCCTGCATTAGTGTAGCAAACTTAGCCAAAATAATTTAAGTCTTAACAACTGACAGATAAATATAAAGTGCAAAACTGGTGAAACCAAGCAGGAATGCTTTCCACCAGCGATCACCGCAGCAAAGGCACAGCCCAGGGCGGGACGAGAAGGCACCTGTATGTGAACTGCAGGTGCTCCTCGCACTCCTGGCACTGAGCAAGGTGCTGTGCACGCACAACCTTTCCTCTTAGAGAAGCTGACTTCTCCCAACTCAAATAGCTGGGAAAAGCAGAGCCAGACAGTGGCCCCAGGTCCTCCTGCCACTGCGCCACACCACACTATCTTCTTTGGCATGAGACTGAGGACCGCGCTGAGGATCCTGAAGGACCAGACATAAGTGAAGAAAGGGGAATCCTTGCCTCCATTCTTTTTCACCCAACTCTGTTACAGAGCTAGTGCTTTTTAAATCAGAAAATCACATTACATGTATTTTCTGCACATCTAGTACATGCATTAAGATGTGCTATTTGTCTCCCAGAGCTAACAATACATTCTCAATTACTCATACAAAAGAAACTGTACAGAAGTAATAAAGATATTAAACATGCTCAGTTTGTCCCCATAATTTTTGACAATCCAAATGTAAATTTAAACATTTAAGAAAAAAGTCATCAAGTTAAATTTAAATTTCAGCTTTAGTAAAAACCTGGGTCATTATTCTGTTTGCTACTGTTGACTGTAAACTCTGAGAAAGAGTACAGTCATTCCTGAGTAGATGCAAATCTGATTAAATCACTTACTAAACTACTTGGGCGAAAAAAATAGAGGCTCTTCCACTGGTGACAACGAGCTCCGGCTCATCCCTAAAGGGATCTATTCATGGGAGACGACCGTGGGAGAGCCAGAGCGAGGGGCCCTGCCGGGGGCTGGCTCTTTGGGGGAAATGCTGACCCCACGACCACAATGTCTTCCTTCTATGAAATTCCTATTGAACACAAATGTCAAAGGTCTGGTGAGCAGAGGCAAACCGTGATGCCAGCCCCCACACCCCAGACACTACTCTAAACCAGGCCTGTCCTCCAAAGCAACGGGAGAAGCCAGTCAAGCATAATGGGATATCGAGCTAAATAAGATAAAGTAAGATCTGTCGCAGACGTATCAGAAAAGTCCTTTTCAATGTTAAGGATAGGAAATATGATTTAGCTTCTTAATTACAAATACTGGATACCAACTTATCAATACTGCTCATTGCACACCTGAAGACCTATACACTTATTTTCAAAGAGAAAAATGTTCCTATGTGAGATAAGAAAGCAGCCACTAGAAACTATCACTAGCATGAATAAGAGAAGAATAAAATACAGTGACCTTTTGTCCGTCACAGCACTAAGCACTAGTTGTAGAAATGAAAGCTTCCCATAAGCACCAAAAACAACTCCAAAGAGCCTCTGCCAAAAGGCTACATTCGTTAACATAGTTAAGTTGGTTAATTCAACAAATAGTCTTAAACGCTATTTTCAAATAGGGTGCTAAACACAACTCCTGTACTACTCCCAACCAAACAATGCAAGTTACACGTAACTTTTCCTCAAACATAGCCAGGCCTGGCTCCCTGGCTCCAGCTGGGGTGCCCACTCCCTCTGCCAGGAGGTTGTTGGCCTTCCTGACCTCAGGGCGCAGCCCTGGGTGCCACTTACCACCTTTCTTCCCCTCTTTGTCTTCTGCATGCTCTGGCTGCTGCAGGACCCCATGAGACCTCACAGCCTGGCCGCCGCAGCTCCATCCCACCAACGCTGGAACCCAGAGGATGCACGCAGTTTTCAGAGAAAAGGCAGCTTTTACAACCCACAGTGCTGAAGAAAGGCCCAGAGAGCTGAGCTAAGCCAGTGCCAGCTTCCCGGGGGTCACGAGGCGTGGAGAGGCAAGTGCAGTCAAACACTGGTGCCACTCAATCCCTACACTGCCCGCCTTAGAGCACAGCAAAACAAAGAGGACTCGCTGCTGCGCCTCGCAGACACAGACACTTTATTCACTGCATCATTAAAGGAGTACTTAGTATTTCTGATTTTACAAATGGCTTACAACTTTCACTGCCAATCTTGGTAGGTGTTTTATGTTTATGTCATCATAGCCTTTAAAAACAAATAACTGATTTACATAAGAAAACAAATAACATTAATTTTTTTATTTCATCTGGATAAAAGGTTTTTATCATCGTAAAACCAAATTTCCATAACCCAATCCTAATGTGTAAGTCCAAGAAGAAAAACTAAAAAGTGGCACAATTATTCAAAATCTACTTACACCCTACCTAATCAGCCCCTCCCTGTCCACTGCTACAAAGAAACAAGATCATCAATTAATATTCTCCATTCCAGTCTGTTTACACTTCAGGTACATTTTCAAAAAGTAAATTACAAGACAGCAGTTCACCACACAATGTAGCCTCTAATAAACATCTGACTACAGGGAAAGGAAAAGGAAGGAAGGAGTGTTGACAAGAAATCCCCGAAGCTCCTGCTGGCTCATCTACAGGTCACAATGACATCAGGCAGTCAGTGGCTCCCCGACCACACAGTTACTGATTTAATGTAGTGTGTTAGCGCTGGTGGTCCTTACTAATACCTAGAAACATTAGCTCTCAAAAAGAGTTTGGAGGGACCACATAAATGCTTTTCTTTTATGACACTGTATCTTTTGAAATAAAAGTTATTCTATTACTTTTAAACTTGGAGATTCACAGGTCTTGGGGCACGTTTCTCCCAAATGTTAAAGGTTTATAGGCAATGGCTCCTGCAAAGTCTCCAGCCCCAGGGGGAAGCGGACACTGCCAATGGTACCTGCACAGCAGCAAGGCGACAGGTAAAGAGCTGGCCTCTGCAGCCAGGTGGACCTGGGCTCACAGCTGTGCTCTGCCACTGACTGCCTCCAGCTGGACAAGTCTATCGGTCTGTTTCCCTTTTTCACAAAAAGGGATTTTACGGGGTTGTGATGGTTACTCAAGAGTGCCAGTCCTTGGCTTATAGCAGGAAGGTCAGTCACCCTTCGACCTTCCAGCCCAATGTGGAGTCTTACTTGGAGCTGCTGCTTAAATGACTCCTTCAGTCAGGAGGTAATTACTTCACAAGACAGCCTTTCTTGCAATTAAGCCACTCGATTCTCCCAAACACTGAGCTCCTCTCTGTAGCTCTTCCACTACTGCCTACCTGACAACCTTCATCTGTATCATCTGAGTCCAGATACAGCAAAGAAATCCCATGAAAAACAATGGGAGCCAAGTGTGAAAGAAGCCAGCAGGCACCTCGTCGCCCAGGAAAGGAGGGGATCCCACAAGCTGCACACCCTCCCTGATACCTCAGGGCCCCTCATCATTAACCATCTCCACCTACAGGCCCCAAGCAGAGATTTAAAAGAAATCTTCATTAAGGTGGAGAAAAGCCAAGGGAAACAGAAGATGAAGAGATGAAGCAATGCCAGGGTTGAGGGTCAGTGCTGATGGATGCAGACAGAGGACACCCTGTCACCAGGAGTCTCAGGTTTTCCTCCTTGGCCTGGCATCTCAAGGCCATCGGAAACTAAAGGAGCAGGGAGGAAAAGACAGGCGTGGGGCTTCTCTGGAGCACAGGAAAGGCCCATGGACATGTGTGATGGCATCTAAGGATATATAACCGTTTTGTACCTTTATGGATTAAAATGAGTGACTGCCACCTATTACATTATATTCACAGTATTACAATTATGCACTAAATAACAGGGAAAGTGATATGGTTTGGCTCTGTGTCCCACCAAAATCTCACCCTGAATTGTAATAATCTCCACATGTCAAGGGCAGGATGGGGTGGAGGTAACTGAATCATGGTGGGTGGGGGGA